>NC_090266.1:984948900-985266106 GCF_040414725.1 Anabrus simplex
GAAACCATTAACCTAGTTAAAGATAACTTAAACTAACATAACTTTTCAAGCAAACTTGAAATAGAAAAATTTGTACATATTCTGAAGTTCGTTCTCAATAATAATCACTTTATGTTTAATAACACAATTTATCTGCTGAAAGGACTCCCTATGGGATCCCCTATTTTTGGAATTTTGACAGAAATTTATGTAGACAATCTAGAAAAAACCAAGATGCTCAACAATTCACAAGGTATATTCCATTGGTCGAGATACGTAGATGATATTTTTGCCATTATTGATCAACATATCGCTGACAGTACAACCCTCCTTAATAAGCCAAATACTTGTGACCCTTGTATAAAATTTACAGTTGAATCTGAAACAGATAGATCTTAAAATTAGGAGAAGCGACAACCATCTAAAATATGAAATCTTCAGAAAACCCACCCAGACAGCCAACATGATTAGATAAGATTTGCTGCACCCCGACTCTCACAAAAAGGCCTCTTTATACACGAAGGTCAATCAAGTATAAACAGGATTTTTGTTCCTGAACATCAACAGTTGGTAGGACTGGCCCTGCGCTTCTGCTGTGCTTAGGCGGGACTGTTAGGAGTGGGGAGAGCGTGCTGTTAGATATTTCCCGCCGTTTCTTCAGTAACGCTCATGATGTTGGAGCAACAGGTGTACCCCTCCACTGCGCAACGCATAATTATAAAATTTTTTGCTCGTGGAGTTACGGTGGTGAAAATTTGCTAGAGATTGACTGTACAGTTCGGTGATCAAACATTGTCAAGGATGCGTGTGTTTGCCTGGCATAAAAAGTTCAAGAAAGGAGGAGAATGTATGGCAAATCAGCAACACGATCGCTGTACTTGGACCAGCATTACAGGTGAAAACATTTGTACGGTTAAAGACACTTAAAAAAAAAAAAGAGAGAAGGCTGACTTTGTTACCTTCACTTTCAACACTAATAAGCTGTACCAAATCTCGGACATTAAAAAAAAAAAAAAAAAAAAAGAATGTCAACGTCACTTTTAGAACTAACAACACTGCTTCCAAACTTTTCTGTAATACTTTTATAACTACGAAGATGCACACACACACACAAAATGCTGTCAGTTGGGTACAGTTTTATTTACACATTTTATACACATTACACACACATCAATAAACCACCATCTTGAACACTTGGCTGCTATGAAGAAGAAGAAGAAGAAGAAGAAGAAGAATGCAACACTTGCATGGCAATCAGCTACCAATCCAACAAATTCACATACTCGATTAATGACTTGCACTCATAACTCTCACTAAACAACTCCACTCAACTCCCAAGACTGCCTCTTTATGTACATTGCCTGGCCAGGCTTCTAGAAGAATATGACACAACATTATTATTGGACCTTTATGTTTTCTTATATATATCAATGATATGTGTAAAGAAGTGGAATCAGAGATAAGGCTGTTTGCAGATGATGTTATTCTGTACAGAATAATAAATAAGTTACAAGTTTGTGAGCAGCTGCAGGGTGACATCGATAGTGTTGTGAGATGGACGGTGGGCAATGGTATGATGATAAAAGGGGTTAAAATTCAGGTTGTGAATTTCACAAATAGGAAAAGTCCTCTCAGTTTTAATTGCTGCGTTCCAGAACAATTCCAACAGCTTGTAGAGTCAATGCCTCGCCGTATTACTGCCGAACCCACTATCTCCTGAATGCAAGCTCACAGCTGTGCACCCTTAACCCCACGACCAACTTACTCACTACTACTACTACTACTACTACTACTACCACCACCACTACTACTACTACTACTACTACTACTACTACTACTAATGTGTCGTTGCCCGAGGTGGTGCAGCAGTTTTCAAGCACAACCCCAGTGGAGTTGAGCTGCATGTGCCATTTTAGCCACATACCAGCCCTTATACCATTTTTAAATCACTAGGAGTCTGGAAAATCAAAACCAGACCATCAAGGACATCAGCTAATAGTACTAGGCATTACACTGTGGAGGCAGATGCTGCTGCTACTACTAAAGCTACAGAAACTACAAAATACTAACTAGCAGTGCAATAATGTAATAATTAAATATTTAATTTACATCATCATCTACTAAAGGCAATGTCTTGGTGCTGTAGCAACATCTGATGATCATCTGCTAGCCTCTTCATGACCCACATGCCAGTTCACCAACAGGAGTTCCTGATGTATGACATCCTTGGTCGTCTGCTGGGTCTCTTTCCCAGTACTTTACCTCAATGATAGTTTGAAGAAGAGAGTCATGTCTCAATACGTGTCCAGGGAACTTTGTTTTCCTCTTCTTTATCATATTTAATAAACAATGATACTTTTTTATGTTCTTTAAAACAGTCATTTGTTTTTTTTTTATCCATCTAACTTGTTTTTGTAATCCCAGTCTATAAAGCCAAGAGTAACGGCTGAGAGGATTTGTCATGCTGACCACATGACACCTTGTAATCTGCAGGCTTTTGGGCTGAGCAGCGTCGCTTGGTAGGCCAAGGGCCTTCAGGGCTCTAGTGCCATGGGGTATGGTTAGGTTGTTTTTGGAATTCTTCTCCAGAACCACATTTCAGCAGCCTCCAAGTTTTGTTTCTTCCCGTTTCCCTAATGTCCAGATTTTGCACCCATATAGTAGCACACTCCAAACAAAGGTCTTGAGAAATAATTTTTTGGTCTCCAAACTGAGATGATTATTTTGGAATTTGAATTTTGAACTAATTTAAAACATTAATTCATCCAACTTTTACAGAAACAAATCAAACTATATTATCTATAATTTTTACCAGATTGTTTTCACTGTTGTCCATAATTATGTCACAATACATTGATATGTCTTTCCTAGATTTTATACTGGAAAATAATGCTTCACTCAACACTAAATTATAGACTCTTGAATTGTGCTCTGCATCCATTGAATAACAGGCCTCTCTCTCTCTCTCTCTCTCTCTTTTTTTTTTTTATTTTTTTTTTTACATCACAGTCACACATCAGAGGCCAATGCAAGGGTGGGAAAGTGAAAGAATTGGGAAGGTAATGGCCATGGCCTTAGTTATGGTACAGCCCCAGCATTTGCCTGGTGTGAAAATGGGAAACCACGGAAATCCATCTTCAGGGCTGTCGACAGTGGGATTCAAACGCACCATCTCCAGAATGCTAGCTCACAGCTATGCGACCCTAATTGCATTGCCAACTCGCTTGGTAATAACAGGTTCTATTATTAATGTTATTGTTGTTGCAGCTGCAAGAACTAACCTATCTCTCATTGCTCTGATCACAGGTCAACACAAAAAAAACACCTTTTTTAATGTTAATTGGTTGATTCTTATGGTTTTGTTGTTACTGACTTAAGACCTCACCTCAATTGTTTTCTATCACCCATGGTTTCACCACAGTGTGACTTTGTTACAAAACAGAAAATTAGCGGAATATAGTATAGGAATGAAAAATAAATTAATGTTGCAATATGTACAAAGCTTTCATTTAAGTCTAAACATTAAAATATCTCTATTACATAGGCTTATGTGTCCAATTTTTTATACTTAATTTCCTTCTTCTTCTGAAAGTTTCTGGTATAGCTTTTTCTCCTGAGAGTCGCTTGGTGAAGTGACCAGCAGTAGTCTCCCATCATACTGGTATTCCAGTGGCTCTGATACCTCATATCTTAATAGAAACACTCACCTTGCTTCTTACTTACATCTCTCAAACTGTCTGGGAAAAAAATCAAGGTGACTGTTCAAAAAGTGAATCTTAGGATTGTCAAATATCCCAAACTTTTGAACTTATCCAGCATGTTGGCTGCAATAAAAATATAATGTGGGTCCTTTTTGTTGCCCAAGAACTTGGTAACAACCTGCTTGAATGATACTCGAGCCTCCCTCTCATTGACTTTCATTTTTGATTCAAAGTTAGATTCGAACATCACTTTTCAGATATCAGGTTCAACAAACATGCCTTCTTACAACTTTGTTTCTGTTAAATGAGGAAACTTCTTGCAGAGATACTTCTTTTTGCTTTATGTTGCACCGACGCAGATAGGTCTTAAGGTGACGATGGGATAGGAAAGACCTAGGAGTGGGAAGGAAGTGGCTGTGGCCTTATTTAAGGTACAGCCTCAGCATTTTCCTGGTGCAAAAATGAGAAACCACAGAAAATCATCTTCAGATCTACCGAATACAAGCTCACAACTGTGCGCCCCTAACCGCACAGCCAACTCGCTTGGTACAGAGATATTTGAAACATTGCCTATCTTTGGGTAAGGCTTTCATGAACTGTTTCATTAGGCCTAATTTGATGTGTAGAGGTGGCAGCAGAGTGTTTTCTGGATCCACGAGGCTGCTCCGCACAATGTTCTTCCTGCCAGGCTTTAAAAAGTTTCTTGCAGGTCAGATTTTACTGGACCAATGTTGATCGCTTGCCCTACCGTCTCATTCACATAAGAAACATGAGAATTTCGTAAAGCCACTTTACTGGCCAAGGAGCTTGCATAACACTCAAATCACCACATATCTTCCAACCATGAGCGGAATAGTTGATTTTAGGTAAAACTGTATCAGGGTTCCATAATTTTCCTTCACATGTACAGAATGAGCAACACGTAATGACCCTTAAGTGTTACTATTATGTAATAGACCAGTGCAACCACTGCCATTTTAATTTAAACCCATTTTTTACCTATTTTAATAGTGTACAGAATACCTGTGAATTTGCTACATATTTAATTTTGAAATGTAAAAAAATGGTGGGTGTTACAGCCTTTTTCTTGTCATATTAAGATTCAGCACCCTAAAAACCATAAGAATATGGCAAATTCATTAAAAAAGTGTTTTTAATCGTTGGCCTGTGATTTTATAAAAATATTTGGATTAAATTTAATGATGGTTCATTGTATGGGTTACTGTAGTCACGTCCTGGTTCGTAAACCATGGGCAAAGAATTGGTCCTGAGATTCAGGATACAAGTAGCTATGGAATTGGAGTGGGCATCTCGGACATTTTCTGGGTCATGGCCGTCCTTGTGCTCAGGCAGCTAGGACTATACAATCCACCGATGCCCGCTAACCTATTACAGAAGAGATCCTCATTGGGACTATGTGCAAGTATGGTGGCAACCTGCTTCACAGAATTTACCAAGGTCAGAACATTTTAAGCAAGCCTCAGAACTATGGGAGTAACGGAATCCCATTTCAATTTGACAAGCGAGGACCTCCTTGGAAAAAACCTGGCAAACGAAGTGGAATTCGATGGGGAGCTATCAATATTAATGGGGCTTATGGAAGAAAGAAAGTAGAATTGGCTGAGTCAGCAACAAGAATGCGTCTGGATGTGTTAGTACTTAATGCTATTCAGGTAGGGGGAGATAACAAGTAAGAGATAGGAGATTATAAAGCATTCTTAACTGGTGATAAATTGGGAAGGGCAGAGCGTGGAGTAGGACTTTTCATCAGGAATACTATTGTACGTAACATAGTTTCTGTTAGGCACATAAATGAGCAAATGATGTGGGCAGATTTAGCTGTTGGAGGAATTAGGCGAGAATTTCCTCAGTCTATTCTCCATGTGTCAGTGCTGATGAGGATGAAGTTGACAACTTTTACGAAGCATTGAGTGACATCGTAGTCAGAGTCAAAAACAAGAATAGGATAGTGCTAATGGGCGATATCAATGCAAGAGTTAAAAATAGAACGGAAGGAAATGAAAAGGTGATTGATAAATGTGGGGAAAATATGGAAGCTAATAGGAATGGGAAGCGTTTACTGGACTTCTGTGCTAGCATGGGATTAGCAGTTACGAATAAATTCTTCAAGCATAAGGCTAGTCACCACTACACATGGGAGGGTAGGGGTACAAGGTCCATAATAGACTATATCAAAACAGATTTTGAATTCAAGAAATCTGTTACAAAGGTGCAGGTATTTCGGGCATTTGTTGATGATATAGACCACTGTCTGATCTGCAGTGAACTAGGTATCTCTAGGCCTAGGATAAAGGAAGTGAAATCTATCTATAAATGAATAAGGGTAGAAAATCTCAAGGATGAGAAAATTAAACAGAAGTACTTGGATGTGATTAGCGAATAGTACCAAACAATAGACAGTAAGCTGGTTCAGGATATAGAAATAGAGTAGATGGCATACAGGGATGCTGTAATAGAAACAGTAAGGGAATGCCTAGGAAATGCTGTGTGTGAAGATGGGAAAAATCAAACATCTTGGTAGAATGAAAGTGAGAGCAGCTTGTATTTGTGAAAAGAAGGCATATCAGAAATGGCTCCAAACAAGGACTGATGCAGACAGGGAATTGTGCGTAAATGAAAGAAACAGACCAAAACAAATAATTGTTGAATCCAAGAAGAAGTCGTGGGAAGATTTCGATAATGACCTGGAAAGGCTAAGACATAGGGCAGGGAAACCTTTCTGTACACTAATAAAGAATCTTAGAAAAGGAGGAATAAAAGAAATGAACATTGTTTTTGGTAATTCAGATGAACTCATAATAGATCCCAGGGAATCACTGGACAGGTGGAACGAATATTTCAAAAATCTTCTCATCTTAAAACGAAAGTTTTTGGTGACATCATGAACAACCAAGCTTGTGTCTTTTTTATTTTTGTTATTTGCTTTACGTCGCACCGACACAGATAGGTCTTATGGCGACGATGGGGCAGGAAGGGGCTAGGAGTGGGAAGGAAGCGGCCGTGGCCTTAATTAAGGTACAGCCCCAGCATTTGCCTGGTGTGAAAATGGGAAACCACGGAAAACCATCTTCAGGGCTGCCGACAGTGGGGTTCGAACCCACAATCTCCCGAATACTGGATACTGGCCGCACTTAAGCGACTGCAGCTATCGAGCTCGGTCCAAGTTTGTGTAGAGGAGAACAATGATGTTGGTAAAATTATGCTTGAGTAACTGGAAAGGATGGTAAATAAACTCCTTAATCATAAAGCTGCAGGAATTTGTGAAACTAGACCTAAAATGGTAAAATATAGTGGGAAGGCAGGGATGAAATGGCTTCACAGATTGATAAGATTAGCATGGAATGTTAGTAAGGTACCTTCTGATTGGACGAAAGCAGTAATTGCACCTATCTATAAGCAAGGGAATAGGAAGCTTTTCAACAACTATTTAGGTATTTCATTGATCGGTATACCAGGCCAAGGTGTTCACTGGCATTTTGGAAGGGAAGGTGCAATCATTGGTTGAGGGTAAGTTGAATGAAAACCAGTGTGGTTTCAGACCACAGAGAGGTTGTCAGGATCAAATTTTCAGTATGCACCAGGTAATTGTAAAATGCTACAAGAAGAATAGACGCTAATGTTTTGTTGGTTTAGAGAAGGCATATGACATGATGCAGGTGTGTAATGGACTAGTATAACGTGGAAACAATTCTCTAAACCCATGGGTAAATAGTCAAAATATTGAGTTTGATTAGGAGGTGGTATTATTATTATTATTATTATTATTATTATTATTATCATCATCATCATCATCATCATCATCATCATCATCATCATCATCATCATCATCATCATCATCATCATCATCTACGTAGTTATGTATGGCAGGTTGTCAGTACGGACTTTATTTGGTATAAATCGTGGCTGTATAATTTATTATTTGTGTGTTGTATGATCTGTCTTGTGTAACCGAGCATGTGAGGTTATCATAAGTTATGAATTTCATTATGGTCCGTATTGACAATTGATCACTATCAAAGGGTAGA
Organism: Anabrus simplex; assembly: GCF_040414725.1. Classification (NCBI taxonomy): domain Eukaryota; kingdom Metazoa; phylum Arthropoda; class Insecta; order Orthoptera; family Tettigoniidae; genus Anabrus; species Anabrus simplex. The sequence goes on from NC_090266.1 coordinate 984,956,627, forward strand.
GAAGGGTCCACCTATTCAATACCATTAGCTTGTGTACTGTCTTATAAAACTTGGATTCATTTCGACCCCATATATTGGGTCATCTTCGGCCACGCTTCAGTGGGAAGACATATGCACACATATAACCAATAATAAATGAATCTGCTATGTCACAATTTACAATTTTAATTTAAAACATTGATGAAGTCTGAACAATGCATCCAAACGTGAAACTAAATGACACATCAAAACTGCTGTGATTGATGCTGAACTATGTCGTCGCTCCTACAGCAACCAAATGTTCCTGAGTTGATTTGGGAGTTGGCATTCCTATCTGTATAGCTGAGCAACTTGATTTTTAATTTATGTTTGTTCAATGGTAGTATGGGTAATGGACTTGTATGTAGCTTGAAGGAGAACATTTGTAATTTGAATAGGTATTCCTTTTCATCAGATGTAGTGATCTGTTGTTTAATTTGGTTTGAAGTGAATGTCTGAAAATAAAATAATTTGGAGTAAATTATTGAGAAAATTACACAAATGAAAATTATAATAATAATAAATGTATGAAATTTTAAACACAGTAAAAGAAAACTTACGGTTCAACAACAGTGATGCACTACGAAACGTAAACAACAGGTTAGGAAACATGACAACTACAGAATGGATGTGGAAAGCGGCATGGAACCCTGAGAGGTAATGGAACATAGCCTTTTGTGAAGAAAGAAAACATAGAGGGGTAATTGCCGTTGAAATATACACATTTATTTTAAGAAAGAGGAACAAAGCAAAACTCACAATAGGAAGAACAAATCAAAACTCAAAAAGATATTTACAAAGGTAAATTTAAGTGTTAACCACACCTGCACACATGTGCAATGCACAAAGGAAATTTAATGACAGGTTTTGAATGGAAGAACAGTATCCAACGATACATAACGATTAAAATGAGGGCTAATCCCAATCTACACAAGGTAGAAATAAGACCGAACACAGAGGTACAGAAGACTTGCATCACTACCTAAAACTCTTCAAGTAGTGAGCATAGATTTTAAGTACTTATGTAAGGTGACTCAGAAATACCGGGAGGCAAACCCGAGGGATAAGATAATACATTATTAGTTACATGGTTTAAAAAATATATTGCCTCCGAAACAAAAGGTACAAGATCTTAACTGAAAATCTAAGTCATTTCAACAAATTTAACGGTGAACGTGAATCTCGAGGATAAACTCCTGCCCAAGAAAAATAAATTATTACATTTAAATGAAGTTCAAAACTGAAATAAACGTAGAAATAGTGCTTACCCTGAGACCAGGTATCCTGTAAGGGGACCGAAGAAGGAGCACGACCGCACTCTAAGATGATCAATTGATCAAAGACGCAGAGCCTACCTCACTCCGAACGAAGGAGCGGTGTAAAATCCAGAAATGGGAAATGGTGCAACCATCAAAGAGAACCAATCAGAAAACAGGCTTCACCCTCGACTTCCACATTCTCCAATTACATTAACTTTTATTTTTTCCAATCGAAAGTCTCTTCATTCTTGCTGACAAATGTTCGAGGAAAGTCTTCGTTTATGCAACAGGAAACATGCTTCTAGGACTGCATATGTAGGTACACACCGTTTCACAAATTTTGACAAAAAATAAAATTCACAGATAAATGATAATTTTGATACAACACATGAAAAGGAGTTTTTAAAACAGGATTCTTCCCCAAGTCCAAAGGTCCAGACAGAATAAAATCTCATATAACAACAAAAATATTTAAAACAATAAATTAAGAAATTTCAATCAATTCCCACTGCTGTCTTAATACTGCTACATCTGTGCCTTTCTATCACTCCAAATTCCCTTGTCTACTGTTCTTGAAAATTCTGGCCACTACCTTTTTTATGTTTCCTTTTCTTTCAGCACCGAAAACTTGTTTTCGAGGCCTACATACAGACTCACCGGAAAACAGTATTCAATAAACAGTTACACACTAAGAATAATTACACCCTACTGGCTACCACACACAAGTGACTCACATGGGTGAGTGAAGGGCTCGGTAGACTTGTTGCAATATTGCACTTTGGGATGGAACTAGAATTTGGGTTTTCAATATTTATTTCTTACACGTGAACACTATGACTACACGATGCACGACAAATATACTGTATAGTCTATAATACAAGACGTATATAAAAACGTTAATATGTTCATGTGGCATGCCACCAAAATCACGTTCATGTGCATAGGTTTGCCATCCCTGACCTAGGTAAATAATGGACTCTGTCATGGAGGGTAAGAGAAGCAGAGGGAGACCAAGACGACAATGATTAGACTGAGTTACTAACGATTTGAAGATAAGAGGTATAGAACTAAACAAGGCAACAGAGCTTGTTACGAATAGAGGATTGTGGTTGTGTTTAGTAAATTCACAGAGGCTTGCAGACTGAATGCTAAAAGGCATAACATTCTATAATGAAGATGTATGTATAATGTACACTGACTGACAGAGCAAATGCAACACCAAGAAGGAGTGGTTCGAAAGGGATGAAAGTTGGGGAAAAAACAGAGATGGCACGGACGAATAATTGATGTTTATTTCAAACCGATATGCAGGTTACACAATGCGCACGGCATCGACTCAGTAGGATGTAGGACCACCGCGAGCGGCGATGCACGCAGAAACACGTCGAGGTACAGAGTCAATAAGAGTGCGGATGGTGTCCTGAGGGATGGTTCTCCATTCTCTGTCAACCATTTGCCACAGTTGGTCGTCCGTACGAGGCTGGGGCAGAGTTTGCAAACGGCGTCCAACGAGATCCCACACGTGTTCGATAGGTGAGAGATCCGGAGAGTACGCTGGCCACGGAAGCATCTGTACACCTCGTAGAGCCTGTTGGGAGATGCGAGCAGTGTGTGGGCGGGCATTATCCTGCTGAAACAGAGCATTGGGCAGCCCCTGAAGGTACGGGAGTGCCACCGGCCGCAGCACGTGCTGCATGTAGCGGTGGGCATTTAACGTGCCTTGAATACGCACTAGAGGTGACGTGGAATCATACGCAATAGCGCCCCAAACCATGATGCCGCGTTGTCTAGCGGTAGGGCGCTCCACAGTTACTGCCGGATTTGACCTTTCTCCACGCCGACGCCACACTCGTCTGCGGTGACTATCACTGACAGAACAGAAGCGTGACTCATCGGAGAACACGACGTTCCGCCATTCCCTCATCCAAGTCGCTCTAGCCCGGCACCATGCCAGGCGTGAACGTCTATGCTGTGGAGTCAATGGTAGTCTTCTGAGCGGACACCGGGAGTGCAGGCCTCCTTCAACCAATCGACGGGAAATTGTTCTGGTCGATATTGGAACAGCCAGGGTGTCTTGCACAAGCTGAAGAATGGCGGTTGACGTGGCATGCGGGGCTGCCACCGCTTGGCAGCGGATGCGCCGATCCTCGCGTGCTGACGTCACTCGGGCTGCGCCTGGACCCCTCGCACGTACCACATGTCCCTGCGCCAACCATCTTCGCCACAAGCGCTGCACCGTGGACACATCCCTATGGGTATCGGCTGCGATTTGACGAAGCGACCAAACTGCCCTTCTCAGCCCGATCACCATACCCCTCGTAAAGTCGTCTGTCTGCTGGAAATGCCTCCGTTGACGGCGGCCTGGCATTCTTAGCTATACACGTTGTGACGTACCCACTTAGCCCACAGATGTATGACAAATTTATAACGTGGCGGGTCACTTTAATATTAAAATAAATAAATGATATGTCATTGTTTCTCCAGAAACAGTATCCCAAGGGCGCCAGTCTTCAAGCTTATGGCTTGAAAACAAAAGTAGATAATTAATAATAATAATAATAATAAATAAAAATACGTAATGAGACTCAAAAAACTCCCAGGGGTGGGGTGAACGGAACACAAATCATTAAGTACACTAACTTGGAATTTAAGGATCATTAATAATCATTTCATAAAATACAAATTAAAACAGCTATTTATTAAGATGAAAAACGTGACGTAACGGCGTATTAACGAAATCTGAACTTACGGAAGCAAAAGAAAAAGTGAATGAAATTAACTTTAAGAAAATGAACTGTTGCGCGAAGACTTGCAGTAACTTATGCCATAAGCTCACCAAATGTAGACTCTGTTGTCTTGAAGCTGAAGATGGGTGGATCTCTCATACAGGCTGCCTCATCTGTTGTTGGATTCCAGTCCTACATCCACATTTCCTGTCTTTAACACTTCCTATTGTACTCCTTACATAAAGTCGTAATGAGTCCTAATTTTAAATGCAAAACCACCGTGGGTTATGTTCATGGAGAGAATACACTTGTATTCTTCCGAATTACGGAACAGTAGCGTAGCTAAACTCATAATAAAAGCTCTCCTGCCCTATACCAGTCAGAACCGGTCTCCCGTTGACTACCTCTCGTCATTGAGATAACAAGTCCCAATGAGAGTAACTTTTGAGTAGAATATACTCAGATGCGAAGTGAACTAAGTTAAAATCTTCTCCGATGTGTAGACGTAGAATCGTAGTGAGAGTATCTTCCAAGCGTGAGAATCAGAATCAGAATGTCCGAATCTCCGAATACGAATCTGAATGTGAGTCTGAATGAGAATGTTAGTCTGAATGAGAGTCTGAATGTGAGAATGTTAGTGTCCTCTCTAGCCCTTGTCGGTGGTATATATTGGTTCAAAAGTCTCCTTCCATCAGCCATATCACATGGTCCAGTAAAATTCGAGGTCTCATCCCTTCTCCCTTGTATTGCTGTGGATCCATCACGTTGCTTCGTTACGTTCATTCACATAGGCTGAACTTTCCCGCTGAAATAAAGCGTCTAGAAGCTGAGTTTGAAAAGTGGGTGTTAATAATGTATCAACTGTCTTTTCATGAGGTGGAGAGGGTAAGGTCTCTCGTAACCTCGATGACGTACTTTTCCTGGAACTGGGCTGAAATTAGCCTGCTGACTCTGGTCACCTCACAACGGCTATTGGAAAATTTACTGCAAGTTATAAATATGCGTGATGTTGAAATACTTTACCCAATAATTTGTTCGTTCAGAATACGTTATAGCCGTGATACAAAGAAATGAAATGATGATTGAAATGGATGATAAAAGCCCTATATATATACATATTAATTTAAAATGACCTATCAGTGATTAAATATATACATATTATCAATTAAATATATAGTTCAATAATTAAAAACATTCAGTGATGTCCCAAACATCACAACGTGTCCTGTGGCACACGACAACACGTTCTACAATGACTGTCGGCTGAGAAATCACGGTACAAAGTGGGCCATTCGCCAACACCGTGTCCCATTTATCGTTCGCTACGTGCGCAGCACAGCGGCGCATTTCACATCATAAGCATACCTCAGTGACATCAGTCTACCCTGCAATTGGCATAAAGTTCTGACCACTCTTTCTTGGTGTTGCATTTGCTCTGTCAGTCAGTGTATGTAAATTTAATGATACCAGAATGAAACAAAATAAGTGAATATATAACAGTATGTAATTTCTACCTGTGCTTGTCTTTGCTGTCCATAAAATTGACTTCACAATAAACTGCTAATATCTGTTCTAAATTTTCTACTAAGGAAACCAACTTCTTCTATCACTCAACACTAATTTGTAGGCTGAAAATGAAAGCTCCTCACCTACTGAAGTAACAGAAGCATGTTTCAGTTTAGACACCAGATTAATGGGACCATCACACTGGAAATTCATGGCCTTCCCTAATAGGTTATCTGAAGCAGTGCACAGCTTCTTCAATCCCATATTTTTCTGGAGAATTGTCCCTAATTTACCCCATACTTTTTCTCCAACTGGACCAAAGGCAGATTTGATCTTTTCTTGCATTTCATTGAATGTTCGCATCTTTTCATACAGCAGTTTCCCTGCTGCTTCCAGTGATTTGATAATATGCACAATGAAGGTCAGTGAGTCTTTATAAAGGATAGGTTCCTCTGAATGTCGAAATCTATCTACATTGAGTTGACTTGCGGAAATGACATTTTCAGGCTCAATGCAGTCATTGTAATATTCATAATCTTTTAACCAGGTCCCCCAGCGGCTACACACAGGTTCTGGTGGCAGAGCAACATTGGGTATTCTCTCTATAAAATTCTGAACTGATCTTTGTGCCTTGACAAACACTTTATTTACTGTAGAAATTAGTTTATTGACCGCTGGAGACTCTAACCTGATTTGCTCTGCAACACGATTAACGCCATGGACAAGGCAAGTAATCTGGATGACAGAAGGGTAGAAAACTTTCAGCCTGTAAGTAATGTTTGTTTTCATAAAGGCTGTTAGGAAACAGCACTTTCAGGCCATCTGTGATGAATTTCACTAGTCTCAGAGTTCCAATTTAAGAAGGACCTTTCCTAGTCAACTTCCCAGCAGTCAGACGGCATGTGTAGCACCCCATGCTATCTGTAGTCTCATCTGCTGAGAGTCAGATATGGGAATCACTGATATCCAAACAAATTCTGCAAAGAGCCTAATCATATGCAGTATTAACATAATTCTTCCTTATTTTGGATTCCAAAGGAACATTTCTGTGGCAGTATTTTTTTCCAGGAAGCCTTTAAGAGGATGATTCTCCAGGACATTAAAAGGGATATTTGACACTGGCTCAGCATAGAACAGCATGAAATTCAGTTTTATTTGAAGAATTATTCAGTGTCTCATTTAAAAGAGGCTATTTAAGTTTTCTTTTTCTCAGTTTGTTTCCTGGTATCTAGCTCCTTTTACTTGAGTTAAGTGTGGGTTTTTGTTACTGGATACCTATACAAAGAAGGTGAAGCTATGAGCATCCTGGGTAAAGTGCTTCATATATTATATAATTTGACACTTGTATTTATTATGAAATCAGATTTCCAGTAAGATTTTAGAAATGCAAATTTAAATCTCAATAAATATTGCAGCCTAGCCAGTATTCCCTTGCATTGTGAATATAGTTTAAAATTTAAATGAAGAAGTTATTATTGATTGTACTTAATTTTTGTTTCTAGGAGCTGGATATACCTCGTGTTGTAGCTCATCTGCGTCACCAGAGGATGTTGATGGTACAAACTGTAGCTCAGTACCGATTCATTTATACTCTTCTTATCTACTACCTGAAACACTCTCGACTTATCTAATATATTTTTATATTTGTTGTAATATTTTTGTACCTCAGATGACTTTTTCAAAGTGGTATAGCTTGCATTCTTTGTTGTTGTTTACATTTTGTTTATAAATGAACCTTGTAACTCTGTTATAGAACTATAAGTTGAATTAGAGGAATTAATTAGTGATTTAGAAAACATATTTTCAAAGCTACACAAGCACAGATTTCATATGAAGCTGCGAGTTCCAAGAATACAACTCCAGCTTTTGGATTGCAAACCTAGAGAGCAATTATTGTACTATTTTAAAATTAATTATTTTATTAGTACATTATAAGTAAGTTATTTAAAGAAAATTAGATTAACATTATTTTCTTCTGAAAACTAAACTTGTGTGTTTGTATTTTAATCATACACCATTGTGAAGGGTGCTAATAAGATTATAGAGCAGGGCGTCCACTCCTCTAGGAACATTTTCAGATTTTTGTACATAAATTTTGTGTGTGACAGAATATAATTTATAACTTGTTGATAGGTATTTTCTAAGGTACTAAAAACCATAGTCTTCTTTTTCTGTAACCCTTATCCAGGGATCTTTTGGGTCAGACAATGGATCATCGACCTGTATCTACTTCTCCCACTTCCTGGGAGCCGCAAGAGATGCATATTGCTTCTGGGGTACTCCCAAGCTTTTTGTCCTAATCCACTTCATGTTTCAAATAGGCTATTATTACCATGAGCTTACCACACTCAAAGGCATTTTACACCCAACTGCCAGGTTTCAGTGAGCCCACCCATAACATGGAGAATAGACACCTTTTGCAGCTGCCCATAACATGGAGAAAAGATGCTGCCTGTTAGATTTCAGTGGGGGAACAGCACCCGTCTAAAGAGGCTAAGTCCTTAAGGAGTGTGGTTATTTACTGCCGCCCAATGCTCGATGTTGAGTTGCTGGCTACTCCGTCCTGTAGCACGTAAACCTGGCCAGACTACAAATGGCTGGGAATGTCATTGATTTTTGCTGCAGCCAGTTTATTCACTTAGAGTGAATTAAAGAGTTCACTCTAGTTATTGTATAATGAGAGAGATTATTTTCTCTTATTACTATGTACTGGAATATCCTTCATCTGAATTATAGGTGTTACTGTTCAAATAATCACTTTCTGAATGATCATGAAAAATGCATCGAAGTATTGTAATGAGATACTTCATGGTTTTTGATAGGACTTCTCTTTTTAATTTAGCATATGACATTCACTTAAAGAAAGATAGCCAAGATTTCTTCTGTAAATTTCTTGTAGCTTCATCACAAAATTATACTCTGGTCATTTTTGAAGATACTTTTTGCAGTGATGCATCAGGTATTTCTTTAAATCCTCTGGAGTGTGATTTATCTTCAAGAATTACACCTCCACTTTGTAGGAAGATGTGCAATTTTTAGGTGGTGTAATTTTCTTAGAATGATATCTGTTGAATGCTCTTTGTTGACTTCCTTGTTTGAGCCTTTGAAATCACAATTACTATCCTCATTATCATTATCATCATTCTTGAATATCTTACTTACTGCAATGTAAGGTAGAATAGTCTAGATACCCTTGCACGTCTGTCTGGGATTTATTTTAAACTTTTTGTTTCACATCTCGCCACACTGCACAAAGTTTTCTTTTATAACTTAAACAATATCCAGTGAATCTTGTAAAGATAATCCGACAAAAGTCTCTAATGTCTTAATATGATGGTGAGCCAGTAAATAGATATAAAAACAATATCACATTTATCTCCAGTGATATCATACACCAGGTATTATTGTTATATATGTGCTGTGATATTTTGCCATGTTTTTTACCTACAGGATTGACAGATCACTTAAGCTCAATTTAGGACTCATCCAGAGGTTCAAGATCAAGTGCTCTTCTTACTGTCATGTGCTATTCCTAGCAAAAATCTCACTTAAAGTCACCAGGATTCGAACCTGGGACACTCATATTGGGAATCATGTGATTAGACCAGAACTATGATATGTGCAGCATAAAATTCTCTGGTGTTACATCTTGTATCCATCAGTAAATCACATCATCAATCAATAATCATGAAATATTTACTGCCAAGATTATTTTCTAGAGACCTAAATAGTTGGTTATTACTTAGGCTATGTTAGAAGAGGTATATTCAAGAAGTATGCATTGTAAGTGTTCCTTTCTCTCATGGGTGAATTGTGTGTGGTTTAACATTTTCTTGCTGGAGTTGTATTATTCTGTTTAATAGACCAGAACTTTTTCTCTAAGAAACTCTTCTAATTAGAAGGCAGTCATGGTTCCACCATGAATGTGGGATTTTTAAGATGGGAAGTCACGTCTCAGTGGTTCAAATTCCATGTAATACTTGAGATCCTATAGCTATGATCAGGTTATCAGATCATGTGAATCTACAAGCTAGCTTTGCTTGTTTCTAGCAAGAATTTAAGGTGCGGCATTCTTGGCCACTATTTGTTCTTCATATACCTAATGCTTGAAAATTTAACTAATAATAATAATAATGTTATTTGTTTTACGTCCCACTAACTACTCTTTTGCGGTTTTCGGAGACGCCGAGGTGCCGGAATTTAGTCCCGCAGGAGTTCTTTTTACGTGCCAGTAAATCTACAGACACGAGGCTGGCGTATTTGAGCACCTTCAAATACCACCGGGCTGAGCCAGGATCGAACCTGCCAAGTTGGGGTCAGAAGGCCAGCACCTCAACCGTCTGAGCCACTCAGCCTGGCAAAAAATTTAACTATGTGTTATATGTACCAAAAGGGAGGAGTCCCATGCAGAGAAACATCATGTTGATATTGGGCACTTTTCAGTGCTTGCATTTATCTCCATTTCCTAGGTAGTTTCTGTCATGTTAAACAACTGTATGACTAGCTTTAGTTTCCACATTGTCAGAAACTGGATTGAACAAAAAGTGAGGTACTGGGTTTTGTTTTGTAAAGTCTTTCAACATCTGCTGATATGCTGATTGTTATCGTTGAAATAAGTTTAAACACCTTTTTACATCTACAAATTTGTTTTCATTTATAATTAATCATAGTCTCATGAAATCTTTAGAAAATGCGGCCTTAACTTTTTGATCGGCTCCATCTATTACAGTTAAATATTCCCAAATTATCTAAGTCACTATATAATTATGGGATGATTTTCTGTCTGAAGAGTTTCATTGCTGCCTTGAGGGAAGGATGCAACAATTTATGTATGTCATTCATTGCAAACAGAGAGTGTGTAGCTCTCCCTTTCAAATGTATTATGAATGTCTGTCCAGAATGTTACAGTGTTATACCAAGATATTTATAGTATGTCTCTCCAGTCAGTTCTCACAAACAGTATATTTTCGTATCCTGAGCTGATAGCCTTTGGTGTCTGTCTTTGCCTTGTTTATATATAGTTCTTTTCTTCAGCTTAAACTGTGAGGTTATCCAGAGTATTCTACCCCCCATTCACATCATCTTTGTGCAATCACCATGTCGTCGGTATTAATGGACATACCGGTACTTACATTTTTGTTTTAATTTTTGACAGCTTTCACTGCATCCCATTTTGCTTTATTGAATAATAGTGACCTCACCCAATCTCCTTGAAGAGCTCCATTCCATGGGACTGTTTCCTCTGATAGACATACATTGTATTTTATTGGTACAGAATTGTTTTCTGGAAGAAGGATTATGTCATTAGTTCTTTGACCTTCATGAAAATTATTTTTCTGTCTAGAAGATCAGAATCTTTCATATAGTCAACAAGCATGTGCTAGAGTTTTCCTTCACATTCTATTTTGGCTTCCCTGATGTCTTCAAGCAGATGTCAACTGATTGTAGTATCAATCTGTTCTTCCATTTAGTTATTCTCTTAGTCTGAATGTTGGTGAATAACTTGAAAGCTGCATGCTCTAGGGCTGTCTGTTCCTCAGAATTAACTGGGATCACCAGTGTCTCCTTTACCTCAGCTGTCTTGGAGAGAGTTGGATCCTTGAAAGTACTAGGCACAGTATGTGGTGAAACATTGGGAACTAACCTTTGGAGGGAGCGGACTCTTAAAAATGCTGCCACAGCATCTGGTGAAATGTTCAAGCTATAAACCTAATTGGACCAAAGCCTAAGAACTGGATAATTTCTTTTACTATGATTGTGATACTAGCCAGAAGTGCCAATGCTCTCATGTTATATCTCTTCAGAGCTTCTACTACTGAAACTGAAAACCATCGAAAAATCATTTTTCAGTTTTTCCGAGTGCTGTGTTATAAAAACCATAGTTGTTCCAAAATAAATGTTGTCATCAGTGGATTCTGTTTTGCTGCATGTATGCTCACCAAGTTGAGTGAGTGATTGTCACACTATAAAACATTGCTAGCTTATTTCTCTCTCCAAGTCTTGGACAACATAACTTCTGTGTCCTCAGCAACATTACTGCAGCACTAGGACTGACAATCTCTTACATCCATTTTGTGTGCTACTTGTTGCTTATAAATGACCTCATCCAAGCTCTCTACATCATTCTTCTTTATTTCATTAAACCATGATACTTGTCCTTACTTAAAGTTTTTAAATTTTGGAGGAAGCTAGATTCATCAAATTCATGTGAATTTATTATAATGTTCGCCATAAATATTTTTTCCTCATTATGGTAGATTCTTTTGATCAGCCTGCTAGCATTTCATAGTGCCATACATAGGTTTTACGCATATATAATGAATGGGTTAAGTGCAGTATCAACAGGATAATTAAAAGGTTCTGTACATTTAAAAACAACTAAACAAAATCTCTATTTTATAAAAGCTGGAAAAAATGGAACCAGCAGGATATTCTCCATCTTCCAACATTTCATTTTAGTGCTCAGTTCTGCCTGGACTGTGGTTGTGAACATTTCCATCAACCCCTCAGAATACAGGCATGTTTCTATAAATCAAGCGAGGTTCTAATATATATGTGTACTAAGTCTAATGAATCCATCATCTTCAAGATACTTTTATTTTCCAGCTTGTGCTGGTTGAATCGCATTGTATTTGCTAGTAAGATGGCTGCTGAAAATTATTATCTCTATCATGAAGCTCAATCTCTTGTTTTCTTAACTGTATTGGGCTTTCATTATAAAATTTGCATTATTTTACGTTGAAATGAGACTACCGTACTTTAAAAATATCCTGATTCAAAATTACAAAATCAAAGTACCGTAGTTGTCTGGTATATTTGGTTCTTTTAAAGCAATTTATATATTTTACATTTCATGTCTGTGTGATATGTCTTATATTTAAGCATTATTTGTTTTATATATAATAGTAACTTTATGGGAGAAATTTAGGAAAATATAGCTGTCAGAAGAATTTGGTTTTTGTCTGGAAAATGTGAAAAAGTCAATGAATTTAAAATGAAGAGTGAATGTCCACTCTACGAGATGTTATCCTGAGATGTCATCTGACAAGAGATATCCCATTTCTAGTTATTACAACACAAGTGTAGACAGATGTTGGAGACTTCATTAATCTAATACTTTGTTTTGGTTTTAAAATAACAAATAATGCCTCTGTATGTAACTTCAGACTAACCTGGACTTAGAAGCATGTTTTCTAAGGTAGGATACTTCTGTACTATTGTTTTGGTAGCCATAATCTACCCGGAGGATGCTGAAACAGCCATCCTCCCAGACATGAAGTAGAGCTTCCTGAGAAATTCTGAGTTTTAGTAGAAGTTTATTCGCCAGCTATTGCATTAGTCATCATTCCATTGCTCAATAGTAATTCTGATAGCTCACTGTATATTTGTAAAGCACTTGTTATGAGAGAGACTCCTCACAGTCAGCTGTATTTATCAGTTTGAACTGAGAAAGGAGAGGAAGTGACATACTCAGACAGTAGAATAAAACAACATAAAACAAAAATATTGTGATTTTATGTCTTCATCAGTCAGTAGGAAGAAGCATGTAGGAGGTCAAATGTTCTGTGAGGGGATGGGCATAATCTAGTGATAGAAGGCCAGCATGTTCAAAGTGTTCGGGTCTGAGTATGCCCATGACTTGAGAATGAAATGGTGTGTTCAATCTGTGAGTCTCTCATTGCTGTACAGGATGTACAGACAGGTAATCTATGGATTAATGTCAGTGAATCACTCATTATGTTAGCAGGTTTGTGCAGGTTTGGGGAGGCAGTTACCATGTATTTTGTATGGTTGGTCATCTGTGTGGACATACATGTGGAAGTGAGTCATGGAGTCAGTAGATAGCACTGTTGCACTGCTGGTAGAATAATCACTAGATCCTCCCTTATCCTCCAGAGCATTTGCCAGTCTCACACTGGACTCTTCATCCTCACTGATTGATGAAGCTGTAACTGAAATATTTCATATACTGGTGAATATGTTGAAATATTTCCTCTAGTCTGTGTACATCGGTCTCATCATTACCAGCATAAGTTTTCTCCTCCTCCTTTCCTCATCCAACTTGGTTTATTGTCAGTGTTTTACCTTTATTTGATGCTACCTTTTACAAAGAATAGCCTACAAAGTTTAAATAAATTCTAAAATTGTGTTTATTAAACTTTTAGTGCAAAAGTACAAGATGCAAGCATGAATGTGATAAATGTTGTTTGTTAATTATGTGCCTTCATTTTCTAATAGTATAATCATGTAGTCCTCCATAGCATGGTGCCAAGGAACAGTAGTATATTCTAAATGGTATACATACAATGAAAATAATGAGTTATTGCTTATGTTAAGGTAATCGCCCACTACACCGCGCCGCGCCGCGCAGCGCAGCCGAGAAGAAATTTCCGTGGTCTGCTTCTTGTGAAATGCAATGGCTTAACGCCCACTGCAGGGAGCCGCGCCGCGCCGCGCGGAACAAGCTTGTGGAATTTCCGCACCAGAAGCCCCCAGGTTTCTGGAACGGAACTTTTTCCTTTCGGCGCGCTTGTATGGGCGAGGGTAGAAGGAAGGATTAATGGAAAGAATGTGGTTTCGTGCCGTTTCGGCAGTCTTCGTGAGTCCTCGACTAGTGCCAGCACGCTCGTACCTTCACGCGGTTAGTGGTATTGTGCACTGTACGCCTTTCTCGGCGAAAGGTGATATTTTCTCGCTCTACATACGGCTTTTTTATTTGCTAGTTGCTTTACGTCGCACCGACACAGATAGGTCTTATGGCGACGATGGGACAGGAAAGGGCTAGGAGTGGGAAGGAAGCGGCCGTGGCCTTAATTAAGGTACAGCCCCAGCATTTGCCTGGTGTGAAAATGGGAAACCACGGAAAACCCTTTTCAGGTCTGCCGACAGTGGGGTTCGAACCTACTATCTCCCGAACACTAGATACTGGCCGCACTTAAGCGACTGCAGCTATCGAGCTCGGTACACACGGCTTAACTAGGTTCAATAGTTCATAGAATTTTTCTTGGGACATACGAAAACAGTGGGAAAATTTACTTCGGTCCTTTAGTAGATCAGGAAATAAATGGTGAAACTCTCCGTTCGTTTCCATTTTCTCATAAATGTTGTGGGCCCAAACTTTTCTTTCGCGTTTTTCTTCTTCCTCATTTGCACGTATCGCAACCGCAAATAATAAGTCCTCCTCGGAAATGGAACTCATATTTCTGTGTGAGCTGCACTTCCCCAACTGGAGAGAGGCGGCGCGGCGCGGTGAGGTGTGCTGTATGGGCGAAGTCTCGGAAAATGGCCCGTGGAATGTTCCACAAGCTTGTTCCGCGCGGCGCGGCGCGGTTCCCTGCAGTGGGCGATTACCTTTAAGCATTGTCAAATAATTTAATGAATGCTGAATACTCTTTTTATCTAAAAATAAGCATTCTGGTTGTTTTTAAATGGAACATAAATTTTAAGTAAGATTTGTCAGTAAAATATCCTGTTTGTACATTATTTTACAAATAAAGTTTTGAACTCTCTGTAAATATTTTAATTTTCCAGCAGATCCCATTCATCAGTTGCAAGTCTACAGCTGTTGTAAGCATAGTTTGATTCATTTTAACTGTCATTAAATTATATTCCATTGCTGATTGGTGAGGAAGTTTTTGAACTTTTAAATCCAGCAATCGTATAATGGAGAGATCATGTTTGCTATATGTTTGAATTAATATCCAGCCCTTGTAGAAATTTCCTGTTGCCATTTCTCTCTTTGTTGTGGAAAAGGAAACTTGTCATCTTTACTTAAAATTTTGTAGCAGTCTGATTAATCCTTTTCATCTTAGTGATGACGAATAGCTTTATTGATGTGTTTACTGTTCAAATACTTTCACTTTAACCATTATAGTAATGCTAAATGATGACTGATACATTGTGCAAGAACTTTTGAATGAGGGTGCTTCAACCACCTGATACAGTTTTAATACCTTGTTCTAGAAGTATTTTGAATCTATCTTAATTGAATAATTCAGCACATTTGCATATAACAGGAGACATCATAGCTTGGTTACCCAATTATATGCAATTCTTGAGCCACTTTTTTTATTGTCATGTTGCAAGTTATTACTTAAAATTCATTCATACTCTTACAAACTAAACCTTGTCGCTGCAACCACAGAGTTGTCCTGCTCCTTGGCTGAATTGTCGACATAGTTCTCTTCGGTTCAGAGGGCCCCAGGTTCGATTCCTGGCCGGGTCGGAGATTGTAACCTTAAATGGTTCATTCCACTGGCCCAGGGCTGGGTGTTTGTACTGTCATCAACATCCCTGCAACTCACACACCACATAACAAAACTATCCTCCCCTACAATAACACATAACATTCTATACACAGCAGATGCCGCACACAGTAGTCTAAGGGTCTGTCTTACAATGGCTGTACCAGACTAGATATAGCCACTCTAATTTATTTACCACAGAGTTCTGTCCTGAGCAGTTCTTTTTAGCTCTGTATAAGAACAGCAGGTCATTCTGGTGGCCAACTTTTTAAAGTACTACTCTTTTGATCATACTTTTCCCCTCTTTCCAAAAACTTTTCCTTCAAAAATGTTACAAAGTAAGTCACTGTGTCTGAAGATGTGCCCCACAGTTTTTTCCTTATTTTGGTCTCGTGTATCTGAATGTATCCAATATCTTTTTCACCAACTTCCTTGAGAATCTGGTTGTTACTTTTCCTTGGTGCCAGACCTGTTCAAGTCACCCTTCTCCTCATCCACATCTTTTTTGCTTCCAACATTTGTTTTTTGTGTTTTTCCAGTGTCCAACTTTAACATTGATATGTAAGTACACTACAGACAAAGCTCTTCACAAATACCATCCTTCTTTTGATATTTATATACTTATTGGTTATCTGATGTTTTTTGCTCTGGAAGCTGTCTTAGCCATGGATATTAATTTCCTCGCCTCATGGATATTTCTGTTGTCACTGGTAGTAACGCTTCCAAGATAGCAAAACCGGCTTATCTGCTTGATTTTTCAAATTTCCGAACTTTATTTCAGCCTGAGGTTTTGAATGACATGTGACCATAGTTTTTGTCCTTTTTTAATGTTAATTTTGAAGTGCTTTTGTGAAAGGATTCAGCCATTACTGTTAATATTCTATTCATTTCCTTTGTACTCCCAGCAATTTTTGCAATATCATCTGCATAGCTTATGCAATGGACTTGTTTCTCATTCCTGTTGTTTTTGTTTTCATCACAGAAATTGCCTGCTCTATGAATATATCATATAACGCTAGAGTGGGCAATCTTGTCTTACACCTTTCGTTCCATTTATTTCAGTTTGTTTGCTGTGATTTATGTAAGTGAATATCGAGCATCTGTTGTTCCAGCTGAGTCCCACTTTTTCCATGGTTTCTGAGAGCTTGTTTCCAGCTTTCCCCATCAAGGCTTTTTCTAGATCAGTGAAAGTCACACAAACATACCTATTCCCGAGTGAGCTGGTCATGCAGTTTCACATAGCTGTGAATTTGCATTTGGCATATGGTGGGTTTGAACACCACTTTCGGCAGTCCTGAAGATGGTTTTCCGTGGTTTCCCATTTTCACACTAGAAAATTGCTGGGGCTGTACCTTATATAAGGCCACAGTTGCTTCTTTTGAAGTCCTAACGCTGTCCTTCACTGTTATCACATTAAGACCTGTCTGTGTCGGTGCAATTTAAAACAAAAATCTACACTGGCGGAACAAAATATCCAAACACCAAGAAGTGTTTGTGCTAGATTAACGAACATTGGTTGGCGTGTTCATACATCTGAACGATGACCTTGATTCAAATTTCTCACAAATCGCATTAGTGTGGCACT
Organism: Anabrus simplex; assembly: GCF_040414725.1. Taxonomy (NCBI): domain Eukaryota; kingdom Metazoa; phylum Arthropoda; class Insecta; order Orthoptera; family Tettigoniidae; genus Anabrus; species Anabrus simplex. The sequence continues at coordinate 984,973,965 of NC_090266.1, forward strand.
ATTAACGGGCCCATGATGTTGCACATTAGGTCTGCTTTAAATACGGGCTGTACTGTGTGAGAGCATTAGTTACCTGTGAGATTGGTTGGAGTGACTGTGAGTGGGTCAAGAATGCCTTTATGACGAAGAGGCCAGTATCATCAGCTCACGGTGGTTGAACAAGACCGTATAATAGGGCTACGCGTAGGTGGATTTTCCTTCCGCGCTATTGCAGAACGACTTGGCAGGAATGACTCCACTGTGCATTCGTGCTGGCAGCAGAGGTCATGAGAAGGTATGCTAGCAAGAAGACCGGGCTTTGGACATCCCTGTAGTACCACCGAGAAGGAGGACCGCTGTATTTGGCGTGTGGCTATGGCAAAGTGGACTGCATCTCCAGCAGTAGCAATTTGAGCGGCATTTGGCACCACAGTGATGCCACGAACTGTTCGAAATCGGTTACTTGAAGGAGAACTCCGAGTCAGATGGCCTGCGGCGTGCAAACCACCACCGTCTTCGACTTCAGTGGTGTCAGGTGAGAGCTCATTGGAGGATGGAGTGGAGGTCCGTTAATCCGATGAAAGCCGATTCTACCTTGGTGCCAGTGATGGCTGTGTGTTGGTTAGAATGAGGCATTCCACCTGTCTGCGGCATCGACACACTGGACCTACACTGGGAGTTCTGGTCTGTGGAGCAATTTCCTACGACAGAAGGAGGACTCTCGTGGTTATCCCACGCACCTTACTGCAGATATGTGCTGCCATTCGTGAACAGCATTCTCGGGGGTGTTTTCCAACAGGATAAGTCCATGCCGCTGTTGTAACCCAAAATGCTCTACAGAGTGTCGACATGTTGCCTTGGCCTATTTGTTTCCCTGATCTGTCCCCAATCGAGCATGTATGGGACATCATTGTACGACAACTCCAGTGTCGTCCACAACCGTCATTAACCATCCCTGTATTGACCGAGCAAATGCAACAAGCATGGAACGCCTTCCCACAAGCTGACATCCGGCACTTGTATGACACAAGGCATGCATTCATTCAACAATCAAGCAATTACACCAGTTATTAATGGACCAGCATGGTACATTTGCGATGGCTTTTCTCGTGCGGATATAAACCTGTAGTCTTGTACCTTTAATCAATTGAATATGTTACCTTGACAAATATATTGCCAAAATTACCTTATTCTACATTCCTTATTTCATGGTGTTTGGATTTTTTTCTGCCAGTGTATTTACTTCATATCTTCACTCAAAAATTATGTACAGCACAAGAATTTCATCTGTAGTTCCTCTCACTGCCATAAAGCCAAACTGTTAGTCTATGTAATTTTCTGGCTTTCCTTTAATTCCCTTCTATATTATTTGCAACATTTCTGTGGAAGCTATGAGAGAATGGAGATAGTTCTCTATTCTTGTGATATTCTCAAATACTCCACCTTTACAATACTGATATTATCTTTTTAATCAAGTTAGCATTAGTAAGTATTGGAACATGTTTCGTCCATAATTGTGGACACTTTCGGCCGAATGTGTATAAGTAAAAATAACACAAGTAGATTAAAAACATATTACAAATGAATGTACGATTCAGAATGCTGAATGTTTCAATGTAAAATATACGCCATGTTTCAAGAGATGTCAAGGAAAATATTAAAATAATAGATCCATGTTAATGGCATAGCCTATTAAACAGAAAATGCTGGTATAAGCGTCAGTACCATGCAAAAGTTCTGTTGGAAATCTAGCTGTTGGACAAGCTCTTCATGTATCAAACATAATAGACCAGTGTGAGTTGTTTTGTTTTGTCTTGATGTAGTGTAATAAACAGGCAGAATTTGTTATTTGAATGCACAAGAAGGATGACAGATTGTGCCAAGAGTTGAAGAGGTGGTCGTCTTCACCCGTCCCATGTGGCACAACTCTTAGTCAACCTTAGCACATAAGCTGAGGAAACTTGTTAGGAATGTGCAGGTATTCCAGGGATTTTTTTGATGATACAGACCACTATCTGATCTGTAGTGAACTAGGTATCTCTAGGCCTAGGATAGAAAAAGTGAAATCTGTCTGCAGACGAATAAGGGTAGAAAATTTCCACGCACAAGGAAATTAGACAGAAATACATGGATATGATTAGTGAAAAGTTCCAAAGAATAGACATTAAGAAAGTTCAGGATATAGAAAGAGAATGGGTGGCATAGAGGGATGCTGTAGTAGAAACAGCAAGGGAATGCCTAGGAACAGCTGTGTGTAAAGATGGGGAAAAAACAAACATCTTGTTGGAATAATGAAGTGGGAGCAGCTTGTAAACGTAAAAGGAAAGCCTATCAGAAATGGATATAAACAAGGATTGATGCAGGCAGGGAGTTGTAGGTAGATGAAAGATACAGAGCAAAACAAATAATTGTTGAATCCAAGAAGAAGTCATGGAAAGATTTTGGCAATAATTTGGAAAGGCTAGGACAAGCAGCAGGGAATAATTTCTGGGCAGTAATAATGAATCTTAGAAATGGAGGGGAAAAAAGGAAATGAATAGTATTTTTGGTAAGTCAGGTGAACTCATAATAGATCCCAGGGATTCACTGGAATTTTTTGAAGGAATATTTTGAAAATCTTCTCAACATAAAAGGAAATCTTTTTAGTGAAGTTGTGAACAACCATGCTCATTGGGAGGAGGGCAGTGACGTTGGTGAAATTATGCTTGAAGAAGTGGAAAGGATGGTAAATAAACTCCATTGTCATAAAACTGCCGGAATAGATGAAATTGAACGTGAAATGGTGAAATATGGTGGGAAGGCAGGGATAAAATAGCCTCACAGAATAATAGTGTTAGCATGGAATGTTAGCGAGGTACCTTCTGATTGGACAAAAACAATAAGTGCACCTATCCTTAAGCAAGGAACAGCTATCAAGATATTTCATTGATCACTATGCAGGCAAGGTGTTCATTGGTATTTTGGAAGGGAGGATACGATCAGTGGTTGAGAGTAAGTTGGATGAAAACCAGTTTGGTTTCAGACCACAGAGGGGCTGTCAGGATTAGGTTTTCAGTATGCACCAGGTACAGTCGAACCTCAATATCTCGAGCCTCCATTACTCGAATTTTCATTATCTCAAAGTAACTTAAATTTCCTGGCTGTTTGTCCTATTCTTCATGTGTATTTATTTCTCTATTACTAGAAATTTGGTTACATGAATTTCTCGATTTCTCGAAGCAACATTTCCTCCCTTGAAGCCATAAATACTCTGTACCTCAAATTTTGTACAACATTAACTGTCCATTACGGCAGTTGTGGTTTGTGAGAAACAGTTAACAAGTAAAGATAGGGTTGCAGTAATGCTGGGAGCTAATATGACGGGAACTGAAAAACTAAAACTTCTAATGATCGGAAAATCAGCGAAGCTTCGCTGTTTCTCGGGAGTGAATTAATTACCGGTCAAGTACGGAAGCAACTCCCTGATTCGCGTATGACAAGCTCCGTTTATGAATCTCGGCTGCGTGGTATTGACGAGAAGTTTCAGCATGAAGGGAGGAAAGTCCTCCTTTTCGTAGACAACTATCCTGTTCATCCCAAGGTGCTTGTTCAGGAGTTAAAGGCAGTGCGCATGGTCTTCCTGCCACTGAACATAACATCCAAACTACAGCCCATGGACCAATGGGTGTTTAAAAACTTGAAGCATTTCAATAGGAAGAGGGCTGTTCAGAGAATTCTGAGAGGAATTGAATCCAAGGAGTCATTAACGGACATTAATCTACTGCAGTCGATAACAATGCTGAGTAAATCGTGGGCTGATATGAAACAGGAAACAATTGTAGACTGCTTGCTCAAAGCAGGATTTTTGAAAGGTGACTAGGGAGCTTCAGAACACGAAGAGGAGGAAGTCGCTCTTGCTCCTAAAGAATGGGTGGAGTATCAGCAGCTTGTTAACTGCGAAGCTGGTTTTGAGGCTTACGTAAATGTGGACTCTGACATTATAGAGGCCGAGCCTCCTACAGACACCACCAATGCTGCTGCTGCTGCTGCTGCTGCTGCTGCTGAAGAAGAAGAAGAAGAAGAAGAAGAAGAAGAAGAAGAAGAAGAAGAAGATTCCCAACAAGAAGAGTTGGAGCTGCCTTCTCCTGTACCGTCAGCAGACCAGGCGTTAAGTGCAGGGGCTATTCTTTGATCCTGCATACAGAGTCATTCGAAAATTAAATTACAGTGTTTTCACAGCAATAAATGTTGTTGAAATGTGTGTGGGAAAAAAAGAAGGTTAACAATAAGAAACAGAAGAGACTAACAGATTTTAAACAAGGTATTAACGGAGGTATGTTTCTTGTATCACTACTGTATTGACTGTATCCTGTGTTCTAAGAAGTTACTGTAATAAGTGTTATAGTTAAAGTGATGCCATAAAAGAGAGTTTGTTTGTATATTTTTAAATACTTATAAAAATATTCAGTATAAGCCCGTTGATACATATGATGCAATTTTGTGCTATACTTGCTCAAAAACAGTATTCTCTATATCTCAAAATTTTGATAACTCAAAATAAAATTTAGCTCCCGAGATGATTTGAGATATCGAAGTTCCACTGTAATTGTAAAATGCTACAAGAGAAATAGACAGTTATGTTCATGTTTTGTAGATCAAGAAAAGGCATATCACAGAGTACTGAGGGAAAAGGTGTTCTCCATATTGGGGGATTATGGGATTGAAGATAGATTATTAAAATCAATCAGAGATATTTATGTTGACAATTAGACTATGGTGAGAATTGATGTTAAAATGAGTTCTTGGTTCAAGTTACTTGGAGGGAGGGTTAGACTGAACTTTGTTGTTCATAGTTTTCATGGATAATCTACTGAAAGGTATAAAGTGGCAAGTTAGAAGTGTAATAAGCTGTTTGGCAGATGACTTGGCCTTATTGCCAGATTGTTTTGAAGCCTGCAGTCTAATATGTTGGAACTTGAAAATAGGTACAATGAGTATGATATAAAAATTAGCCTTTCCAAGGTTAAAATGATGTTAGTGGATAAGAAACCTAAGTGAATTGAATGTCAGGTTGGGTATACAAACCTGGAGCAGGTTGATCATTTCAACTGTTTAGGATTTGTGTTCTCCCAGGATGGTAGTATAGTAAGTGAAATTGAATAAAGGTGCAACAAAACTAACACAGTGAGCTCGTAGTTACAATCAGCAGTATTCTGTAAGAAAGAAGTCAGATCCTGGATGCAACTACCTTTACACCGGTCTGTTTTCAGACCAACTATGCTTTACGGGAGTGAAAGCTGAGTGGACTCAGGTTATCTTATTTATAAGATAGAACTAACAGACATGAAATTAGGGAGAATGATTACTGGTACAAACAGGTGGGAACATGGCAGGAGGGAACTTGGAATGAGGAGATTAAAACTGAGTTAGGAATGAACTCAGTTGATGGAGCTGTATTCATAAATCAGCTTTGGCAGTGGGGTCATGTGAGGTAAATGGAGGAAGATAGTTTACATAGGAGAATAATGAACTTCGTCATGGAAAGTAAGAGAAGTAGAGGGAGACCAAGACAACGATTGTCGGATCGCCAACATGACAGCCGTCAAAGATCCTGTGACAGCTGTTGTGTACTTGATTCCTCAAGAGCCCTCTGCTGACAATTTTCATAAATGGTATGCATGTTGGCAAACGTGTTGTAGCACATGATAATTATTTTGAAGGAAGTAAAGGAAATGTATACGTATCTTCTGTCTTGTTTCTTTTCTGATATCATTCACCAAACTGAGGCACACCATGTATATTTATGCACATATACCTCATGCTTTCTATATTATTTCTCTAGCCTTCATTAGCACAGCTCTGTTTCATGGTAAATTCCTGTGATGATAAAGACTCCCATGTTGTATTGTTTCCTTATTTCCATATTCCATCCCAAATTTTCCATTAATTTACTTCCTAAGTAACTACTTGTGAAGTTCTCCTCTATTTCAAAGTATTAGTCTTTAATTTATTTTACTGCCCTCTTTCTTGTTATTATCAGTGTCTTGCCTTCCTCTACATGATTTCTCCATTGTTAAACTTGTCATTTACATCATCAAACTGTTGTTGGACCTCTCAAACGTCCCCAAATTACAAACCACTCTCTGAACATTTAGACTTACACTTTTCAAGACTTGGTCTGTAAGCATCTATGAATGTACTGTGTGCTTCCATAATCCTCTGTTTGTTGTAAACACTGTAGCTACATATTTTATCGGACTAAGAATACTGTGACATGTACCACACTGTTAACTGCTCAAAGAGAAGAATCTCAATTAGCCACCTTTGTAATTCTTAGCTACATTTGTATGTTCTTGTATTAATTGTTCTATTTTTGCATGGCTAAGTTCAACTATCACCTTGTACAATGTGTCTTCTCCTCCACACTCAAGCTCATGTGACTTGCCAGCAGCAGCCTTACATAACCCTGCACCAAAGCTGATTTCCACAAACAACTTCTTCCAGTATGTTCATTTCTAACCCTTCATTCAGAATCACTAGATCAAGATGGCAGCAGTGGATAGTGATAGGTGTGCTTCATCTCTCCAAAAGCTATGCTTAGATTCAGAAGATAAATGTTTTAAGTGCAAGAAAATTGTGAAAAATTGCATAAGATGCATTGTGTGTGATAAATGGTTTCATTTTAAGTGTGGAAAGGTAGATAAGAGTGAAAATGGAAATATGATACGGGCGTGTGAAACTTAGTGACCAGAATCACGTCAAAAATGGCGGCATGAAAATCAGGCCCACACTGAGTACGGACTCTTAACAGCGGATGACACTCCAGTGAATATTGCGAATAGTGACAATATTTTATTGATGATATCGTTGCTACAACAAGATATGCAGTCGCTAAGAAATGAAAATGAATATTTAAAGAGGAGAATTATGTCACTCGAAGCAGCCATGGCCAAAGCCAAAGTTGGTAGTGAGGACTTGCGAGGATGGTTTCAAGCTGTAATAGGTGGAAATAAGCCAGGAACTAATCTGTATTATTTGCATTTGAAACTCGTACGAAGAACAGTTTTTCAATATTAGTCATTGAATGTGGACATGAATCATCAAGTCAGTCTCCATATGGGGGCAAGGATTTTAGGAAAGGTTTAGGCCTAGGTTTAAATGCATCTCAAAATTATCAGTGAAAACAGTACCAGAACAATCAAGTGTTTTGAGGGTAGGTGACAGCCAAGCTCGTGGTACTGCGTTGGGCACAAATACCAATGATGTCGCAGCTTCTGCCGTAGTTCATCCGGGTGCACCACTACAGAAAGTTGTCGAAAATGTAGAAGAAAGGACAGCTGACCTAGGAGACAACAACGTTGCCATGTTCATCGGAAGAACCAATGACATTGCCCACAATGAAGCTGAATGTGTAAGGTCAGAATTAATTTTAAAATTAGGTAAGCTACCACGTACTAATGTTGTAGCAGTTAATATTCCAAAAAGGCAAGATTTGATTCAAAATTCTTGTGTGAACATTGAAAATGATGGAGTTAATAGAGACATTCAGTTGTTATTAAAAGTAATCATCTTCAAAAAATCCATTTTAAAACTCGTGTTGATTAGAAAATCAAGTACCATAGCTACTGTAAATATTTAAGAATATGTACTAAAACATTCCGCGTATTCATTGCATTCAATACACACACATACATAGATACATACATACATATATACATATATTGAACAAGTGGACCGCTAAATAGAATATTTGAGTACATATTCTTAAATATTTTGCCACTGATTCAATAATTATGTAAACATTTCAGCAATGTGCATGTTATTGATGCAGCTAGTTTTGAAAGAAATTGTTGTACAAGACATGGTTTACACCTTAATAGATTAACAATTTGTTTTACGTTGCACCGACACAGATAGGTCTTATGGCGATGATGGGATAGGAAAGGCATGGGAGTGGGAAGGAAACGGCCGTGGCATTAAGTAAGGAACAGCCCCAGTATTTGCCTTGTATGAAAAAAGGGAAACCTACCGAGCTCAATAGCTGCAGTCGCTTAAGTGCGGCCAGTATCCAGTATTCAGGAGATAGTGGGTTCGAACCCCATTGTCGGCAGCCTTGAAGATGGTTTTCCGTGGTTTCCCATTTTCACACCAGGCAAATGCTTTGGCTGTACCTTAATTAAGGCCATGACCGCTTCCTTACCTGTCCTAGCCCTTTCCTTTCCCATTGTTGCCGTAAGACATATCTGTTAGGCATAGATATCAAGGATAATTAAATAATTAATATTTAATATTTAATATTTAAATATTTAATTATCCTTGATATCTATGCCTAACGTCATCTTCAATACGGAACAATAATGAGAGTTGTTACTTGTAATAAGACATATCTGTGTCGGTGCGACGTAAAGCCAATAGCAAAAACAAAAAGGGAAACCATGGAAAACCATCTTCAGGGCTGCCGACAGTAGGATTCGAACCCACTATCTCCTGGATGCAAGTTCACAGCCGCGCGCCCCTAACTGCACGGCCAACTCGTCCGGTCAATCTAGTTTTATGCAACCTACCGCGTTTACTACAGTTCTCAAATACATCCATCCCTCCCCCAAAACCGGAGTAATATAACGTGATGTGTGTTCACAGCATAGAAGACAGTAGGAATCGTTAACGCCACTACTAATTCATAATGGGTACCCGGAAAGAACCCCTAAGACGAGCACAAATACGACAAATACGTACCTTACAAAACGAGGTGTACCCACAGACCAGTAACAGGTATTGTATAGGATGGGAACTGCCAGCTAGCTACATGTCAAGCCTCGCAATAACTGTGTCGGTCTTCAGCAACCTCCTCACCACATCTAGTGTTATAACCATCCCCAAAGGGTCAGACAGTAATGTTCTGCTCATACGTTGTGTTGTAGGGTCTAGTTCTCTGGGTTAAAATTAAGCGTCCCCACTTGGTCTTTGTCGAGTCATGTACTTTACTGTACTCTTCCTCTTGAAACGCATTCGAACTGGATCCAGCACACTGGTGAACGTAACGGGTGTACCTGTTTAACCCCGCGCCCCTCCTTAACTATTTGAATTCCTATTCTTTAATTGAAATATTAAGCAATTTAATGATAATAATAATAAGATTAAGAATAATTATAATAAGTGAGTCCGCCTCTGTGGTGTAGTGGTTAGTGTCATTAGCTGCCACCCCCGGGGGCCCGGGTTCGATTCCCGGCTCTGCCACGAAATTTGAAAAGTGGTATGAGGGCTGGAACGTGGTCCACTCAGCCTCGGGAGTAGAGGTGTAGAGTAGAGTAGAGGTGGGTTCGATTCCCACCTCAGCCATCCTGGAAGTGGTTTTCCATGGTTTCCCACATCTCCTCCAGGCAAATGCCGGGATGGTACCTAACTTAAGGCCACGGCCGCTTCCTTCCCTCTTCCTTGTCTATCCCTTCCAATCTTCTCATTCCCCCACAAGGCCCCTGTTCAGCATAGCAGTTGAGGCCGCCTGGGCGAGGTACTGTTCATTCTTCCCAATTGTATCCCCTGACCCAATGTCTCACTCTCCAGGACACTGCCCTTGAGGCAGTAGAGTTGGGATCCATCGCTGAGTCCAAGGGAAAAACCAACACTGGAGGGTAAACAGATTAAGAAGAACTGAGTGGAATGGCCGCGCGTGTGAACGCGCTAGGGCTTTAGAGGCAAGTTCCCAACTTGGGAAGCGAGTGCATTCGAACCCTACCATTGGCTGTCCTCACAATGGTTTTCCGTGTTTTCCCATGTTCATTCCAGAAAAATGCCAGGACAGTTCATATTCATAGGCCACATCCGATTCCTTCCATCTCCTTATCCAATTTCATTCACCATGATTGATCAGCTCAGACGGTACAGCGTTGGCCTTCTGACCCCAACTTGGAAGGTTCGATCCTGGCTCGCTCTGGTAGTATTTGAAGGTGCTCAAACACGTCAGCCTCGTGTCAGTAGATTTACTGGCATGTGAAAGAACTCCTGCGCGACAAAATTCCTGCACCTCGGCATCTCCGAAAACTATAAAGAGTAGTTCGTGGGACGCAAAGCTAATAAAATTATTTATTATTACATCCCCGACCCCATAGCAGGAAACGCGACTAAGGGTTAAACATAGACACACTCTCTGAGGCTTTCAAAATTAGCATAAGACAGGGCCAAGGGCCCTTAATTCACCACTTTATGAACTCATCAATAAATAAATGAATAACTAAAAAATAGATGGATATATATTTAGATAGATAGATAGATGGATAAATAGATAGATAGAGAGATAGATAGATAGATAGATAGATAGGTAGATGCAGGCATCTTGGTAGGATCAGGGGATGAGTTGATCACAGGTTCTACTGAATGTAGTTTGAAAGTCCTCGCATTCACTTTGCCGTATATCTCAACCAAGCAGCATGGTTTTCTACCAGGTGGCTCTTGTCTAAGGGTACGTCCAAGATGCACGCTGGTTGTCTGAGTCAGACAGTCGGCGCTGACTGTCTGACTCCGAGCGGCACGTGGGATGTGGCCATTATGAAGGCTGGTTGTCAGCGCAGACAGAACTGCCACAAAAGAAAAGATACGAAATGCAACTGATCAGTGTAGCATGGAACTAACAAGAGAACAGGCTGCAGCTCTATTGCTGCTAAGTGACAAGGTTAAGATGATGGTGATGATGATGCTTGTTGTTTAAAGGGGCCTAACATCGAGGTCATCGGCCACTAATGGTACGAAATGAAATGGCGAAATAAAAGTTTAAAATCATCCACTGGCCAAAATAAAAAATGTCATGAAGAATGAATGGATGGACATGAATTTAAAACAATCCGTGGATCCGACTCAAAAAACTATCATAAATAATAGTAAATGAAATGGCGTATGGCTTTTATTACCGGGAGTGTCCGAGGACAAGTTCGGCTCGCCAGATGCAGGTCTTTCGATTTGACTCCCGTAGGTGACCTGCGCGTCGTGATGAGGATGAAATGATGAAGACGACACATACGCCCAGCCCCCGAGCCAGCGGAATTAACCGATTATGGTTAAAATTCCCGACCATGCCGGGAATCGAACCCGGGACCCCTGTGACCAAAGGCCAGCACGCTAACCATTTAGCCATCGAGCCGGACATAAATAATAGTATTACTGACCAAGGGACCACTTCTAAAGCACACTCCTGAATCGAGGATGCTTGCTATCTAAAGGGGTCCAAAATACAGGTCAGTGGCCTCGCATAATGGTACTTATCGCTAGTAAAGTAAAACCATGGTATGTGTCATGTTGGGGTACTAATCAAAAGGAGCGAAGACTCACGGTGTTCCACACATGATGGTACTACTCACAAGTATTGTACGTCGTACAAGTAACTCAGACCTATGGTGTTTCTCACACAATGGCGCCACTCATAGCCAACGCAAACCGATGAGGTTCCTCACCTATAGGTGTACTAATCACGGGTGCCGGTATTCCCGTAGTGTTCCTCACACAGTGGATACTAATCACAGGCAACGCAGACCCACGGTGTCGCTCATATAGTGGTACTAATCACAAGCAACGCCCAGACCCGTGGTGTTGCTCACATGGGTACGACTCACGGTTACTGGAAACCCACAGTCCACATCCTCTGCTGCTACTAAGCACAAACCTATTTCGTACTTAATATAGTGGTACTACTCGCAAGTAAAGGCGACCCATGGTGTTCCCCGCGTGATGGTACTAATCAAAAGTAGTTTCAAGGTTCTAAGAAAATCATCCCTTTGTTTCCCCCCTTTGGTCGCCTCTCACGGCAGGGGATACCGTGGGTGTATTTTCCTTCTGCGTCCCCCAGCCACAGGGGTAGAGAGAGAGAGAAAAGAAGGAAAAAGAAGGGATCCGTCACTTCAAAAAATGAAGTAACGGACGAAGAAAGGCAAGGGCCACGAAGGGCGTGAAAATGAAAGACTCCCTAGGCCTCGAATGCTCTAATACCGTCGGGGTCGGAAAAGAACAAGAGTTGACCAAGGGAGGTCGGACAGGATAGACGAAATTGAGGAGCCTGGCACAAGTAATTGGAAGCAATGCCAGGACTCAGCTAAGGGCCCCGTGGTCGCCAACCCACGCTCCCAAGTTGAGAGCCCCTTGGGCTCCTTTTAGTCGCCTCTTACGACAGGCAGGGGATACCGTGAGTGTATTCTTCATCTGCGTCCCCAACCCACAGGGGGATGACAATGTTAAAACCAAGTTAAAACGAATGAGAAGTGATATACATGCAATTATTCATTAAGATCAATTTACGGGGAGTACAAACACCTTTTTCCATAGTTACTTGCCGACGGAAACAGATTTTTCTAATATTTCAGAATGAGTTCGGATACGTTTTATTTTATTTTGTTAAAAATTGAACACAGGCGATGTTCCTATTGGAATGATCTTTAATTCGCATATCCCATATCGGAGAATTAAGGTGAACTTTTGAAATCAAAACCTCGATATTCATCGTTAACAAAATGTCAAACACACTCAACACGAAAATCGACAGCCTGCGCGGCAGGTTGTCTGAAACCAGGATGAACTAACCATTCCGGTAAACATCTGAGTCAGACTACCAGTGCGCAGGCTCCCTGCGCGCAGGTGCATTATGGCCAGTGCCGTTTAGCAACAAAGGATATACTTATGCCGAATCGGCGTCGTCTGTTTGACTCAGAAAACCAGCGTGCATCTTGGACGTACCCTAACAAACCTGGCCACTCTGCATAGCCTTGCATCACATGCCATTGCAGCTAAATCACAGCCGGATATCTGCTACGTAGACATTTCGAAAGCTTTCGATTCTGCTCCATAAACTCTCCGAACGATTTAATATACATGGCAGTCTTCTGACCCTTCTTGCTGGCTTCCTACATAACCGTTGGCAGAGAGTGGTAATATCAGGCACTTCATCCTCATTGTTACCAGTCATCTCCGGTGTCCCTTGCTATTTTCTTTGGTTATGGTCGATCTGCCGTCCGAACTCAACGAAACAGCGAATACCGCTACCCTACTCTTTGCTGACGACTGCAAGATATTTAGGGAGATCAGGAATCCAGCAGATGCAGCTCTGCTACAGCCCTCACTTAATGCCCTCTCGTACTGGTGCCGTACTTGGAAACGTATCCCCAATCCACAAAAATGCAGCCACATGACCATAACATTACGTAAATCTCCTCTACCGACATCATTATTACATACTCGACAAGCCCATCACCGCAGTTACGCAACATCGTGACCTAGGTGTAATATTTGATACAAAATTACAATTTAAGACCCACATAGAAACATATACAACCAAGGCTATGAAATTACTAGACATTCTCTATCGCTTCACATAAATTTCTGACCCCATTGCTCTTCGTCACTTCTTCCTCACGATCATTCAATCTCTCTTAAACTACTGCTCTGCGATTTAGACAACAGCCTCCCCCTCCAATACTAAGCAGTTAGACAGAGCAGTGTCCTTCTTTGCTGCAATTGTAAGGAACAGAAACCCGAAGCTCAGAAATCTGTCTACGCAGCAGGCATTAATGGCATTTAATATGTCACCGCTGCACATCAGGCGACAGGTAGCTGACCTGAGTTTCCTCCACGGGATCTTAAATGGGCATTACCGCTCGGAACATCTTGTCTCACTCTTCTCTCTCCGTGTTCCTTCCCGCTCCACTAGAACCACATTCCCCACACTCAGCACTCAATACTTCAACGATCTTTCCTAATCCGCCTCCCAACACTCTTCAACAATATTAATAGGAGACAAGAGCTTGATATAGCATCAAATAAAAGCATATTCGAGAGGGGTGTAAATAGTCTCTTAAAGATAAGTTGATGTGAAGGGATTATACCGTCATCTTGACCCACGACGAATTGGCTATGAACATGGACATTCTCATGGTTTTCGATTTGGACAGTTGTTATTAGTAGGCTGTCTACCTGATCTTGTTATATTTTATTATGAAAGTTTGCGTTTGTTAAATAGTCTGTTGACAGTGCAAGTGAAATTTGTTCAGTGTGCTTGAACTTCGTGAATAAATAAATAAACAGCAGGTCAATGTTCTTTCTTTATAGTATTCGCCTTTAAAATATTTACCTGCGATGAATCTGAATTCTCGTTAGAACAAAATTGTCTTTGTAGAAAAGCAAGTAGAGTCATCTCCGTACAGGCCATGAAAGAAGGCCCTGGGACGGGTGGAAGGTAAAGGCTACCATTATCCGTAACCTCGGCACTGGTGAGATAGAGTGGTTAGCTCTACGCCCGGCCATCCTTGCCCCAAGAATTAATCTGGTACTCATTTTTTTATGTAGGCTGAGTGAACCTTAGGGCCGTGTGCACCTCCGGAAGTGGAAACATGATTTCTTAAATTTTCGATTTTGTAGCGGGGAATCGAACTCACATCCTTGGATGAACCAAGCACGCCTTTACTGCCTTGGCCGTGCAGCCCCTACAATTGTCTTTATAGCCTAAGCGTAGTGATTTCTCAATTCTCTTTTTTGCAGTTTTCAGTTCAACTGCCTTGGCGGACTAATTTACGACTTCCTGTTTTGAACATTGTCGCCTTGGCTAGGATAATGGACTCTGTGCTAGAGTCATCGTCTCTGCCGCACAAAGGAAGGAAACGGTAAAACAAACACATTAATACGAAGAAAGGACCATTACCTCATTTCACAGAACCTAACGCGAAGTAAGCAGCAGATGCAAAGAGGAGGAAAGCAGTAGCGGCGATTGGGAATTAGAAGTGAGGTGGGGAACAAAAATTGATAGACAAAAATGTAGAGGGGTCTGGGGAATATGGTTTGGGGTAGACAGTAAAATTGAAACTAAATAGCTACAAAATGATAACTTCTTGATGCTCTCTGAGCTAATTTCGAAAGAGAAGTTAAGTTTGACAGTTTATCAACTTAACTACGGTGATAATAGTTTTCTTTTTAGATTTTGATTCGATAATATACAATAACACTTTCACCAAAGGAACAATTACACATGTGCGAAACTAGGGTTTTATGTTGTCAGATAATAATCGCGCTTCTACACGCTGCTGCGCGAGTCCCCCTAATACTTGCTGAGGCGCTGAAATATCTGATAGCTGCATCGAATGACATTTTGTGCGTATTTCCGCTAAGTATATTTTTAATTTTTTAAAACATTAAAGGAAAGAATTAGGTAATAAATAATATAGTTTGTATACATTACTTTTTATATAATTCCTAGTTTTACGTGGCTAAAATGGAATAAAAATTTATTATTTTTTTTTTTTCACCCCTCGCCTCCACCCTCTAATCGCCAACGCAGGAGGAAAGTTACGACTAGTTATTCCTTTCAATCTGCCCGAATGTTTTATTATCTTATTATCTCATATTACCGAGTTCAGATTGAATTGTGTGTAGACCATTGGGGGACTTGACATGGCCGAGTAAGGCATGAATTGCTTTACGTCGCACCGACACAGATAGGTCTTATGGCGACGATGGGATAGGAAGGGGCTGGGAGTGGGAAGGAACCGGTCGTGGCCTTAATTAAAGTACAGTCCCAGCATTTGCTTGGGGTGAAAATGGGAAACCACGAGGCTGACGTATTTGAGCACCTTCAAATACTACCGGACTGAGCCAGGATCGAACCTGCCAAGTTGGGGTCAGAAGGCCAGCGCTGTACCGTCTGAGCTGATCAATCATGGTGCATGAAATTGGATAAGGAGATGGAAGGAATCGGATGTGGCCTATGAATATGAACTGTCCTGGCATTTGTCTGGAATGAACATGGGAAAACACGGAAAACCATTGTGAGGAGAGCCAACGGTAGGGTTCGAACGCACTCGCTTCCCAAGTTGGGAACTTGCCTCTAAAGCCATAGCGCGACCACTCCGCTCAGTTCTTCTTCTTCTTCTTCTTCTTCTTCTTCTTCTTCTTCTTCTTCTTCTTCTTCTTCTTAATCTGTTTACCCTCCAGTGTTGGTTTTTCCCTCGGACTCAGCGATGGATCCCACCTCTACCGCCTCAAGGGCAGTGTCCTGGAGAGTGAGACATTTGGTCGGGGGATACAATTGGGGAGATTGACCAGTACCTCGCCCAGGCGGCCTCATCTGCTATGCTGAACAGGGGCCTTGTGGGGGAATGAGAAGATTGGAAGGGATAGACAAGGAAGAGGGAAGAAAGCGGCCGTGGCCTTAAGTTAGGTACCATCCCGGCATTTGCCTGGAGGAGATGTGGGAAACCATGGAAAACCACTTCCGGGATGGCTGAGGTGGGAATCGAACCCACCTCTACTCTACTCTACACCTCTACTCCCGAGGCTGAGTGGACCACGTTCCAGCCCTCGTACCACTTTTCAAATTTCGTGGCAGAGCCGGGAATCGAACCCGGGCCTCCGGGGGTGGCAGCTAATGACACTAACCACTACACCACAGAGGCGGACTCAGTTATTATCATTATTCTTAATCTTATTATTATTATCATTAAATTGCTTAATATTTCAATTAAAGAATAGGAATTCAAATAGTTAAGGAGAGGCGCGGGGTTAAACAGGTACCCCCGTTACGTTCACCAGTGTGCTGGATCCAGTTCGAATGCGTTTCAAGAGGAAGAGTACAGTCAAGTACATGACTCGACAAAGACCAAGTGGGGACGCTGAATTTTAACCTGCCGTAAGACCTATCTGTGTCGGTGCGACGTAAAGCCACTAGATGGCAAGGGGTGGGTGGACCTTTTCTCGAAAACTATTCCATATATTGGGAGATATATCCGTAGTTTCTAATGAGGATAGCATCATTAACCACCTTCTAAGAACTTATTTTAAACTCGCATTACGTAAATACTAAAATTAAATGAGAACAGTGATTGTTCACGAAATTCAAGTCCTTACTTTGTGAATTAACCCCCCACACAGGGCAAATATGGAAGCTCGTCCATGATAAATCCGAAAAAAGAAAGTTATATTGCTCATGGGAATTTTGCCTGTATCTGAGTGCTTGTTCAATGTCCGCTCAGCCTACGCGATTATAATTGAGGAGCTATCTGACGATGAGATAGCGGCCCCGGTTTAGAAAGCCAAGAATAACGGCCGATGTGATTCGTCGTGTCGATCACACGACACCTCGCAATCTGCAGGCATTGGGGCTGAGCAGCAGTCGCTTGGTAGGCCGCGGCCCAACTGGGCTACTGCAGCATGGTGGGGGTGGGGGTAGTATCTATACAAATAGTATTTTATGTCCTTGGAACCTGATGGAAGTAAACCTGACGGAAATACTTTTACATAACCTTCTGACCAAGGAAGGAAGAATTTTTACGACTAGCCTGACATACTCTACAGGACGTGCTATCATAGTGTTCGGTCACAGCTCCATCGAAAGATGACAGGAGCGAAGAAAATTTTGCTTTCGTGCAAAAATTCGACCTATGGAGTTTGATGGATCTTGACTTTCGTGACCCTTAGACCTCGATAAAAGTGGGTTTTGCAACATTACTGCTATTTAAGACATTTTTTCAATCACTACTTATCTGCATTTAGGGCAGTCGCCGAAGTGGCAGATTCCCTATCTGTTGTTTTCCTAGCCTTTTCTTAAATAATTGCAAAGAAATTGGAAATTTATTGAACATCTCTCTTGGTAAGTTATTCCAATCCCTAACTCCCCTTCCTATAAACGAATATTTGCCCCAATTTGTCCTCTTGAATTCCAGTTTTATCTTCATATTGTGATCTTTCCTACTTTTAAAGACACCATCCAAACTTATTCATCTACTGATGTCCTCCCACGCCATCTCTCCACTGACAGCTCGGAACATACCACTTAGTCGAGCAGCTCGTCTTCTTTCTCCCAAGTCTTCCCAGCCCAAACTTTGCAACATTTTTGTAACGCTACTCTTTTGTCGGAAATCGCCCAGAACAAATCGAGCTGCCTTTCTTTATATTTTTTTTAAGTTCCTGAATCAAGCAATCCTGGTAAGGGTCCCATACACTGGAACCATACTCAAGACATCGTAGGGGCTGCAGACGGCATTACGTTACTTGAATGTGGACGAAATCTGGATCACAATGCCCTCCTGCTTCCATCACATTAAACACCCCTGCGTCATTTAAAATCTATAACAGTTGAAGGGAAATTAAATAAAATAACATTTAAAATATTCTTCTTAGTGCTATGTTCTTCCTCCTTATTTGTGCCGCTACAAAGAGAAATAATACAACGAGTAGCCTATGTAGTATACATAGCAGGAGTAACTAATAAAACACGTATGCGGTTTACGCCGTTTTTAATCTCGCCGGTTAGGCACGAGCCCCATTATTCGTAGAAACGGTATCACAAGAACGTGATTGTTCCTGGATCGTAATCGCACTGCAGTCGGCTTAATGAGAAATGTTTTATCACATCCGTTATTAAGAAATTCTGTGTTCACTTTAGAATAAGAAACAAAACAAGACAATACCATACCTAGGTACATTATTGAATTCGTCATTGCATAGAGCTAACTGAGGTTTTTAGTCAATTGGTGCTTGATATGTTCATCCCATACTGGACTGGTTTTCAGATATCTCGGATATTTCGTCATTTCTATACATCTTACACAGTAGCGGCGATTAGGGGGAGGGGGGACGATGCCCCCCCCCCCACACTTTGTGGAGAAAACATTACATTTTTACTCCACTTCAGCCGGCTGAAACGAGGAATTATAGGAATTAGGTATTAAAAAAGTAATTTTACAAGCCCTGTTGTCATATCAGCTAATACTTTTTTTACCGGGCGAGTTGGCCGTGCGGTTAGGAGTGCGCTTCTGTTAGCTCGCATCCGGGAGGTAGTGGGTTCGAACCCCACTGTCGGCAGCCCTGAAGATGGTTTTCCGTGGTTTCCCATTTTCACACCAGGCAAATGCTGGGGCTGTACCTTAATTAAGGCCACGGCCACTTCCTTCCCTGTCCCTTCGTCGCCATAAGACCTATCTGTGTCGGTGCGACGTAAAGCAACTAGCAAAAAAACCTTAATTTCCTTTAATTATTAATACATTTTTTAGCGGAAATACGCAGTGGTTTAGTTGGACCAGAACGGGCCGGAACGCCGTTCTGGAAAATACTTTCCCGCTTTACAATGACGTAAGATTTTTACATTCAGTAAGAAAATCTTATAATCTATACATAGCATTGAAACGTCATGGGTGTACTCTAGCGGACTAATATAGAAACTTACGGTTTTATGTTCATAAGATACGGTCGATTTTACACTCCTGGGTGGTTTTCTGGTTCTCTAATGTTGGCTACACTGCTATTGGATTCGGTGAGCGGGAAGTGAGCACAACCACCTTCTTCCACTTGTTATGTTTGTGTGAATCCAAGTGAATCCAAAATATTTACAATAAGATGGGTAGCATCGAGCCAGAGAACTGTAAAAGCTGTCTGGGAAAACTATAGTGCAGTAGTAAAACATTTTTGTAAGCCCAAAAATGGGTCCCTGTGAATAACTCCAAAGAAAGGGCAAAATTCCAAGGCCTAGAAAATATGTTACCATGTCATTAGAGTTGCAGAAAAGAGAGACAAGTCTGACAGAGGCTCAAAATGCAATCAAGCACACTATAAAAGTGTTTGAATCTATGTGTAACTCAGATCCTGGAGAATACTACAGAACAGTTCTTAAAGCAGCAGAAAACAAAATGTTTAGAAACATAGGATTACATGATTCTAAAAAAAGTTGTCAGAAAGCAGTTTTTCAGAAGTCTTGTGAACAATTTAAACAACAGGCTTATGGAAAATGTGTCCAAATCATCTCATCTTTGTTCCAGCTCTAGTCAGCAGAGACATGAGAGGATGACAAAAGTTATCAGTGATTCAAAGGTACTATACAAAAATAACTGGCCCTCCGCTTCTACTTTGGATATATACTATGGTGATGAGAGTGTTGGCAACCTTTGTGACTTTTTCCACGTATCAGACAAGACGAGGTACATTAATGCTTTTAGAAAGTATGTCAAGACCAAGGAAATTCCAGTGGAGCTGATGCCTTTAATCAAGACTGTACAGACCATTCCCATCTCTTCAACAGAAGCTGAAGGAGCTTTCAGTACTATGAATGAGATCCTCACCGAAAAGAGAAATAGGCTGCTGGATGAAAGATCAAGCGGTCTTATTTTCATAAGCAGCGTTGGTCATCCTGTGCATATATTTAACCCACATCCATATGTCAAGTCATGGCTACGAAAGAGGAGACGTTTAGCTGATGAAACAACTAGTCGGAAACATGAGGCCGCTGATTTTGACACCCAATATGAGTCCATTTGTAAATTGCTAAGGTGAGTTCCTGTAAATATTTCGTTACAACTAAATCACTGGAAATACGCACAAAATGTCGTTCGTCGCGCCTTTCCTATTTGTATAGTGCCACAGCAAGTAGTTGAGACTCGCGCACATGTAGCATGTGCTGTGAGAAAGGGTAGCACTGAGGTATGATTCACCCCCTTGCGGCGTGCATTCACCAGTCTAGCTGTCTCTTTAGTGTCTGTTAGTTTCTTACTGTGAGTCAATTTCTAAATTATTTTTAACTGTATAATCAAGCTGTAGTTCTATTTAATTGTAATACATGTGTAATATGGTTCCTTTGGTGAATGTTTTAGTATACGGTATAGTATCGAATTAAAATCTCAAAACTATTATTACCGCACTTAAGTTTGTAAACTACCGTATCGACTTTTAATTTTCTGTCGAACTTTGTTTTGTAGCTTTTTTTTTTTTTTCAATTTTAAATTTTGATGTATATACCTCCCCCCTCTCCCCTTCCCCTGCCCGCTATATCCCACAAACCCGGGTACTTTTTGTTGTCAGTACTGTAACCGTCCAGGCTTCTCCAGCCCTACTAATTTAATATAATATCATTTCACGCGATATCATTTGATATCAAGTTTATCCGCCATCGGCAATTATTCGTAATAACATATTTATTCTACGTCAAGCATTTGTAAATAAGGTTTTTGCAATCATATTATATATATATAACATCATTTATTATTTATTATTATATTATGAAAGATAGGAATTTATTATGTATTGGATTTGGTTAATATGTTGAGACATAGTTGTTGTCATTTCATCTCATATTTGTGTATACGGAAAAGGTTATTCTTATAGCGTGGAAAATTACGTGACTCATGGGTTTAACTCTTGAGCACCAAGGCTAGTAAACAGCGACCCGCGCGCGAGGCTTGCAAGCTGGTCAGCTACATCATCGCCACGCCTACTAGACTTGTCAAGAAAGAAGAGAAGGGGAGTTGATAATTCGATCTGCGAATCAGATACTTCGTTGTATATGAGTTTTGAGATTGAACTGTTACCAAGAGTGGGGGTGAGCCCGGATATATAGAGATTCTCACCACGAGAACGGCACCTAACAACCTAACTACAACTTCTCATCCTAACTACTATTAGAACTTCTACTGTGAACGACGCTATTGATTTTTGTACAATGTGTTGTCGCTTCGATACAGTACTTAGCTGCGGTTATGGTATCGGATCTACGTGAAACAAAACAAGCTTACGGCTTGTGTTATATTCAGTAAATCTTCTGGACGAAGAACTATGTTTAGTTCAAGTCCACGGAATTTGGTACAAGTCTGTACCGTATAAATAGTATAGCTCAGTTGGATTGAGATTTCTACTAATGTGGAAAAATTCATATCTCTGAATTTTCTCCTCATACGATCAACGCTGATCAGTTTTTACAAGTATAGGGCCAATGTCTAATTTAAAGACTAGGCAATTAGGGAGTGTTAGTCCAGATAGCCCATACTACATCAGAGAAGGAAGGAAGGATGCCCATGGAGCAAATTCTACATCGAGAAGAAGAGAACGAGTAACCACGGAAACCAGATGACTTCAACGAAAGCTGCAATTGGTGAGCTTCAATTAGATAAAGCAAGCAATTAGTAAATTCAGTTAAGTAAATTCTAAATCCCTCCACGCTTTAAGGAACTTTTCCGATTCATCTCATTTTTTTTGTATAATAAATTCATTTGTATTTTATATTGCGTTAATTTTCTTTCTTAAGCGATACTTAATGGTTAATTATTTAAAATCCTACCCCTGTGATTTAAGTATAAGTCTCTATGCTAGTAAATATATATTTTGGTTTACAGTTTTGTTTAAAACTGTAACCCTGGCGCCCTAACATCACATAGAGAAATGGGAAACCATGGAATGTTAATTGTTTCTATTTGCGGGCAAGCCACATATAGTTTATTTGATATTCATGTGTCCCAAGGTAATAACTTTCATCTCCTCAAGTGTCTTGATGAGGAGAGCGAACAGTTACAGTACATCCCCCCTCCACTTCTAATTCCCAATCGCCACTGCTGATCTTGCAGTGCCTGTATTCTGCAAAAGACGCAAAATTAGGTTTCCAGTGTCACTGTTCAAAATGTCACTACTCTTTGCTGACTGCTGTAATTTTCGGCACTGATAGTAATTCTTAATATTTCTTCTTCATTCGGTGAGCGACTTCGTGTTTAGAAAACACGATACTTGAGATTTGGTTTTTGCTAGTGGCCTTACATCGCACCGATACAGATAGGCTTTATGGTGACGATGGGATAAGAAAGGCCTAGGAATTGGAAGGAAGCGGTCCTGGCCTTAATTAAGGTACAGCCCCAGCATTTACCTGGTGTGAAAATGGGAAACCACGGAAAACCATCTTCAGGACTGCCGACAGTGGGATTCGAACCCACTATCTCCCCGATGCAAGCTCACAGCCGCGCACCTCTAACCACACGGCCAACTCACCCGGTATATACTTGAGATTAGTAGCAGACAAAGCCATAATATTGTTCAGTTTGTATCGATGAAAAATATCAATTCGGGGCATAATTAAAGAGCAGAAAGACAGATGTCACCAGACCAGTCCGTGTGTACTTGTGTTCAACAAGAGTGAGTGGGACAGACTAGGCATGTGGATTTCAAAATTAATCTTGAAAAACTTCATACTTTCACGAATCAACATACCGCAGATTACTTATCAATCAGTCACCACTGATTTACATTTAGGTGGCCGATTACCTATCTGTTGTTTGCCTAGTATTTTCTCAAATAATTGCGAAGTATATGGAATTTCGTTGAACATCTCCCTTGGTAAATTGTGCCTATCCCTAATTCCTATTCTTATAAACAAATATTTGCCCCAAATTTGTCCTCTTGAATTCCAACTTTATCTTCATATTGTAATCTTTCCTACTTTTAAAAACACTACTCAAACGTATTCGTCTACTAACATCATTGCACGCCATCTCTCCACTGACAGCTCGGAACATACCACTTAGTTGAGCAGATCGTCCCCTTTCTCCCAAATCTTCCCAGCCCAACCTTTGCAACATTACGACAACACTACTCTTTTGTCGGTAATCACCTAGAACAAATCGAGCTGCTTTTCTTTGAACTTTTTTCATTTCTGAATCAAGTAATCCTGGTGAGGGTCCCATACACTCGAACCATACTCTAATTGGGGTCTTACCAGAGGCTTATATGCCCTCTCCTTTACATCCCTAGTACAAACCTTAAATATCCTCACAACCATGTGCAGAGATCTGTACCGTAACCTTTATTTACAATCCCCTTTGTGTGATTACCCCATTGAGTAATCAAAACTGAGAAGACTTTTCCTATTAATGAAACTCACAACCTGACATTTAACCCTGTTATCATCATACCATTGCCTGCTGAACATCTCACAACGTTGTCAAGGTCTTTTTGCAGCTGCTCACAATCTTATAACATATTTATTACTGGTACCGGTACTCTAAACAGTATAGCATCATCCGAAAAAACGTTATCTCTGATTCCAGTTCCAGTTTATCATAAATACACTATGTTCATAAAAAACAGAACACCTTGAAAGACTAGAGATAGGAAGTTCATATTCACAGAACGTATGCAATAGTATGTTCTGAAGAAATTATTAGCATTTGCACCATGTCGGTCTTCAGGTTCAAGGTCCACATCGATATCTCGCGCACCACCACCGACTGGTGAAATGTGCGTGCGGCTCTCGTCGCTATATACTGAAGATAATGGATCAGTATGACTTGAGCAGACGTGCAGGATGCCTCGCAGACGTATGCGAGAACCGTAGCATCAAATGAGAGTGTTCGAAAGAGGGCGCGTAATTGGTATGAGAGAACATGATGCTCCATCCGGGAAATTGCTGCTGGTGTGGGACGAAATGTGTCAGCAATGCAACCGGTGTGTACAGAATGGTTGACAGAAGGCCGTAGAACACGACGAGATGGGTCTGGTCGCACCACCCAGACCACCCCCGAGAAGATCGAAACCTCATCCGAATGGCATTGTAGGACAGATTTGCGTCCTCCTCGGCTCTGGCGCAACAGTGGACAGTGTAACACATCGTTCATTATCAGGAGTGGCAGTCCGTCGTCGTTTATTACGGTCTGGGTTACCGGCGCGTCGTCCACTTCTCCGCCTACCGTTGACTAATGTACAGAAACATGCCCGAATTCAGTGGTGTATGGAACGACGTCACGGGGGACAGGAACGGCGGCAGATAGTGTTTTCGAACGAATCCAGGTTCTGTTTGTTTGAAAATAATGGCCGTATTTTGGTTCGCCGCAGACAGTGGGAGAGCCATCACTGTGACTGCATTCGCACAAGACATACAGCGCCAACTTAAGGCCTTATGGTGTGGGGTGCAATTGGGTACAACCACAAATCACAGTTGTTGCATGTCCAGGGGACTGTGACCAGTCTGACGTACGTGAATGACATCTTGCGACCCGTAGCCATACCCTTTCTGCACGACACCCCAGACGCCATATGTCAGCAGGACAATGCGCGACAACATGTTGCTGCACGAACACGTTCCTTCTTGTTGTCACAGGATGTCAGACTGTTGCCGTGGCACGCCCGATCACCTGACTTGTCGCCAATCGAAAATTTGTGGGATATGGTGAAACGACGGATGCGGCGCTGTGACCCAGTGCCAACCACCAAAAATGAACTGTGGAACCAGGTGAATGCAGCATGGATGGTTATATCCCAGGACGCCATTCTCGCCGTATACTCGTCGATGCCATCATGCATGGAACAAGTTATCAGTGCCCATGGAGGAACCAGTGCCTACTAGGCCACAGGACACATGTTGAACCTTGGTGACTGAAATGCTAATCGTTTCTGCAGAACATACTAATGAACATTCCCTGTGAATATGAACTTCCTATCTCTAGTGCCTAATATTTCAAGGTGTTCTGTTTTTTATGAACATGAGCGTATATAAGAAGACAATGGTCCGATACTACTGCCTTGTGGAATTCCCCTCTTAATGATTACAGGATCAGATAATGTTAACCTACTCTAATTCTCTGAGTTCTATTTTCAGTGGCAAGATGTCTTGGAAAGACATTAGGAGACGAATAAGCTTGAGTGGGCCTTTTAAGAGTAGAAAAATCATAAAATGGAGATAAAATTGGAATTCAAGAGGGCAAATTGGGTCAAATATTCATTTATAGGACGAGGAGCGAGGGATTGGAATAAATTATCAAGGGAAATGTTCAATAAATTTCGAAGTTCTTTGAAAACGTTTAATCTACCACCTGGCCGACAGCCCTAAATGCAGATCATTGATGTTTGATTGAAATAATAATCGTAAAGTTAATACTAAACATTATAATTGTGTAGTGAGTAACTTGATGTTTCACAATGCTTTGGTAAATGTTATATTGTTTAGCTCTCATGGATTTTTGATAGAGTTACGCACGTAGACCACCGGGTCGCATATAGGCCTACTGTGTTTATTTTCTGTCGTGGTGCAGATATTTTGGAGCATTTTTCTTTTAGCGAAGTAGAAGGTATGTTATTTCTCTCACCTCGTATACTGGAGCACTCCGTGAAAGTTGGAATTTACAAGGCATTAACACACGATGCGGCGAAAACTATGGAATCTTCGCATCATAACATTTGCATCTTTGTTATATATTATGTGAAATTTTATATTCGGCTACGTCATGACCATGCAGACCATGTGTGTCTTTTAGATCAAATATGTGACGACGTTTCAAATACAGTCACAATCGTCTAACATTTTGCTTTGAATTAAATGAGAATGAATGGATTATTACGTCGTTATCCATCATCTGCAACTCCGCCAACAGTTGTCATAAATAGTCTAGGCGTCACTGAAGAGGCGTACTAGGGAAATGAGGAGTGATGTAGTTTCCCGTTGCTTTCCTCACCGAGCCAGCTGCTGCTATTACATATCAGTCTGCCAAGCCCACTGAAATGCATGCACCAACCGACCGTATGAGCGATATTTTCACACCATTCATAACAGGGACTGGCTGCATAAGGAATGGTATTACTAACATCACTCATACCTCAGTCACTTTCATATTGTCAAAGTCAAGGGTGAGACTGAGACAGGTCAATGAAAGTAACAAATTTGATATAGCCCATACCAGAAGACATGTCATGTAAATAGTGATAAATATGGTAAAATTTGGAAAGTTGAAATAATTATCGAGAATATTTTGCGTGTGTTGGTGAACTGTACTTTTTGTGCATATGTTTTCCTTATGGTAGGTAGTTTAGTGTATGTTATTCTTCTGGTATTGTTTTTTCTTTTAGCATCTGTGATGTATGTGTCATGTACCACCTATATTAGTAGTGATCGTTGTCATTTTGAATTGTTTGTTTTTGCATTGATCAGCGCTGTTTAGATCTTAATCCAGTGTTGCATTATCTGAAATGTACGGTACTTGACAGAGTTTTCTTTCCTTTTTGCGTCGAGAAAGTTATCTCTAATTTATTAGGTGAAACAAGTGTCAAATTATTTCCCTCTCGACTTAATTTTAAAGATGCATTGTTTCTTTCTAGTGGCTTTAACGTCGCACTAACACATGGAAAATTTTCGGCTATGCAAGGATGGGAAAGGGAAGATTGTAGCCATGAGCTTAATTAAAGTTCATCCCAAAATAAAACTATGCACAATCAAATAAATATTGTAATTATCGAGAAACAGTAATAAAGAATCTTAGAAAGAGAGGGAAAATGAAATTAATCGTGCTTTGGTAAATCAGGTGAACTCATAATAGATCCCAGGGAATCACTGGTCAGATGGTCCGGCTCCATGGCTAAATGGTTAGCGTGCTGGCCTTTGGTCACAGAGGTCCCGGGTTCGATTCCCGGCAGGGTCGGGAATTTGAACCATAATTGGTTAATTCCGCTGGCACTGGGGCTGGGTGTACGTGTCGTCTTCATCATCATTTCATCTTCATCACGACGCGCAGGTCGCCTACGGGAGTCAAATCGAAAGACCTGCATCTGGCGAGTATCCTCGGACACTCCCGGCACTAAGAGCCATACGCCATTTCATTTCATTTTACTGGGCAGATGGAAGGAGTATTTTTTAAATTTTTCAAATTTTCCTGGTGACGTCGTGAACCGAGCACGTGAAAAGGTGGACGATGATGTTGGTGAATGTGCTTGAGCAAGTGGAAGTGAGGGTAAATAAACTCCATTGTCATAAATCAGCAGAAATAGATGAAATTAGATCTGAAATGGTGACATAGGCTATATTTAGAAGACAGGGACGAAATGTCTTCACGGAGTACATTTCAAGTTTTCTTCTAAAGGGTTCACATTTATTGTTTAAATTGACCTTACTGTTATAATTCGCAAACATAAAACCACTATTTGCTTAACCGGCGAAATAACTGAAAAACGACGACAAAATGTTTTTGTCGTGTTTCTAGTTAATGCCTAACAGTAGCGTAGCCAGAATCGGCCGATGAAGGGGAGGGAGGTTTTATAGTTAAAAAATGATGATAGAACACAATGAAGGTGTTTTCTCGTGCGTGGTGCGCGCATGCAAGACTTGTCATTATAAGGACACTGATACAAGTGAATTTTGTTGATATTCAGCTTCACTACAAAATCTTACATTAAAATACAGAAATTTTGACAGAGATCGATAGCTGCAGTCCCTTAAATGCGGCCAGTGTCCAGTATTCAGGTGATAGTGGATTCGAGCTCCACTCTCGGCAGCCCTGAAAATGGGTTTCCGTGGTTTCCCATTTTCACACCAGACAAATGCTGGGGCTGTACCTTAATGAAGGCCACGGCTGCTTCCTTCCCACTCTTAGTCCCTTCCTGTCCCATCGTCGTCATAAGGCCTATCTGTGTCGGTGCGACGTTAATCAACTTGTGAAGAAATAAAAAGAAACTCAGAGCAAGAACAATACGATCAAGGGCAACAATTTTACAGCGAATGGTATGTTCAGTTTACAATCTAAAATCCAACTTTCGAGGCTTCTTAGAAAATAGATTCAACAGATCGGTTAACTCTACAATTATGTCTCTGAATGTTTATTCGATTTATTATTTATTGTCAGTTTCTGTTCATTTTCTTATTATAAAATTTCCAGGGGGGTTCTAACCCCCAATAACCCCTCTTGCCTACGCCCCTGATGCCTAAACAACTACCTACTTTATCGCTCATATTGACGAGACTGGGACCGATAAACTTGTTCCGGTCAATACCGTACCAGAAGACATTACGTACCGGTATCACCAGAGGTGGATCTGAGCTTCTGGTTGCGATATAAATCCCAAAAGTGGACGATTTTGCAATAAAAATTATCAAAAAGGGGAACTTTGGCAAGTCTTCCTGAATGAGATTATTGCGTAGTTTGAATTATCCAACCGAGTCTCCACGGAAGAATGTTCCCAGGTTTTGCGGCTATCTTCGTTATCAGTTCTAGACAGCTGCACATTCTTGCTCGGTAAATCACACTGTGGTTTCTCGTATGGCTTGTAGACAATGGTTGAGAACAGTAGCCTTTCAAAATGTTCATGCACATTCCATGGGCTGGGAAACGGTTAACCTTATCTCTTACAAGAATACAGTTTAAGCCTTCTCTCTGAAAATTAACATCAGCGTTTTATAACCCCAACAGCTCTCAGTTGTATTCATCAAGAAACTACGCAGTTCCACACATGATTTTAGAAAACAGTTTTTTACGCTGTAATCATACATTTTATTGCACTTAAAGTCTCTTCTGTTCATGATTTTCTGAAGTTTTTATGGGACTAGGATTTATTGGAACTGATTTCTGATCTCTTTAGATACCCTCGGCTTGGAGGTTTCAAGGAAATTTAAATGGCGTACCATACCGGTACGGGAGTGTCCGAGGACATGTTCGACTCGCCAGGTGCAGGTCTTTCGATTTGACACCCATAGGCGACCTGCACGTCGTGATGAGGATGAAATGATGATGACGACACATGCACCCAGCCCCCGTGACTGAGAAATTAACCAATGATGGTTAAAATTCGGACCCTGCCGGGAATCGAACCCGGGACCCCATTGACCAAAGGCTAGCACGCTAACCATTTAGCCATGGAGCCGGACAGTTCCAAGGAAAAATGTCTACATTTGTGTGTGTGTCTCAGATTCCCATCTTCATTATTCAGTGCGTCGCTTTGTCTTCATAATTATAGAATGGATCGTTATTTTGTGCTATACGTACATTGAGTACTCGGACCGAATGCTGATAAAATCCCCAACAGTCCACTATCAGCTGTCTAAGGAAGTCACGCTAAATGTAAAGAACTGTAATACGCAATGACTCCATTAAATGTATATATAGACAAAAAATGTTCTAGACTATTGACTCATTTTTTCAAGCTTCAGGTTCACTACCAATTTAATGTATCAAAATTCAGGAACCTGATTAAATACAGTATACCTTTTTAAAGATTGGATACCAGGTTCGTCTGGACAATCATCAAAATATTGCTTTGAAGGTGAACTCACTGACATTTGAGGCTTGAGAGCTTCCGCCGTTCATAATATTTCCACTTTGTGTAGAACATAGCCTACACATTGGACATGCAATACTGTTCAACATGGGTCCGTAGTCAGAGGCGTAACGAATGTGCCAGGGACCCGCCTGCAAAAATAAAAATTCGGGCTCCCTCAAATGAAATGTGAAACCTATGAAAAATCTATATTAATGTAATATTGACGAGATTGAGACCGATAAACTTGTTCCGGTCAATACCAGCAGACATTACGTATCACCAGAGGTGGATTTGAGCTTCTGGTTGAGATATAAATCCCAAAAGTGGACGAAAGTAGAACTAATGTAAAATTATATTGACAAAGAGATTATTCACTATTGTAAGATGATTAAAAAATAATGTTTTAATAGGGTTTTGACTGCCCCATGGTTTAACAGCAAAGCAGCTGAACTGCCAATGCAACCGTACACCACTTAGATATTCGTACTTAAAATTGGTTTCATTAACGACAGAACTATACTCTGTAACCGACACTGAAGTCACAATTATAATAACCCTCTGTGGGTGGGGGACGCAGACGATGAATACACCCACGGTATCCACTGCCTGTCGTACGAAGCGACTAAAAGGTACGACCAACGGATGTTAGAATTATAGCCATGAAACTTCTTTCACGCGGAGAAAGCCATGTGTCGCCTTCACTTACGAGTAGTACCACTATGTTAGGTACCTACTCAATAGGTTTGTGATTAAGAGCAGCAGAGAGCGGTTCACTGTGGGTTTCTAGTACCGGTACATATGATTAGCACCAGTATATGCGGAACATCACGGGCTTACGTTGCCTGTGATTAGTACCACTATATGTCCGACTCGTTGGCTGAATGGTCAGCGTACTGGCCTTTGGTTCAGAGAGCCTCTGGTTCGATTCCCGGCCGGGTCGGGGATTTTAACCTTAATTGGTTAATTCCAATGTGAATGATGTATTCAGCATTAGAAATCATCCTAGGTAGGGCTCTCATCTTCTTCACTGACATGCAGGTCGCCTAATAGGCCGTTTACGAGAAAAAGACCCGCACCAGGCATCTCTGGAGGCAATACGCCATTATTATTAGTACCACTATATGAGCGACTGTTTTCTGCGTTATCTGTGATTTGTACCCACTATGTGAGGAACACCACGGGATAGTACGAGTCCCTGTGATTAGTACACCTATGTGAGGTGCACCATTGGTTTGCGTTGCCTACGAGTGATGCCATTATGTGAGAAACACTACAGGTCTGCGTTAAGTGAACGACGTCCAATACTTGTGAGTAGTACCATAATGTTTGGAACACTGTGAATTTACGTTACCTTTGATTAGTACCGCAACTTGAGAAATACCATGGTTCTACTTTACTAGCGATAAGTGCCATTATGAGGGACCGTTGACCTGGATATTGAATCCCTTTAGACAGCAAGCATCATCGATTCAGGATTGTGCTTTGGAAGCAGTCCCTTGGTCAGTCATATAGTTACTGGGAAGGCGCGGCATTGCGGGTCTGGTCCACTGGTTGTTTTAAATTCATTTTCATCCATTCAGTCTTCGTCATCAAGTTTTGAATTCTGGTCAGTGGATACATTTTGTATTTTTAAATTGTCATTGCATTTCGTCTCATTTCGTACCATTAGGGTCGATGACCTAGATGTTACGCCCCTTTAAACAACAAGTATCTTCATCAACAATAATTATAATACTTCATTCAATTGCAACCCAGAAAAGTATAATACAAATATTAAATGTGAAACTGTTGTCCAACTCAATTGCTGAATGGTCAGCGTTGAGGTCTTCGGTTTATAGGGTCCCGGGTTCGATTACCGGCCGGATTGTGGATTTTAATCGCCTTTGATTAATTCATCTGGCACGGGGCTGGGTATTTGTGTTTGTCCCAACACTTTCCTCTTCATATTCAGACAACACACTACACCACCACCACCACCACACCGACAACATCATCATCATCATCATCATCATCATCATCATCATCATCATCATCATCATCATCAACAACAACAACAACAACAACAACAACAACAACAACAAAACAACAACAACAACAACGGATTGCGTCAGGAAGGGCATCCGGCCGTAGAACAGAGCCAAATCCACATACATACATACATACATACATATATATATATATATATGTGACACAAATCGCACCCGCGACCCCACAGCTGTGATAAAAACGGTAGAAAAATAATAAGAAGAAGATCAAATGTAAAACTGTTCAGGTAATGTTTGAAAAATATATCACCGCACAGCTGATAAGCTTATTGATGGTGAAAGTACATTGTTTACACCTGCATTGCTGGCCCTGCAGACCTTTACGTTACGCCTCTGTAGTAATGATATTGATTAAAAGGTTTAGACTTGCTTTAAACAAAAGTTGAAGAAGTAGAAGCTCTAGTTCATCCATTAATTGAAGTTGTTCCTAAAACCAAGCCATTCGACATGCTGTTTATTACCACGACGATGAATAAGATGTTCGATTAAATAGTGATCAGGATATTTTGTTTTCTACAGCTCTTCGATTTAGAATCCTCCTTCAATAGGTTGTCCAGAAAGATCGTGATTTAGTAAGTTTAACACTTCTGAATTGAAAAATTCTGTGCTGCAGTTAAGTTTGTATCGTTTTGGAAAGACGGACTTGTGTTTGCTGATGCGAAGAAAATCGCCTTTTTCAAACCGATGGCGCCGTGGATCAGCCGTTTTGATTGCAAGACGAATAGCATCTAAGCGTGGTGTATTCTTAACAAGCAGACGTGGCTTTGTGCCGATGGTGCGCTGAGGTGTATCGTTGTAGATAGACACAAGTCTAAATAGCAGATCAATCCAGCGATAACTGGGCTGATTGGCTCAAACGGTTGAGGCGCTAGCCTTCAGACCCAGTGGCGGTTCGTGGATATCAGCAGTGGGGGGCGCGCCTTAGTTTCATAATTCCTCAAATATCTCAAGTTCTTCAAACCATATTATCAAGATACACACTTCGAACGCTATACGGTGCAATGCATATGCAATTATTTTTGTTACGGGGTTACCCGTGGACCAGCAGAGGTGAAAGAAGGTGCCGGGGTGAATGGGTCTAACTACAAAGTCAAAGTTAATTTAAAATTTTAACAAAGGTTATATTTTCAAAAAACAACCACATTTTAACAACTTTTCACTTAGTGAAATAACAATGACATAACAACTTAGAAACAAGGCCTAGAAAGATCCAAGACTTCAGAATTTTAACACTCTTGGGCTACATGCCCCTAGTTTTACAATTTTGAGCTCCTAGCTCAACTTTACAAAACCACAAATTTGTTTAAAGGGCAGAAATCCCCTAATACATGGAGTGCTTGCTCCCAGAGGCATTCTTACAATACTTGAAAAGAGCTGACGTGCTCACAGTGTTCCCAGCCTACTCAAGGCAACACAATGTGCAAATTTAATAATCACTGGCCTTACAAGGCACTATTTACAAATCGCAATCTTATTACACAGAGGTATCTAGTACCCAACGTGCGGGGCCTTAATGAAAAAGAACAGGTTCAATAAACGGCCCGAGTACAACTGGAATGGAGTCAAAGATTGAGCTCCCCCCAAAAAATTTACAGACCTATAGGGCACTTGGCCAACGAAACAGGGGCTAATCCCAAACTAGTTTTTTTTTTTTTTTTGCTAGTTGCTTTACGTCGCACCGACACAGATAGGTCTTATGGCGACGATGGGACAGGGAAGGGCTAGGAGTGGGAAGGAAGCGGCCGTGGCCTTAATCAATCCCAAACTACTGAGGTAGCGCGAATGGAGATAACTTCAATACATTGGAGAAACAAAATGCGGTACCTCGAACCAAGATGAAGGGGAGTTCGAGAGGGTATATCACTCTCTATCCCCGGTTTACAGTTAAAGATTTATGAAATTTTACATGAGCCGAAAGGAGATTTACATTTAGAGAAGTTAGTTACATAGTTAAAGTTTCGAACCTTTCCCTCGGGTTAAACTGCGGAGCTAGCAAAAGGTGAAGATGTTAAGTGGCCATACCTTGTCGGAGTACAGCTGCCTGATGAAAGAGGCACCTCCCGCCTCCTGCTTGACACTCACACTTAGTTAGATGTTGATAAAATAGCCAAGAGGTGTGAAAATCCGCAGTTCGGGGAAAGTTCGAGACCTTTCATGAATAATCAAGACACACCCACAGAATTTTATTGGTCAAATTTGAAAGTGGCCATCAGAATCGAAGAAGAAATACAGGATTGGTTAGAAATTAATGACAAAAAATAGGTATTGGCTGGATTCAAAACTGGCGGAAAGAAAAGATAAATATTGCCAACCCAAAAATGAATGAACATAATTTAGTAAAAAAAAAAAAAAAAAAATTATGAATACAAAACTTCTTCAAAAAAGTTCTTTCACTTGACACCAGAGTGCATGATTATAGTTTTCTAGCCGGACATCTATGAGAGAGTGTCCAAACTTCTTGATGACCGGAAAACAAAAACAAGTTGAAATTCACACAGTACTGGAAACTTCACAATCACAAAATTGTAGTGACATCTTCTGAGTAAAAGTTTAAATAGGTCTATTTTCAAGTTCTGTGTTTCTCCTGTAGAGGAGTTTTTTTGGGCGCAAGATTGAAATGCGCTGCGTTGGGGTGTACCTCCCGGTACAATTTTGATTATGATGATGACCGAGCTCGATAGCTGCAGTCGCTTAAGAGCGGCCAGTATCCAGTATTCGGGAGACAGTAGGTTTGAACCCCACTGTCGGCAGCCCTGAAAATGGTTTTCCGTGGTTTCCCATTTTCACACCAGGCAAATGCTGGGGCTGTACCTTAATTAAGGCCACGGCCGCTTCCTTCCCACTCCCAGCCCTTTCCTGTCCCATCGTCGCCATAAGACCTATGGGTGTCGGTGCGACGCAAAGCAACTAGCAAAAAATGATGATGGTGATGATGATGATAATAAAATAATAATAATAATAATAAAATAATAATAATAATAATAATAATAATAATAATAATAATAATAATAATAATAATAATAATTGTTATATTATTAATATTTGCCTGTTCTTGTCCACGATCGAATTATGTTTACGAATAGTTTCACTGTAGTGATCACTTAAACCAGGCATGACATTGACTTTACTCAGCATTTCAAAGTCCATGGTACTATTGATATCACCCCTGTGGTGATCCATTTATCACCTTTCCTAGAACGGGAGAATAGCAGGCAAGGAAAGCAGTAAAATGTTTCTGAGATATCACTTTCACATATCTGCGGGATCTTGTTACACACGTCAGGAGAATTAATTTGTCTTTGGAAAGCCCCATTTTCATTTTTCTTGGTCTCCGTTTTTTTTTTTTTTTTTTTCCAACGAGAAGTCTGGTGTCGGCCTATTGCACTCCTTCAGTTCGACTTTCTTCTCGATAGAAAGAGAAGAAAACGTTAGTTCTTTAATATGCTCGACGGTAATCATACTGTACGAAGTGCAAACATAACACTACGCCTACATATAAATCACAACCTTTCTCCTAATTTCACCTTGTCACAGTCACCTCACGAGATCATTCATCAACACAGAGCTAAACATCGCGCACTCCAGTGAGTATGGCCAACATGAGTCAAGTGCGAGGAGACTGTAGTTACAGTCGTTACTCGTTTCGTTAGTTAATAATCCTAAAACTTACAAGACAATTTTAAATATATACCGGCACATTTAACTCTGGTAGGTGCCTCAGTAAAATAGTTCCTAGTTTTAGGAGAGAAATGACACAAACTGATCCCTGTTAAATAGAAATCAAATCACCAATGTTTCGGGTAGGTTGGCTGCAACGATAGGCCGCAGCAGAAACCACCGCCGTCTCGATCCTCCTATACTGCTTGCTCTATGCCAGCCTTTTTGCGACTACGCTGCGACAAAATTTCTCCGCTAGATGGTAGACATAGACGCACAATGTTCTAAACTTATTCTAATGTCGACAGTAATATTAAATATCGTCAATATTACCTGTGCGAAGTCACAGTTGGCCTCTTCATGCACAATTTAAAGATTTTCCTGGACGAAGGCTTCGAGTGGTACCGTACTTTTTGTGTTCATGCCAAGGCAATACCATATACCGTAATAGAGGTCTTACGAAATTGGTTAGGATAATATCACTAACAGTTTGCTGATGTTTTTTG
This sequence comes from Anabrus simplex, assembly GCF_040414725.1. NCBI lineage: Eukaryota > Metazoa > Arthropoda > Insecta > Orthoptera > Tettigoniidae > Anabrus > Anabrus simplex. The sequence continues at coordinate 985,009,918 of NC_090266.1, forward strand.
ACCTCACACTGTAACAAAACACATTTGGAAAGTTTTTTTTGCTATTTGTTTTACGTCGCACCGTCACAAATAGGTCTTATGGCGATGATGGGATAGGAAAGGCCTAGGAATGGGAAGGAAGCGGCCGTGGCCTTAATTAAGGTACAGCCCCAGCATTTGCCTGGTGTGAAAATGGGAAACCATGGAAAACCATCTTCAGAGCTGCCGACAGTGGGGTTCGAACCCACTATCTCCCAATGCAAGCTCACAGCTGCGCGCTCCTAACCGCACGGCCAACTCGCGCGGTATTCTGAAAGAGAAGACGTCGCAAGTCCTCGTATTACGCTTGAAGGACTTCGACAATAGGGCACAGCAGCTTAAACGAACTCCTACAGATGCTTCACCAGAGCAACAAGACAAGGTTCTGGGTATCAAACTCCTCTGTCCTGATGCATAATCAGTTCCATTTAGCGGTGTCTAGGCAGTGAGATGTGGCTGATACAAATGTCATCTCCATCCTCCATTCAACAACACGAACCTAGTACCCGCAAATTAGGATTTGATTTCCTGTTTCTAGTTTGATTGGAATATTATCGTCTGGATACCTGAGGTTGTCCAAAATGTCTGAACATGAAGACGTTTGTTTTGTGATTGTCCGTCACAATTCTTATCATAAGGAATCGTCTATCCTCCACAGCTTTAATCACCTTCTGAAGGAAAATCCGCAGCCTGTTTCCAGTCATTCGACCGGATTAGGAATGGAATGAATGAAGCCCCATCTAGCAGCGAGGATAGGAATTATGCCGGCTGCCGAAGCCTGTCGCATTCCTCCGGGGCAATGATTAATGAATGACAGATGAAATGAAATGATAATCGAGAGTGTTGCTGGAATGAAATATGGCAGGGAAAACCGGAGTATTCAATGAAAAACCTGTCCCGCCTCTGCTTTGTCCAGCACAAATCTCACATGGAGTGACCGGGATTTGAACCACAGAACCCAGCGGTGAGATGCCGGCGCGCTGCCGCCTGAGCCGCGAAGGCTCCATCACCTTCTGAAATAAGGTGAAAAGGCACAGATGTGGGAGTAATCTGAGGATATCCAATTACTTCCTTTATTAGGTTCTTGCCTAGATAAAGCCGACGGCCGCTTTTCTCTTAATTCTTTTCTAGACGGTATTTCATGGAGTCCTATATTTTCTGGCTGCGAACCACCTTCCCGAAATTGGCAAAATGGTACACAACAGTTGAATATTACGGGGAAAGAATCTGAAGTTTCAGTTCTACGAAAAATATACCTTGCACGAACGGAAAGAAACAAGTACCAACACTTTAAAATCACTCTTGAAATATCTATAAGCATAACATGATTAATTCATTTCACAGTTCTATACAAAATATCTCTTGTACGAACGGAAGTGACCAGACACGTTTACTCATTGTACAAAATAACTCAGGTTTTCACACACATTCATGCACCAATAACAGAGTGCTACACCCACACTGACAGCGAAGATTGTGCGTCTACTGCTGCACTCTTACGGACACTTGGAGAAATATTGGTACGGTAGCCGTGCCTTCCTGTGTTAAACTAGTGGCATAGAGCAGGCAGGGGCTGCCTGGCCGAGGCGGTAAAGGCGTGCTCGGTTCGCCGGGAAAGACGTGGGTTCGAATCCCCGTTAGGAAGTCGTAAAATTTAAGAAAACGGCCTTAATGGCCTGTACGGGGGTGTCTTTGTCATAGAGCAGGCAGTATAAGAGGATCGAGACGGCGGTGCAGAAATGCGCCGGAATCTCCGTTAGAACAGCACATCTCTACTGTGCCTCTGATTGGCTCCCTCATGGCTAGTCAAGCGTGTCTGGGAGTATTTAGTCCGCTATGAGAGAGCAATGGGGTGGAATGGTTCAGCTCTACGCCCGGCCGGCTTTGTCCCCATTTTTGGTGTAGTGAACCTCAGGGCCATATGCACCTCCGGAAGTGAAAATCTCGTTTCTTAAATTTTACGACTTCTTATAGTAAAATATTTCCCTTGTTAACATTTAAGATTAAAATTCCCGAATTTAATGGAACCCCGTGGGGGGCGCGCGCGCCTTTGCGCCTCCCAAACGAGCCGCCAATGTTCAGACCCGAACCTGGCAGGTTCGATCCTGACTCAGTCCAGTAGTATTTGAAGCTGCTTAAATACGTCAGCCTTGTGTCGGTAGATTTACTGGCACGTAAAGAACTTCTGCGGGACTAAATTCAGGCATCTCGGCGTCTCCAAAAACCGTAAAAGTAGTTAGTGGACTTAAAGCCAATAACATGATTATTATTAATCCAGCGATAAGAACAATGAGCTGTAAATTCTCGTCATATTGTTTTGAGAGTACGATTAAAGCGTTCTACAAAACTTGCTTTGAGATTGCTGTACGTAGAATAGTGATGAATGCCAAGTGGCATGAGGTAAGAAGAAAAAACTTGTAAAACTCTTTACCTTGATCAGTTTGAAGAAGCCTTAGGCAGCGTTTTGATGGTTGAATAATATGTTCAAAGGCGTCTTTGACTTGAGCTCCTGCCTTAGAATGCGCATGGTGTGCAAAAGGAAACTTAGCGTACACGTCGAGACAGTAGGTAGATACTTGTGCCCCTTATTATTAGAGGCACAAGGCATCATTTCTACTAATTCAGCTTACCACGCGTGAAACCGCGTCTGCGACAGTACGTGCGAGGAGCTTTTTTATGTAACTCGTGTGCGATGCTTATCTATACAGGTGAGGTCTTACCTTGAGAAGCATTACTGAATAATACCCGCATGACGTGATCTCTCTATATTTCTAGAATTTCTGATTCGTGACCTGTGTGGCCAGCATCTTGTGAAACTCTTAGCAGTTGCAAACGTTCTACGAGTAAGTTGGGGTCATTCAAGTATCTTACGTCTACATGCGGCAACAAAGGCTTGCAGATAACATTGAGACCACGTGCAGACGGTTGATGTCGAGGAAATAGCTTAGAAACAAACTCTCAATACTTGCGACTCTTATTGTATTTACAGCTTCTGTCCTCTTGTAATTACGTCGTGTAGCGTTAGTAGCAAAATGTATTGTTTTACATATTTTAAGATCATCTTGTGAAATTATATTCTTGTCGGGTATTCGAGAGAAGAGTAGTCCTAGACCTTTAGTAGGTTTATAGATAACACCTTTTACAATGAGACTGTTGGCATTAAACTTAACATTTGCATTACCTATCCAAAAATGTCGTCTTTATAGCGAATACTGTAGGTTGTGTCAGTTTGTCTTGTAAAGAGTGTTTCTATATAAGGAGTAAAGATTGATTCGTAGGTATTTTGAATAAATGTCTTAAACAGATTACGATACTCTGGTGTGATAATAACCTTAGACAAAGAAGGTAGATTAAGTGGCAGTTCGTGATAATTTACTCTGGCAGGGTTGTGCCGGTATATCTTTCTGTTGAAAATACCTTCATTTTTGCTCATTACACCGGTTTAGGAAATCAAATTATGCCACAGAAACACCAGCTTCATTACACACATCCTTTTATTACAGCTGTTATCGACAACTGACTTTCACACACACCACGCAATTGAAACGTTCAAAGAACAAAAGCAAACGAAGATAAACCACTCCACACAATTATCTGAGTTACCGACACATAACCTTGATTCCTTGTGGTTCTAATAATAAGGAGTATAAGTATCTACTTACTGTCATCGATGTGTACGCTAAGTTTCCTTTTGCACACCATGCGCGTTCTAAATTACAAACTTTGACTCAACACATGACATCTTATTTTAATGAAAAAATCACAACATACCAACACTCCCCTCTTTCCTTTTATTGCAAACCTATAAGCCTATACAAACTCTAAAGCTTGTTGCTTGATAAATTCTTTGTGGATAAGTCTGCAGCATTTCTCTCCGATGCTACGTATACAAACTCAATGAACCCCTTTTCTACTAGGTATCTACATACATGGTACATGATGTCAATATGTTTTGACCTTTCACTCACATTGTCGCTTTTACTCAATTTAATTGCTGCTGCATTGTCAGCAAAAACTTTACAAGGTATGTCCATAAACCTTGCCAGCCGTAGCTCTGATAGCAGATCTTTCATCCAAGTTACTTCTCGAGATACCTCTGCCATTGCCATATATTCAGCATCCATGGTAAATCTAGCAATGCAACTCTGTTTCTTACTATACCATGATACTGCTCCCCCTGCTACTGTGGTTACATACCCACTCACTGATCTTCTTGTCTTAGTATCTCCTCCCCAATCTGCATCACAGAACACTTGTACTGACTCCTCACAATTTTTGAAACACAACTTTAAATCTCTAGTACCACATATATATCTCATGATATGCTTAGGTTTTTGACAGTTTTGACTAACTTTACTTACCGCAAATGCAATGTCAGGTCTAGTAATATTTGAAAAATATAGTAAACTTCCTACTGCACTGCGATAAATGGCACAATCAAATTCCTGCTCATCATTTTCAGCTGCTGAATACCCACTTGGTAAAATAGTCTTACTCGGTTTACAGTCACTCATGGAAAAATCAGCAAGTAATTTGTCAGTGTACAAACTTTCACTCAACTTAACCCCTTCTTTTGTCTGTTCTATTTTTATTGACAGCAAGTTTGTTCCTTTCCCTAGATCTTTAATCTCTAACTCATCTGCCAACCTTATGTTAACCAAATTAACACCTCTTTGTCACCTATTACAATTATGTCGTCGATATACAAGCCAATGATACAGCACTTCTTTACATATACACATGGATCTTTGTCACATTTCTTAAAATCTAGTCTTCTAATTATAGCATCAATACAATAATTTCAGTCTTTCCTCGAATTAGGTAGTCCATAGATACTTTTCTTCAATTTCATACATAGTTTTGGGCATCTTTTTCTACGAACAATTCTGGTTGTTGCATGTATACAGTACAACTGATTTCACTATTTTTAAGTAAGCACTAGTTACATGTAGATGTTCTATCGTCCAACTTGTACGTACTGCAGTACCTATTAACAGTATCATTGTTTTCCTCTTTATAACAGGACTAAATGTTACATCAAAACTAAGGTTCATCTGTCCCTTAAAACCTTGGGCAACCAACCTGGCCTTATACTTCTGAATGTTACCCTCACTGTCATATTTCAATGAAAACACCCACTTAGAATTAATTATCTTGACATTTTCTGGTCTTTTTACAATTTCCCAAACATCCTTCTTTCTCATCTCATTGATCTCCACTTTCATGGCTTTCATTCTGTTGTCATATTCTTGACTTGACATAGCCTCCTCTATTGTTCTAGGTTCCACTACACTCACATGTCTAACTTCCATCACTGCCTTACAATCTGCACAAGTCTTACCTTTCCTCTGTCTTATTGACCTTCTCAGATTATTCCCTGCCTCTTGTATTGCTATAGACTCAACCTCTAGTTCCTCTTCGGTCGTTGACTCAACAGCCAATGTTTGCTCTCCGTCCTCACCTGTGTCTGACTCAGTCCCTAATTTTATCTCTGGATCTTCGGTGCACAGTATGTCAAAGTATGTTTCACTACACTCTGCCTTTGGTACATTTATCTTTTCTATGATATCAATTCCAGGACTTTTTACCTTGAAGGGAAATATCTGCTCCTCAAATACCACACTTCTCCTCACTATTACTTTTTTTCCTTTCAAGACTCCATAATCTATATCCATCTATAGTGCCTGCCTCGTTCCCTATCATAACGCAGGACTCTGCTCTGGGATCTAGCCTCCTGCTGTCTGCCCTCACAGCCCACGCCTGACATCCAAATACTTTCAACCTATTTATTTCTTCCTGATTCAACTTCTATTGAACCACAGTTCATACCGTATCTGAAAATTTATTGCTGCGGATGGGCACCTATTTCTTAAATCAGGCCTTTCCAACTCGAGCACCTAGTGCTGGGGCGCACCAGCGCTGCACTCAGCAGCACCGTTCCCCTCCTTTCCCACCTACTCCACGCAGTACATTGTATTTTACATCAAGAACAATTATGTGCAAAAGACTTTCGCAACGTTATGTCTGTTATGGATACAGTGTCAAAATGTGTAAATTTCTGCAGAAAGCAAGGTTTGAACCATCGGCAGTTCAAAGAATTTTTAAAAGATCTCGAGGCAGAATGTTGCGACATTCCTTTTTTTTGTATTATGCGCTGGTTGAGTTGCCTGACAGTGCTAGCAACCTTCTTTGCAATAATTGAAGAAATTGTTCTGTTCGTGGAGATTAAAGGTTCTCCACAACCAACTTTGCGGAATAAACAATGGGTAGCTGACCTCGCTTTCTTCGTGGACATAACGTCTATGAATATTTCATTGCAAGGGAGCACCACGTGTGATAGAATTAAGGCTTTCAAAATGCAGAGTTTGTTATTGAAAAGTCAGCTTGAAGCCGGATATTTTGTCAGTTTTACTTCATTAAAATCATTACAATTGTCTACATACGAAAATCTTAGAGACTATCAGACGTCATTACAGACTTTGCACCATGAATTGAATACCCAATTCAAAGAAATGAATGATATGGCACCTCAACTTGAAATATTTATAACCCCATTTTCAGCGCGTTCTGCAAAATTGCCATCATATTTCCAAACAGGGCTGATAAAACTACAGTGCAACTCAATCTTAAAGGACAGGTACTACCACTACAACGGTGATTTAATTTCCTTTAACAGACGTGTTCATCCACAAGAATTTCCCAGACTTCATGCACTTGCCTTAAAATTTACGTCAATGTTTGGTACAACTTATGCATGCAAACAGATGTTTTCAATTCTGAATTTAAATAAATGTAGAACTCGGACTTCTGTGTCTGATGTTTATCTTAGAGTCTGTGCTTAGAATTTCTACTTCCAAATCGATTGTACCCAATATTGGTAAATTAGTTGCCACAAAATGATGTCAACAATCGACTTAAACGCTAAATGTACATTAAGGCAAACGCAACGTATGCAGAGAATAAATTGTTTGTTTATGTGTTCACAGAATTGTCATAAATAACATTGTTTTCGTAAGCTGCGCGCTGACTTGACGACCTGTGGTTCTGCCTCTGCCACTTCCCCTCCTTCCCCCACCACCTCAACGGGGCTAAAGCACAGTACCGGGGCTGCTGCCGGGGACGGCCGGGGTCATGGGAGCACCTCAGTTGGAATCGCTTGTATTAAATACACTGCAGTCATTACCCCTTCTCCACAGAATTCCTTTGGTAACTCTGACTGAATCAATAGACATCTAACAATATCAAACATCGTTCTATTCTGCCTCTCTGCTAATCCATTTTGTTGTGGAGTGTACGGTACAGACCTCCTATGAGTAACACCACATTTTTGCAATTGTGCTTGAAACGTGCTACACGTATACTCTGTATCATTGTTAGATTGCACTGCCTTAATTTCTACACCATGCAACTTTTCTGCCTTTACCTAATATCTATAAAACACCTCCAACACTTCATCCTTGTTTTTCACACATACAGTATTCATCAATCATAGTTACAACATATTGAGTTTTCCAAGTGATGATGGACTAATTTTTCCAACTACATCAGTGTGCACAACATCAAGTGGATATTCTGCCTTACGCTCACAAGACTTAGGTACTCCCTTGTTACTTAGCTTCCCCTGAATGCATACAGAACTGATATTGATATCATTACTTCTTTTCAATTCTAACATAGGCAATTTAAACAAAGCTTCAGAATGCACATGTCCATATCTCTCATGCCACAACCTAACCTGCCCAACACATTTAAATGCTACATTGTTATTACATTCTTGATCTATTATTTGGTCACAATCATTCACAGCTAAAATATCATTTCTGCCCTCTGTCTCTACTACATATACATCATTCCTCCTGTTTGCAATAAACAATGTTTCATCTCCATTCTTATCTACAACCACTGCTTTCTCACCTGCAAATCCTACTTTGAAACCTTTGCTGGTTAACTTACCAATTGATATTAAATTTGCACCCAAGTTTGGTACATACAACACGTCTGTAAATCTAATTGTCCACCCTGTTGACATTTTTTTACTTTCACCTTACCTATACCGTTAATATCCATCTTACTGTTATCTCCTATTTCTGTACTCCTAGTTACATTTGTTGACATGTCTATAAACATCCCCTTTGGTGGACACATGTGATGGGACGCACTTGAATCGAACAGACAATCTCTAATTTTCTCAGTTCCTACAGAAACTACCATGCTCATTGCTTTATCTACTACATGTATAATTTCTGAGCTTACCATTTTTCCACTTGCATTCAATGATTTACTCTCCTGTGATGATTCGTCACTCTTCATTATTGGACATACTTTTGAATAATGTCCTGACTTACAACAATTGAAGCACTTTTGGGTGCTGCGACAATATTTAGATGCATGTCCCTGTTTACCGCAATTGTAGCAACTATACTGCTTTCCTCGTCCCACGTCTTCCTTCTTGATACGGCATGAGCTTCACCCTCCTCACGTTTTCCAGTGTCGTAAGACTTTCCTCCATTTTTCTGAAGTTTCCTTCTGCCTTCCTCAGTGAGTAATCTCGCCTTCACCTTCGAGATGGTCAGTTTCGCCAAATCAGCTTCCAAGGAAGGTATACAAACTGCATATTCCTCTGTAAGATTTCCGATGATCATTCCTGCAACTTGTTGATCTGTGAAATCGTATCTAGCTTTACTCGTTCTCCTCCACAGTTGATTTATTTTTGCGAAGTATTCTTGAACACTCATGTCCTTGGGCTTAACAAAATGAGTTAACTGTTTCAGGGTCATAGCACCATTCACTAGCCCTCCGTCATTGCACAATTCGTCCAGTGTTTTCCATGCCTTTATCGCAGATTCAATATCTGCAATGTCACTTTCAAAATCTTCTCCCACATATTTGAAAATAACCGCCAACGCGATCACATTGTTTCGCGCTCGTCGTCTCGTTTCTGTCTGAGGCATTTGACAACCTGACGTATCCTCATACCCTATTACTGATTCCCACACATCTTTCAACAACAGCTCTTGTTTCACCTTCAATGCTCACGAAAAATAGTACTCTACTGTTAGCTTGGCTATATTCCTATTCAGTGTTTATTCACCGGACTACGAGGTCGCCATTTTTCCCGTCAATAATGTCACAACGTGCTTCGCCGTTAATTCTCGTTACTCCATTTCACCTTGTATTGTCCGAAATATACTGCGGCGTGTTTGGTGCTCTGGAGCGCTGGGCCCATAACCTGTTGGAAACATCTTCATTTCTGCTCATTACACCGGTTTAGGAAATTAAATTGTACCATAGAAACACCAGCTTCATTACACACATCCTTTTATTACGAGCTGTTATCGACAACTGACATTCACACACACCAAGCAATTCAAAAGTCCAAAGAATAAAAGCAAACGAATTAAACGACTCCACTCAATTATGTGAGTTACCGACACATAACCTCAATGTTGTATTCCTTAAAACTATATACACATAACATTTTCTTTTATGAGAAAATCACAACATTCCAACACTCTCGCTGACCAACACCACGATATTTTAGCTACAATAATAATAATAATAATAATAATAATAATAATAATAATAATAATAATAATAATAATAATAATAATAATAATAATAATAATAATAATAATAATAATAATAATAATAATAATCTGATGACATTATCTGAATAGTAATAGGCTTCCCAGACAGAAGGACCACGTAGCAAAAATCAGAAAACAAAAAACTCGAAAAATACATGGAATGTCAGATGTATCTGCCTGAGCGCCAGTTCAAACTGCCCACAGAACTTAACAACATACATTCACTTACTAAGAATGCAGGATCAACTACATTCATTGCCAAACAAGGATAACAAAAGAACGCATTCCTTATTTCACATCTGCACAGCCAGTCAGCGTGCTTATAACGTGGCGGACTGAATTTCCTAATTTATGTATTTTCGTTGTTATAACTCTTTTGTTCTTGTGCAATGTTTAAATTCGCCCGAGGAGGCCCTAAATTCCTTAATTCTAGCCTATCTTCAAAAGTTAAATTCCCGCCACTTCTTAAAATGCTACTTACAGAATTGATCTTCTTCGTCTTCGTAAATTAAGACTGTAACACTTGCTGTAGTTTTCAACTAGACAGATAAACACTAAGCACATGAATGAAGGTATTAACACGAGATTTAAACAGTGAAGGTAGAATTTGCACGGCTATTTAGACTACAATGAGTAGTAAGTGGGTACGTTCAGGGAATTTGCCATTTTCTAAAATTCCACTCCCGACAGCCTCCAAAAAGTTACCAATTTTAGGTAAAACTGCCAAAAGTGAATTTTATAGAAAAGTGAAAAATACACCAAACCTGTCCATTTACAACAAAATAGGACTAAATGACCAGAACTCTATTTAGAAAGAAGATTAGTCGCTATCACTATTGCTATTGCTAATGTTTTAATTGTAATTATAATATATTTTTATTTACCGAACGGATTTAAAATCAATTAAGAAGCGTTGAATTAGCTTGTATATATTCTCCATTTTCCTTTTAACCAAGGATGAGGAGCTATCTTGAAGCAGGAAATGGCTCGCAGATAACAGCTTCAACCGCAGGATCATAATGGCTGCCGGCAACCCGAGTGCTACTGACATCTGACGGAAATAATAATAAACAGAAATACGTCATCTGTTACTTCAAGTAGAAACTACAAGTGGTAATGCATCTATCGGTTTATATGGGAACTACTAGTATTCATAGTTATTTCAATTAATATATCCTATTATGTTCACTTCGTGGTATGTCACTGATAGCCGCGTGGTTATAATATTAAACTTAGTATTCCGCACATCTGCGGTTCAAATCTACCTCCTTCCAGGAAATTTGGAATTATATTCAGCATTAACTATATACACTCTTAAATTAAACGCCAATCTTTGCCTGACGTGCTAGTTCAAGCGGCTGGGTGTTAGTATGTTCAGGATTTGTTCGCTTAGAAGTGGCAGTGCCCACACTTCTCTGGTTAAACCTCTATTCATTCCTTCACCAAAAATTGACTGGAAAAAGGGGCGTAGTTAGAGAAAAGAGAGGGAGTGAGGTTCATTTCTCCCTTGCGTCGTGTAGATCATTAGCAGATAGGTCTAAATTACCGAAGCTGCTTGGAAACCTAAAGATTCCCTGTCGAAATAACTTCGGAGAAGTTCCCACTTCGGGTAAAGGAAAGAATAAAGTGTGAATGTGTGAGAACCTCTGGCGTAGATGTAAAATCTCGTAAGTTCTGAATGAGAACTAAAAATCCCCTTGGGTTCCGACGAGGAATAGAAAACCAGCGCTGGTATCGAAAAGGCCCAAGGTGTTTCTCCGTAGAATCAGAGTTTTGCAATTTTTTTCCATATACTCGCTGTTATCTCTTATCTATTCCGGTCAACCAGAGCTATGCTGTGCTCACATATCAGCTAATTACAAATGCGCAAGTTCGTGGCTCGCGAACTGTCGCCTCAAAAATGATTATTTATTATCAGTTATGTACATCCCAATATCCGCGGCACGTCTGTTCGATTCTGAAAACAAGTAAAAATTTTAATGTCTATAACTCAACCATTTATGGACCGATTTTAATGAAACAAAGTTTATTGAACTTTATATTAATACGCGCATTATATTGAAGAATTAAAATGTTATATTAAACTGTTATTATAATTATTATTCTGATATATTAGCAATTTATTAAATTAATCACAACAGTCAATACGTAAAACAATAAATTCTTTTAACTTCTTTTTCATTATTATTAAAAATTTCCGTTACTATTCCGTGTTTTACATCATATGTTAAGTACTTTTCACCCCACGTAATGAGATAAGCAAGTGTGTTATCAGGAATATTAGCATTAAATGTGTCACAAATGTTCGTAGGAGTTTTCTGAGTTGTTGCCACATTTTTCTTCTAATATATCGAAAACATATTTATGATAATAATTAATGAACTCGCGAGGATTAACAGAAGGAACCGATTTTAAAGCAGTTACGCTCTTAAATTCTGAAAATTCATTATAGGCTTTGAGATAAGTATTAGGAGGATTTATATTCCACATTGCTTTTGGAAATATCTCGTTTCTTCCATTTTCACGTAAATAGTTTGAAGTTGAACGCGGTCAAACATAGAAGAATCTTGATCCTGGTTACTTTTTCTATTAGTTTGAATTGAATTGTAGTAATTTGTGATATTTATTTCTAAGTTCCTTTTTCCACTAATGTCAGAAATTTCTTGTGTTTTTAGGTCATAAAATAATATAGGTATTTTTGGTTCTTTTAAGATTGCTGCCTTTTTTCTCGCTCATAAGCTGGTTCCTATTTACAATTGGTATTCTTATTTCCATCGAATTTACAGTAATTTTCCTTCTTTGGGCTTAGTTCCAGTGACATCAGCTACTGCTGCGTTTTTAGTGAAACATCTATATAAAGCAACTTGCACATTTTGGCTCCAAGTAAAGGTAACAATTAAGTTGCCTTCCCACATTACTCTTTTATCATCTTTAAAAATCCACCTAAGTGTCTTAAGGGATATAGGACATCATTTATTTTTTCTGAAGTTTATTATTATTATTAATAAAATTACCTTCATACATTACATTATCACTTTGAGAGGAAGTTAGGCGAAAAAGAACTGTCGAAGAAATATTTGGATGATCATTTCGACAGATAGAATTTTTATAGTTACTGTTTGCGAAAATTGAGTGGGAAAATTATCAGTTAGTTTCACATTTGATTTTCCTTCATAATTAGTACTGTCCCCGTCAAATTTTGTGAATTTAAAGCATAGATTTTCAAGCGGATCTCGAACATTTTATTAGAAAACAAGGGTGAGATTTTGGTCGTCAGCGAACTATTTTCAGTGTGTAAAAAATCTGGATTGGCAAGTTCCTAACAAGAGCGAAGTATTGATCGCCGAGCACGTCGATCACAGCAAGGGGAAGGTCACCTGACCAACAGGTTTCTCGAGGCATGCTCAGCGCGTGTGGAGGGGGCGAGCGAACACTTCTACAAAATTCCAGAATAGTCTCTGACAATAAAATGTGATTCTTACGGCCCAATAACCTTCCTCAGGAAAAAGATACACCCAGAGCCGAAAACTATAAAGCTTCGAGCACACATGCTCTTATCCTCTTATTACTTCGTCTTCCGGACAGCTGACTACAACTTGGACTACGTCTTATTTAGCGAGGCTAAATTATTACGGACAGCAGCCTACACTGCAACTTACAATAGTTGAACATTGCCGTGTAGTGTATTTTCAAACTTCAAATATAAGTTAAGTGCAACATTCAACGTTTCACTGGAGTTTCGACTGGGTCGTGCACTTTCTAATTTGATTCTGTTAGTTACAGCTAAAATTCAACCTGCACGAGGAGAAGACTCAACTCATCGGTATCGTCATCAACCTCAAAATGGATCCACTTACACGAAGAGGAAAATCACATCGTGGGACGTCAACCCCTGTGCCATCATGAATTGCTAGACATGTAAGGCGTTTCTAGCATTGGGGAGGTGCACTTGACGGAGCCGATGGAGTGAATAAGACGGCGACCAGGGACCGAACCTCATCATAAAATTTGAGTACATTTTATTGTAATATATCTATCCATATCCATCCCTTGGCACAGACCAGAGTAAAGTGTAGCTTTCACTGAAGTCCCAGTCTCATCCATGGCTGTGACAATATGGAAGCTGCTGGGGTATGGATGGTGCTGAGTAATGACATTCAGGGCATGGCTAGTGCATCTGAGCGTTATGAAAGGTGTTGCTCATAGGGTCAGTCGTGATGCAATAGCATTTTCTGACCCAGTGAGGAAAGGAATGGCAAACTACCTCACTCGTCGTCCTGCCTAGTACGCCTCATTTTGGTGCTGCCATTGGTTTTTGCGGCTTCCTTATAATCGCATAACCTTTGGTGGTGCTATTTGAGGATCCAACCAGCCTCTGGGCTGATGACCTAACAGACAGATATCTATCCATCTGTGAAGAAACTAGATGATCTTTCTTCTCTAGCAAGTAGTTTTATTAATATTTGCAGTATTTGGATATATTTCCACACTTCCATTCTTGATGGTGGCAAGGTAGACTAGTTACATGTGTGAACGAGATTTTGAACCCTATTAGAGTTGTTAAATGTAGTTGATCTTCTGAATGATTTTCCAATTGCAGATCTATACTTAACAATAATTGACCTCACGTTTAATATTCGATTTAGACTACAATATTGTGATATTTGGAGGTAGTGTGAGATGGAATTAAATGTGGTTCTAGTGATTCGAATTGCATAGAGTTTCATCTGTGCTTAGTCCGATAATTCTTTTGAATTGTGTCGTCTGCTTTCAAGTTGATTTCCAGATAGCTGACAGACGTAATCTATTTAATAATAATAATAATAATAATAATAATAATAATAATAATAATAATAATAATAATAATAATAATAATAATAATAATGTTTAAATTACAACATCGGGTTAAACAGTGACTTAATGGTCGTAAGCTATACAAGTGATGAATTATTTTTGAATAAGTTATTTAATGTGCTCTATTTGTGAATTTGCCTTGAATATTGGTAATCCCGTGGGATACGATTATAATGAGTTTAAGTTTGTGTTTTGAGTACACAGCATGTTAGTGGAATTTTGAGCATGTTTTGGGCACAGTTCTTATGTGTAAAAATAAAATAAAAATTAATTGAGGCTTACGGCCCACGTGCTAGTAATTTAAGATGACCCACCTTATGGTAGTGATTGCTGTTTTATATCAGATCTTCGAATAATACTCTTAATTTAGGACAATCGTCGTCGTATGTCAATAAGTCATTCTATAAAAGGTTACTCTAATTCGATTACATACCACATTCAAAGTTGAGTGTGTAGTTAACCTCTGTTCATCCATGCGATTTCACTGACCTGACCAAGAATAAAAAAGTCATGTAATGATAATAATATGCCCAGAATTCGACTGTAAATAATGTACATACATTTTCGTGTAACCATGGTGTGAATGTATTGTGTGAATGTGGGAGTTTGCGATGTTTTTAATGTCAACTGTGCATATTGTGTTTTAATCTGGTCATGGGTTCACCTCAGTGATCCAGATTATTTCTGCGTTGTCTTTATGGATTTGTTGGTTCTGTGGAAGTGTTTAATGAAACATTATTGAAATTATAGCGACATATTGTCAATGTTTAGGTTTTCTTTTGCTTTTGAATTTAATTCAGATTAATAAGATCATTTAGTTTAAAAGCAAAGGCACATATTTAAAATAACGAGCAGTTAAAATTAATCTGTGATTAGGTTGAATATTCAATGATCAATGTAGATTAAATACTTATAAGTAACTGAAGGAGATAATGATTGATAACTCATTAATTATTTTAAAGATGTAATATTTTGTGGATACTAATAAATAATAATAAAATATCATAAATAAAAATATATAAATAAAATTACTCAAAACCTAATAAAATACTTGAAATACATTAAATTAATAAATATAATTAATCGAAATGTCCGTAATACGGGCGCCACAGTTCACTAGAATGGATCCCTCGAATTTAGATAGAACATGATAATTCTTTATCTCCCAGGGCGTGTACATAATGCTGCGTACTGTACATCTGCTTCAAGCCTTACCTAACCTTCTGTAAACGACTAAATAGGTACGAACTGCACCTAGGTTCATCAATAACTTCACTGATTCTAAAATATCTAACTATATTCTCAATAAAATCCGTGCATGAGCACCTCATCAACACTGATACTGTACCTCATAATACTGTGTTCACTGACTTTAACACTTGTTGTAAAATATGTATACATTTGAGCAACACACGCTTATCGTTCCTGAACATAAATTATGGAACTTTGAAGAGAGAGTTCAAGAGTACGGGGAACCGTTCGGGGATAAACGCGAGCAACTCGAAAATACCTCAACCGGGGAGATTCAAGCTTTATCCGCGCCTCTTCCCCTGCTTCGGCCAGATGGGTCCGTCCCCCTGCACGGAGCAATCCGGCGTCAGGGTGGTAACGGGTTTCTACTCGGCCGGGTAGTGGTGGGGAGGTCGGTGGGCCGCACTTCTCCTCTCGTTGGACGTCGCGACCCGTTGGGTGTCGGTCTAAGACCTGGGTGTGTAGCCTGTTCGTCCGCGTCGCAAGGCGTGTTCGTCGGACAGACCCACGGTGTTCCGGCCGACGGCTCGACGGTATGAAAAGGTTAAGGAGGCCCATTTATTGCGGGATGAAAAAGGTACAAATATTTCATATAAATTATTTCATACTATTACACACAATCATACAATTTCTAATATTTCATAGTGATCTCATAGTAGAAAAAAATACTGAAGTAACAGTTTGATGGCGACAAATGCGCGTCGTTGTGCTCGATGACGTTAGGTTAACAGTGGCACCCGTGTGCGGTGGCGGCTCCCATACCCAATGGAACCAATATTCCTACGGATTGTCCAGTGGGAGACGTGTCTAGCACGGCCTGCGTTGAATTGAGCGTGATTTGTTGCACGGTTGCCCGTCTGTCACTATTGACAATCTGTCTCAGATGTCGCCGGTCACGGTCATCGAGGGTGGCTGGACGGCCGTTCGTTCGTCTGTTGTGGACGGTAACACCCGCATTCAACCATTCAAGATACACCCTGGGCACGGTTGATCGTGTGAAGCCGAATTCCCGCACCACTTCCGAAATTGCACATCCCATCCGTCGGGCACCGACCACCATACCCGGTTCGAACAGTGCCAGCTCACGACGATCCATGTTACACCTGTCACATGCACAGCCACTCCTCACAAGGTCTCCTATACAACTGCCGCTGGCACAGGGGGCGTGTCCTGCGCAGACAACACACCTGCGCATCAGTGCTCCGCTATCCCATGACATTTGCTCAGTCAGTGTACACATGACTCATCCAAATTTTCAAAGTTCAATACAGCAATGTTTTCCCAGTCTTTGTACAAAACAAATTACTCATACCACATATGGTGACCTCCCAGCTTACAAATGTTAATGACAAAATATACAACTGAAATACAGATAATAATAACAATACTACTACTACTACTACTACTACTACTAATAATAATAATAATAATAATAATAATCGAATACTGACAATAATATCTCTCACTTCTACATATAGTGCCAGGGTGTGATATATGTGCTATCAAAAAGAAGTTAGAGCTAATTAAT
This sequence comes from Anabrus simplex, assembly GCF_040414725.1. Lineage (NCBI taxonomy): Eukaryota > Metazoa > Arthropoda > Insecta > Orthoptera > Tettigoniidae > Anabrus > Anabrus simplex. The sequence goes on from NC_090266.1 coordinate 985,027,156, forward strand.
AATTAAATAATTAAAGCAATTTCATCTCTGTCTAAACGATCGTGTGATTAGATAAAATGGCATAAAGAATCAATAAGAGAGGTGATAATCACATAATTACGACGTGGATAATTGGAAATTTTGACTTTATTTGTTAATGAAAATAAGAGAAGGTCTTTTGTCAGTTATGTAAATATTAGAACGAGTTAGGGAAGGTTCAGTTATATTTGATTTCCAATTTTGAAGCCACCGAAGGCATAATGTTTTATTTATTGTTTTCCAGAACGTAACCTTTGCCTACGCAGGCGAAGATCAAATTTAATTTCTGTACAGTCTGATTAAAAAAACTTCGTGAAAATATTGATGCACTAGCAAGAATTTTTTGTTTGTTTTTATGAGAGCTTATATACTTTAAATGTCAGAAATGTTTGAGTTTACTTTTTGCTTGGTCGTCAATCCTATTCCTTTTAAAATACCCCTGAAATAAGATCAGCCGGTGAACGAACGTTCCCCCGTGGGATCTCTCGCTCGTCGACTGAGTTCAGCCAGGGTAAAAGAGGGCATTTTAATCACATCCATCAGCATGCGTTGAATCGAAAGTAATATACAAATAGGCATTGTTGTAAATCCAAACATCTCCAACTTTTAATATCTTTTTCTACGTCCTTGTTGGGTAAATTTATATTATTCTTAGATTTTCATTGATAGGAAATGACTGCCACAGACAACTTTCTACATTATCCAATGATTACAAAAATAATTAAAATAAATTTTCTAACGTTTTACAATATTATTATTTCAGTCCAAAAGTAACTGTTACTTTTGCGCCATTAAAATCTATTAATCCATCATGTTCATTGGTTATAGTTATTTTTATGTTTTGAATTATGTCAAAAATTGAACAAAATATTGTATATTTTGGTTCATAAATTATTGTTGCACCAAATATTAAGTCAGATTTAAAAGATGCGATAATATTTGTTTCACGGTGAAAATACTCAGAATCATTATAAACGTACCGTATACGGCTCCAGGGCTAAATGTTTAGCGTGCTGGCCCTTGGTCACAGGGCTCCCTGGTTCGATTCCCGGCAGGGTCGGGAATTTTAACCATCATTGGTTAATTTCGCTGGCACGGAGGCTGGTCGCCTACGGGAGTCAAATCAAAAGACCCGCACCTGGCGAGCCGAACATGTCCTCGGACACTCCCTGCACTAAAAGCCATACGCCATTTCAATTTTTCAACATACCATCATCATAGTTAAACGGATTATAATCATTTCGAAATGAATTATTCTTGGTAAGTTGGGAGCAAGTGTTTTGGTTTTTGGTTCTGCAGTTTGGTTATTAAAGCCCAAAACTTAACCAATACATTTTCTTTATCAAAATATATTTTATAATCACTAATTATTTCCAATCTGCTTAGAATTTTATTTTGCTCAGTACTTATCTCAGTTTCTTCACTTTTAGTAGTTTTTGTAAATTTTCTGCACCATATTGTTCTGGAGGAATAAGCATTTCAGTTATCGTACCGGATACCTTTTCATGGTGAAGTTTATTATTTTTGTTGTAGTATTTGGAGTTAAGAAAGTAGAATAAAATCCTATTAATCCACCTTTTTAAAATTAATCACGCAATGGAACCTTTAATCTTTTTTTAAACAGATGATGTGCCACTTAATTCAAAAATTCTTTTCATTTATTATGTAATAAAATGAGTAAAAATGAAAAGTAGATTGGATCCAGCTGTAATACTTCCTGAGAAAAATAAAACATAGACATGGAGATCTTTGGCCAATTTTATTCGTTGCGGAATTATTGGCCCTAGTGGCTGTTAAAACAATTTTAATGATTGATAATTATATCTTAAACCTGGGTGGTTAAATTGGAGTAAAATAAATAAACTTTATATATATTCTAAAAGTTTATATCATCCAAAGTATCAACAGTTTATGAAAGAATGTAAAACATTGGGAAGAAAATAGGAAAACAATTGTTTGCTCCGTTAGATGAATGTGAAGAAAATTCAGTTGTAATTTTGGATTATTTTATATTACAAAACCAAGATATTGTTCGTGAATATTTTTCTCGGGGAAGACTTAAAGGCATTGATTGTTTATATTTAGCTCAAACATATTCAGAAATACCAAAACAATTGGTTAGAGACAACTTGAAGTTTTTAAACATATTCAGACAAGATGATCCCAATGTAAATCATATTTATAAAGAATTTGTTTGTGGGATATGAAGTTTGAAGATTTTAAGGCCATTTGTAGCAAATGTTGGAATGAAGAAGTTGGTTTTATTACTATTGATATGTATCGAAAACTAACGATGGCAGATAAGAAATAAAATTAAAACATTTCTACCAAATTAAAAACGTTAACATAAATATAAACCTTAACATAATTATAAACGCTAACATATACATAACCGTTATCGTAAACATAAACGTTAACATATTTTTGTTAATGAATAATGTTTGCTCACGATGCTGAGGTTATTAAGAAAGCGAAACAATATAGGAAGAAATTTGTAGAAATGAAAGAAGAATTTTAAAAATGGAAGAAGCAGTCTATAACGGAATATGAGAAATATAAAAAGATAACCTGTTATAGATGCTGTTAGTGTTTTAGGACATAAGTTGGATAATATTGCTGAAATTATTATTTAAGCTATAGAAGAAAATACAGAGGTTGAAAACAATTATTTCCTGATAAAAATGAGATTATTATACTTCTAGATCTGAAGATTATGTTGTTATAGATGAATTTATGTTAGGAATGAGAGAGTGGAAGCTTTAAAATCAGCAATAAATGTCAGAAAAAGTTAGAATCAGAAGTTCAAATAGAAATAGCTGATCATTCTACTACACACTTAAGACTAATAATTTCAAAATGTGTACCTATAATGAGTGATCCTAAATTTGGGTTAAGATAAGATGTGGATTTCCATAATTATTTTATAGGTGATTCACAATTGAATTTGATATAGATGATATTATAATTAAAGGTAATACTTTTAAAGCCACAAAAGGCTTAATGTTAACATTACATAATATGCCAAACGATGATGATTATACTGATGAAGACAAAATTTCTTATGAACAAATTTTAAAAATTACAAACGCAATGAATCACAATAATGATCCAAATAATCCAAAACCCAAAAGTAGCATTGGAAAAAATATATAACATATTGATTCATGATATATGGCATTCTGATAGACCAAATAGAATACTAAGGTCTGCATCTCTATCCACTCCTCCTAAATCTCGATTTGGTCTTGTTAAAAATTATTCAGTAGCACCAATTGTATATGTTTGGATGAATGATGTTAGAGATTTAATATACAGATTAATAGTAATACATGGTGAAGAAAATGCTGGAAATAAAGCTTATCATAATAAAAACGTTGGAATATCACAGATCTTTACGAGTAAATTTAATGATTTTATTATTAATACTCCGAAAGGAATTCCATTCGTATTTGAATTGTAAGTAACATTCCTCCTACATTGTTGAAATCAGAAAAATATGGAAAAGGATTAGTTAACTGGATGATTAATAAAATAGGTGAAAATAATGTTGATTCAACACTACTTGAATTTAAGTTTTGTTGTCCTGGTAATCCATTAGATTAACAATTAGCAGAAGGTGTTCTAGGTACAAATCCTTCATATGAAGCTTTTAACAACGTGATATTGCTTATAGAGATCACAAAAATTTAGAACATATACAGTAAGCTGATAAAAATTACAACAAGCTGCAAAAGAAATAATACTCAGTAAAGATGCAGATTTTAAAGATATATTTACAGCAACAGCTGTTATTGGAATTATGTTCGAGAAATAAAATTAGGAACGGGTATTGAAACAGATGAAAATTGTTGATGTCTTTAATAATATATGTTAAAATGTTTCCATCAATAAATGAAGGGATTTAGTAATGATTATAATATTTCTTCAAAAGGGAATGCAAAACCTAAAGCAGTTAAGTTTAAATTATAAAATGAAGATTTGATATCCATTAAATTTTTAGATAACTATTTAATTCAAAATTAAGACCAAACTTCGTAGTTTTAAAATAATTCGATTAAAACTTTGTTTATAATTATTATGTTATTGGAGCTCAAGTTAAACATACACAAAACGAATACATACTATAGAAGATAAGCATCCAATTGTAAAATACTATTAAGATTAGATATGATCCAAATTCTATAAATTTATATCACAGAATGAAAGAAAACCTGAGTAATAATATTGTGTTTTATAGAAATTACTTCAATCTTAAAAGCAATTACACACAAGAAGAATTATTTCAAGAAAATAATCATTTATAATAAATATATATAAATTATAATATAACATTATCTTAATTTACCCAACTACTGAGTGTATTATCAAATACCAACCATTTAACAAAAACATTATTATCTTTCTTCATTAAAACATTTTTCAACAAGATATGTATCAGGATATTTTGTTTTCTGTAACTCAAATTCATAAAATTCTTCTTCATTATCTTCATTATTTATATTTGAATTTTGAATCTTGTGTTCTTGGAACAACATTTGGTAACATTTTTCTAATTTCATTATATATTTATTTATTTTATAATTTTTATCTTAACATGAACTGTCTCACGTAAATTTCCAATATGATCTTCTTGAATTTTTAAAATCTTGTATGTGAGTTATTTGACCTTGATACATTTCTCTTATTTCTTAATACACTTGTTTTCTAATTTTATATTCTCCATGTTCTCTAATAAACTGATGGAAGAACTTCTTTAGTTACCCAATTTTAAATTGTTTGCTTCTGTTTTTGGATGATAAAATAAGAGAATATAAACCCGATTCTGTGATAAAAATAGTATGTGGTTGTCTGGGATACGCCCCCCATATTTTCATAAGTAATCTTATCATCTGCATCAACATTTTTTCTAATGGCTTGTTTAGTGTCTGTATACTCTAATATACCTGCAATAGCTTTAACCACGGTTTATTTTTCTCATCCAATCTTATACATGCTTGTTTTACGTTGTAGGAAATCTTGTTAAAAAGTAGATCCACAATTTAGAAGAAATTCGTGGTCATGGTTTATTTTTCCGAGTTCGGCCCCTATGAACGCATACACAAAAAATCAGAAATCGACAAAAATTAAAAATGGACTATATTGTTAACGTTAGCTATTCTAATTGCACAAAATTATACGAATATCTAAAGAGAAAAGAAAGTTCTGGATTAACAAAACATGAAAGAGGATTTTACCAATATTACAGGCAACATTAGGTGCTATTGGCTCATTAGCTGGTGGTGCGGCAGCAATTACAAGTGCAGTTCATAAAAAGCAAAAAGATGATGCTGAACTAGCTGAACAAGAAAGCCATAATTTGGAAATGGGAAAAAAGTGTTGTGGAGTTAGAAAACAAACTTGTAAAAATTTGAAAAAATAATTAAAATACATAATAAACCGCTGAGTAATTTTGATTTAGAAAAGTTAGTTAAAAAATTAAAAATACCATATTTTAGAAATGTTTTATGATTGATGAATTATCTCAAAATCCTCATAAAAAAGTCAGGAATTGTTAATTTATATACTTCTGATCATGCTGGTACTCACTGGATTTATTTTAAAATAGAAAATGGAAAATGTTTTCTTGATTTATTTGGGAATAATATACCTAAACAATTACTTACTTATCTAGGTTAAAATAATTTCTGTTATAATACACAAAGAATTCAAAATTTTGATGAATATATGAGGTCATTTGTGTATATTTGTTTTAAAACTGTTTTAAAACTGTTTTCAGAAAATTATAACTTTAATGCAATGTTGAATGTAATAAATGGATATATTTGGAAATACAATTAAAGATGATGATAATACATAACGTGAGATATAGATCATAAAATTAAGCCTCTGTCATCTAAAGAAAATTTCGATGAAGAATCTAAAAATACTAGAATACTATTAATAATGATTATAAAAAGAAAGATGTAGATAAGAAAATTAGAGATTTGTTGCCTAAATTTAATGCAGAATTCTTGGGAATATCAAATTTAATAAAACAGTTATAAAAAGATTGATGTAGGTGATAAAATTAAGGATTTGTTACCTAAAAAGAAATTTGATGTTGAATCAAAAAATTATCAGGTAAAATAACAACTATAAATGACAACGTTTTCAAAAATACTGATATAGATGCTAAAAGATACGTTATCTAAGGAAAAATTTGGCAATTAATCCAAAAATATATCAAAATTAATAAATAATATTGATTATAATATCTATAAGAAAAAGGATATCGATAATAAAATTAAATTAAAATTAAAGTTTTGATTCTAAAGATAATTTTGATGTAGAATCTGCAAATATTAGAATTATGATATAATACTAGTGATGACGTCTATAAAAAGACGGATGCAGACAATAAATTAAAGATTTGTTACCTAAAACGAAATTTGATGATGAATCTAAAAAATATCAAAATTAATAAATAATTTTGATGATAATGTTTAAAAAACATGGATGTAGATGATAAAATTAAAAATATCCTATCTTAAGACACATTTGTTGGCGAATTCAAAAGTAAAATGCGGTATACTGATAACTATTTTGGATTCAAGGAAGATATTAAGAAATATTGGTGATGGTGTAATGGATAATCATGCGATTAATTTGAAACAATTTAATAAAGCAAAAGAAATATTCACCAGTTTAAAGATATACCTAAATTTGAGTTTAGAAATATTATACGAAAGAAGAAATTGAATTTTTAAAAATAACTTTTAACAGCTATCGAACCAAAAACAGATGAATTACAAGAAAAGGTAGTGTGCCATTGCATTTTCTACCGTGTCATAAAATGGTGTCAAGATAGATGTATGGACCATGCGAGACGGAATGAACTTTTCATATCCTGCAAATTTAAACCCCGTCTCGCAGACGGGTTTAGCGTATAATGAAATAGCATGTAAAGCATAAAATATCCAGTTAATACTGGAGGGTGATGATCTGCATTGTCCAAATATTGTTTTAACTAATGTTTTTCCACATAAATGGAAAGAATAACCCTTGTTTCCTTTTTTATAACAATAGCATATAATAATCCACTATGACAATTACAAAATCAAACTCTATGTGCCATAAATTATTTACGTGAATTTGGTTATCCATCGGCTGTAAATGAGCAACAAATTTCAGAAGTAATTTTTTCTATTATTCGAACACTTTTTAGTGATAGATTTTTGTTAGTGCGTGAGGAGTAAGGAGGGAGTACTGCCGGTTCCGGTAATGCTGCCAACTGAATGGATATGAAGTCTGAATTGAATCGATAATATGATCGATCGATATGAATTTTCTAAACCTTTATTCATTTAAGCTAACAAACTGTGTCACACACGCATTATATAACGTTATATAACATTTCTCGATGCTAATCTTGTTCCTAGCATGAATTCTGTAGTTTGGTTTTGCTGTGTAAACAACAACAGCGCGAGTACGTACAGTGTACGCCAGATGTCGCACAGCGATGCATAATCGATTCATAGTTCGTGTTTCAACGGTTGCCGGTACGAATCTCGAAGATTGCCGAAGTCGACCGATTCAGCATTAGGGTGTAAATCTATCGCTAAAAATGCGCTGATAATACTTATCAACAGGTTGTAAAATTATTCCAAGAATACTATAATCTTGAAATAACTGGAATATTAGATAAAGCAACATTCGAATGAATAAATAGACCGAGATGTGATATAATATATGATGAAATAAATTGTAGAACAGCAGACATAAATCGAATAATAAATGTGTAAAATGGCATTATGCTTTAGCTAACCAACAAGTACTAGGATTAGCCGAAGTCGCTTTCGAAGCGTGGCAACAGCATGCTGATCTAGAGTTTGAAAATGATGTACGGAATCTAGATATCGTTATTCCCAACATGCGAGGATATCCACATCGAAATAAAAAAATGGTGGACAATATTCTGATAAATTTGATGGTAAAAGATGTATACTTGCTCACGCACATTACCCAAATGGCGTAATTCTGTATTGAAATTCATACTGATCAAGACGAAATCTAGTACTTAAATACTGATGAAGGTTCTCCTCAGGAACAAACAAATCTTTACACTGTTTTATTTCATGAAATAGGACATGCTCTAGGAATATCACATTCAAATAATCCAGATGCTATTATGTACGCGTACAATAAAAATCAAATAGAAAATCACCAAGATGATATTCTTGGTATTCAGAGTTTATATGGAAAAGTTTTAGAAGGTGAAGATACTAATATACCACTACCTGAAAACACACCATCAAATGATCCTATTTTATGCGAAATAAATGTAAATAAAATGTTAATTGTTAATCAGTTATTGTATAAATTTCACGAACATGTTTCTGGATTTTCGATCTCAGTGATTCAACAGCGGTAAAAGATACGCGGTTTCAGCTCACTACTAATTGGATAACATCCTTGGCTCAAGATTTCAATAATATTACTACTGTTTATCAAAGACCATCAGGTAAGATTGTTATAATTTTCAACAACCAGATTTATATGATGGACTATCTGAGTTTAATGCTTTTAAATGCTAATCCCCTAATATTGGAATATGTGGAATATTCGACCAGATACAAACATTCATACGGTGATAAATACTTACTCAGTTCATACTTTTATTTTCTACAAGGATACATTTTTTACAGAAATCGATGAATGCACATTTAAACTAAGACGATATGGATTAATGTCTAGAAGGTTTCCTGGTTTAGGCCCTACCACCAACAATGGACTCATCCTTTGGATATATTAATGGGTTGCTTTATTTCTTCAAGAATAAGGGTGCATATGAATATAATGAATTTATAATATCTCTAGTTATAGCAGAAAAATTTGTTTTTTCGTTGTTTGGAATATATTGCCCAAAAATATTCTTCCTTTTTCGATATTATAAATAAGAATATTTTGTCTCAGAAAATATAAGCGCTTGAATTTTGCTGTATAAATGACAAAGTTCAACGCTTTGGCTGAATTAAAATAGATTGGATATAGAGCATAAATTATATGAACATCCACAATTGTTCTATGTCCAAGATAGCAAATTATTACTCACAACATATACTATAAACATCAGTGCGTATACTGATGTTAGTTTGTCAATTTTCAAAGAGTGTATTACCCAATACTACGATTTTGATAAATATAGTGGGTTTTCTATAAAATATGGAAAGGGCGTTATTAATTTATATTTCAAGGGTGAGTATAGTAATTATACACAATTTACTTGTGTTATTATCATCAATCATGAATATACATGTTCGCCACCGGGAATTCCCGGTAGCGGAAATAATAGTTATTTAGAAATACGTTGTAATTCACCACCCCTAAGTTTCACTTTTTATATTGATCAAAAATATCATATATAAATGGAAGCTGAACGTGTTTGATTGCATATTCAAAGTGGTGAACGAAGAGTTCTCCTCTATATCGGTATATATTTTACGATGTTTTTCCCTAACATGATCTCCGACAGAAATAACAGTTATCCACTTTTTATGTTGATAAGAAAGTTATACCTACAGTATATATAAATGGAAGCTAAACTGAACAAAAGACTGTCTCCAAATAACAAAAAATGTGCAAAGAAAAGAAATACAAATGTTGCTCCAAGTTGAGAAAATATGAATTAATTAATCTAATATTAGAAATATCTAATCGAACAGAAGAAAAATTATGCAATAAAAATAGGAAAACTAAGAAGATAGGGAAGTCAATATAAAGTTAAAAATTATTATAATATGAAAAAATCGGACCTTGTTATTGCAATAGAAGAGAAAATGAGAGAACCCCACATATAGAACAAGAAGAACATCCAGAAGTTCTAGAATTATGTAATAACTATGGAAACATTACCAAATTAAATATCAGATATTATATGACAGAATAAGTCGTTTTCGTAAAAATTTATTAAATTTAATCGAAGATGCTAATAATAGAAATTAAATTGAACGAGTATTTTCAACATTTATTAATGATTACAGGTAAATAAGTACCTTATAAATTTGTGATTAATAATATCCCTGAATATTTAAAAAATGAATAATATTGAAATTAGTGAAACTAAAACGAATGTAAAAATATGGAATGTTTTTATAGATAAAATTGAAATGGAAAGGCGATTTCGTGAAAACATTTGAGACAGATAAGATAGATGTAATAAATTGCAGGATAAATAAAAATTCTTTCTTAATAAATGGATAACGATTTAGAATATTGTCAGATCTGTGGAAACTCTAGTTTGTTAGATAATCAATGTTATAATTGTTATCCGCTGACGGTAAATCTTCATAACAAATATAAATATAGACAGAAACGTTTTCATGAATACTTGTTAGAGTTAATAGATAATCCTTATGATAGAATTAAAATTAAAGAAGTAGTTGAAGTTTTCGGTGATACTTATAGAAAAATCCTTTACCTCGTAAGTTTCTTATTGCAAAGATAGCTGATTTATTAAATAGTAAGCATAATATGAAAGTCATTAACTTTCAGATAAGTATTAATTTATGGAATTATTTTTGATATGAAACCTTTAGAGATAGTAAAAAAACCGTCTAAAGAATATCTTTTGAATCAGTTTCGAGGGGTCAGATTCCCGGTTTCCAAGTATTTTTTAAAATCTGTTATTCATTCTTTATCTTTTTTCTAATCGGAATCAGCTTAAGATGTAAAAATTGAATTTTATAGTAATTATTTCAAGATTTTAAAAATTTTATATTGAAAAAATCTGCAGGATATTAAATGTTCATCTTTAACAAATGGAGGCTGAAATGAGAAATCAGACTATGAATTACGAAATATATGTGGAAATGAGGTTTATCGCGGATACTGTAAATTGAGTAAGGATGTATTAATTAGTTTCATTAGAGATAAGCAACTGAATGAAAAATTTACGTTTGATGATGATATTATCGTACAGCCTAGACCGCAGAGACCAAAAACTATTCCAAAAATTTATTATTTTTATAAATTTAAGGACGATTCCTTTGAAAACCTAAATTACAGAAACCTAAAACATCAGTCCAAATATATCCGTTTAGTTTTAAATTATGTAAAGATGAACCTGTAAAATGTGACTAAAATAAGATATTAATCATAAATTTAAAGCGTGGTCTGTTGATTATAAAGTAGCTTTTATAACGGAAGAAAAACAGAAATATTTTGTTATTAATTCAATTGGTAAGAAAAAAGATGTGATGATTAAAGTTCCATCTCCATAATCTTATAAAATCAGTCATAAAGAGAACTAAATTTCGTAATGGCGATATGCTTAATCTCGTGGTTCAAAATCCTGATTTATATTATCCTATTTCTACTGGTTATCAGAAATTTGACACAGCTCTTAGCATAATCAGAAATACTGTATGTGTGCGAAAATTCGTAATAAATTATCTTCTAACGAATATGTTAACATCTCAGCGACCGCCTTTAATATGAACATAATTGTTATGACCAGAGGCGCTAAAGGAAATAAAATTATTAATTTAGGTGAAAATGAGAAAACAAAGAAACGTATAACTCAGATGAAAAGTAATGATAGTTTGTGTTGTCCTAGAGCTGTGGTAGTAGCTTTAACTTATGAAACAAATATAATCGTAGGAAGAGAATTTACAAAAAACGAAACTGAAAAGATTAGAAAGGGTGATATATATAAATTACAAAAACAATTATCTATGGAATTATGTGATAGACAGGTTGGTTGAATACAACGAAGAAGGTTTTACTCAGGAATATATTAAACACGTACAGGAATTATTAGATATACAAATATATATTGTTTGTTCGGAAAACTTTAATTCTGTTATATATCGCGGTGAAGAGAATTAAATAAAAATATACTTGATAAAACTAAAAATCATTTGGATGTCATTAATAGTATGAAAGGCTTTTCAAGCGCATCTTCTTTCTGTAAATATGTGATAATCCTCATAATAATAAAGACAAACGTACAGTAAGTGCAAATACGAAAAGATAGTTTCTACAATATGTGCTGGTGAAGAATATCAAACCGAACAGACTGTGATGAATGTAAAATATTTAAACGATCGTCAACAAGTTTGCGAGACTGTTTACAAATGCATATCTTGTAATACAATACGTAAGAGAAGTGACAAACATCGCTGTGGATATGAGTTGCTTTTCAATTGTAAAGTGGTTGTGGAAATCAAAACCCAGAAGTGTTATATTAAAACACAAAACAGAAAGGCGGTATATGTGAAAGGATATTTACCGAAAATAATGAAGAAATACATGTTAGAGGTTGTCCAAATTGTAATAAAAGCGGTTGTAAGGTAGATGGAAAACATGTTCCTTATTAATATTTTGAATGTTGTGAATGTTATAAAATTAAATAAGAAAGGCGTTTCAATGTTGTAAAGATGAAAATCCTCTGACAATTGACTGCAATTACACTGAAAAGTATGTGTTGTTTGATTACGAAACTAAACAGGAATCTGTAAATCACTTAGCGAATCTCATAATCGTCCATAATTTTCAAGTTGTCGTATATCGATTTAAAAGTAAAGATGATTTCTGTAAGTGTTTAATATCAAGAGAAAATATAGGATATATATTTATAGATCATTATGCAAAAGGTTATGATTCCAATTTATTATAAAATATTGTTGTGGAAACGCTGTAGAACCTTATACCATGTATACCGGAACAAAACTGATGTTGTTTGAGATCGAGCCTATAGGTTTAAAATTATTTACAGTCGTAATTTCGTACAAGGCTCTCTGAACTTTCTTCCGAAAACATTTGGATTAAAATAGTTGAAAAAGGATATTTTCCTCACTTGTTTAACACAAAAGCTAATGAAAATTTTATCGGTCCTATTCCATCTCCGTATTACTACTGTGTATATACGGATGGAAGTAAAAGATAGAGAAGCTTTTTGAAATGGCACGAAGAAAGAAGAAGAAACGAAATTTATATTTTAAATACGTATACGGATGCTGTAATTCTGAAGTAAATATACTAAGAAGAGGTTGTTTATAGTTGCGAAATCTATTTGTAGAAATTGCAAATATAGATCATTTCTGTTATTTAACTATAGCTGGTGTATGTATGGCTATATAGGTCTAAATATTTAAAAGAAATATTATTGCTGTATTAGACAAAACAGGAGGAAAAGTATAGCAGAGAATCTATATCGTGGTTGGACAATTTTAACTGTCCGAGTATTCAGCATGCTTTGAGTGGTGGTGAAGTAAGGATCTGTGGAGCAAAAGTCGATGGATTCGATGAAGAAACGGATACCATATATCAGTATCACGGATGCTTCTGGCACGGTTTTAAGAAATGCTTTAAATCTAAATCTATAAACAAAAATGAAAATAGCATGGATGATTTATATCAAAAACACTAGAGCGAAATAACAAATTAAAGAAACAGGTTATAATTTGATAGATATGTGAGAATGTGATTGGATAAAATCAGAAGAATTCAAGAAAATAAAAAAACAAATATAGTTACCAGAAATAATAGAACAGTAATTCCTAGAGAAGCATTTTTGATGGAAGAACAAATGCAACAAAACTCAGAGTTGAAGCAGATGGAGTAAATACTAGAATACGTTATATCCTACTGTCCAATTTTATGATTATCATCCTGTTGATCATCCGAAAAAATATAAACGAAGACAATATGAAGCATCATGGTATGGTCTAATAAAATTAAAAATATAATGTAAAATTACGGCTCCTAGGAAATTTTATCATCATGTATTACCCATTAAAGTGAAGATAGAAAAGAACGTAATATTATTATTTCCATTGTGTTTAAATTGTTCAGAGGAACAAATACAAGAATAATGTCCACACTCCGAAAACGAAAAAAGATGCGTAGGAACATGGACGAATGACGAAGTTAATAAAGGTATTCAAAAAGGTTATAAAATTATACAAATATATGAGGTTTGGCATTTAAAAAAAGAGTAATGAGTTATTTAAAGATTATGTAAGCGATTTTATGAAAATGATATTAGAAACTAGTCCTTGGAAAGACGATTTTAAAAGCGAAGATGAATATATAAAAACAGTCGAAGAAAAATTATTCCATTGGATAAAGGGAAGATAGAAGGAAATCCTAAAAAAAGAGCAGGGGCTAAAATATGTTTCATTTTATGAGGTAAATTCTGCCAAATACAAAACATGAGTAAAACCGAATATGTAACAAAATCACAACGTTGTAAATGAGTAATTTTCATAATAAAAATAATAATAATAATAATAATAAACTATACAGTTAGAGTATAATCAAATCACGAGAGGTATAAAAACGAAAAATGTAGTTAATAAAACTCTTAGAACAGATTTTTCTTTTCAATATAATAAAAGGGTTATTCTTTCAAATTGTTATACAGTTTCCAAAGGTTATTAATTCTCTACGATTTTCTCTGTAATAAATGGCACCTTTGAAAAAGATTAAACAAGTAGGTCAATGTCAAAACACACCATGAATTAAACTAAAAGTCTTAAAATTTGATGATGCCATTCCTACAAAAGAATTTAAAGAAATCCAAACCAAATTCGGAAAACGTATAATTGTTAAAATACAAGGAAAGAAGGAGAATTTCTGGAATTTCTACCAGATCGTTTCAGTCAAAAATTAACCAAAAAGGATATTCAACGGTTAAATACTTCACAAAGGACCATGATTGTTTATCAAGGTTTACATGACGTAGGAGATGAAAAGCAATTACATAAAATTGATTTCATTTGTGATAAAGTTGACAGCGATAGCAATAGTGAAAGCAACTAATCTTATTTTTAAACAGATTTTTGGGCCTTTTAGTCCCCTTTCAATGTAAATGGGTGCATTTGGCGTATTTGCCACTTTTCTATAAAATTAAATTTAAGAGTTTTACTTAAAATGCCGAGAGTGGAATTTTTGAATATGACAAATACACTGAACTTAAACACTTAATACTTGAATGGTGCCGTAGTTTTATATTGTATATTGAATACTGGCAGTACACTACAATGGCACTTATACACACATTAACAGGTTAACAGCTACTGCCATGACGGCTACTATGGCACTGCCTTGTTTCACAGATCACAAACGACAATAATGTCATTCGTGGGAACAAATAAACAGTGCACGCCCGAATTTCACTCGTCTTGCCCAAATCTCAAAAGTGAAGACATATTTAACAATGTGACCAATCTACAAATCGTGCCGTCTTCTTATGGTTAAGTTTTACATCTTTATTTTACTTCTCTATAGAACTGAATTGTTTCAGTGGTCAATGTAATAGAATCAGTTGTTTTTAAATGTTTTGTCATTAATTTCTAACAGCAGTTAATGTAAGACTTGGGGGAAAAGTCTACCTACATTGTAAAGTGCTTGGCGATGTTGCTGCGGGCTCTGCCATAAACCATACACCCGCCTACACTCTTCCTTCCCTTGACAAGCCCATATCGTCCTTCTGGCTCCTACCACAACCCGCGCACTTGGTAAACTCTAGGAACCTATTGAGGGCTCTCCTGTCTGAGCCCGACCATCTCAAGACTAAAGAGAAAACATCGTGCTTGCTGATCGGTAGCCACGGTATGAACGACTTTGCCATATCTTTGAAAATAGAAAAGCGAAATATTTACAGCCAAAATAGTAAAGATAACATTGTATAACTGTATAGCACACCACCATAAGTTTGACTTTGCTACATTTGTACATCCCTGTATGTAATCAGTTACAGAGTGAAATTATGTGAAGTATTTTGAAAAGGTGGTTGGGCGGCGCCCAAAAGCCCTTCATGCACCAACCACCATTGAGTAGATCTTGTTTTGATTTAGTAGGTGTTTCACCAAGAATGTCTGTAGTTACAAACTTAACTCGCTTGGATGGTAAATTGTCGTTATGACTTAATTCCTCATCCTACTCTTCATCCTTATCCTGCTTTTCGTCTTCTTCGCCCTGCTTCTCTTCTACGTCTTGTCCATCAGGATTTTCTTTTCCTTGCTTCCTTAAATCTTCAGATGTTTGCATAGTAACAGAACATGTAGTAACTTGGACGATGAAGTACAATTAAGCATTTCTTTTAGTTGTGTACAGAGTTGCGTTTTCAAAAATAAATCAGTATCTGCTTGAATACGTTTAAGCTCTTAAATTTACGTCGAATATTGTTCTTGTTCCAAGGTATCTGTGGAACGGCAGAGGTGAAAGAAGGTGCGGGGGTGAACAGGTCCCAAAATACGAAATTAAAGTTAAGATAAAATTTAACATGGTTATATTTTCTTTTAAAGATTAAGAAATAACAAATAGAACAGGTACTCAGTAGCCGAATCACAATTCGAAAATGTACTATTACAATGATTACAGGATTTGGGCTCCGAGAGCCAGACACACAATTCTTGAGCTATAAGCCCAACATTACAATATACACAAATCAACAAAGGGGCAGAAGACCCCAATCATGCCCAGGAGCACTTGCTCCCAATTACACCGTAAAGCCTCCTCGAGGCGCGCAGAAACAAAATTTAAGAAAGAGCTACCTGCTCTTAAGTTAGGGTCTATCAAAGACCACACCAAACTCCACTTTCAAGTTGTCCTCGAAGGACATGAAAACAGGGGTAAAAAAAATACCCAACCTACTGAGGCCTATTAAGTAAGGAAACAGGTCAATTATATGGCCTCTAAAATATCAACTTGAGAGGAGGCGTACTTGCACTCCTAATACATTTTGTTTAAAACCTACTTGGCAGTAGGCCGTTAATGCAAATACTAATCCCATCCTAAAGAGGTGACTTATATGAGAAGACAATTTACATTACGCTAGACTGGAAGAAACGGTTGAGAAAATAAGTTCACCTCAAAGCAATATGAGTGGGAGCTCAAGAGGGTTAAGCACTCTCTATCCCAATTTATAGTTTAAACAGATAGAATTGATACCGAGCGTCTTTACATTTTAAGGGAAAGTTACATGGTAAAAGGCTTCGGACCTGCCCCGAGAGTTAAACTGCTGAGCTAGCAAGAAAATAATTTATTAAACGGCCATTACCTTGTGGATGAACTGCTGCCCGAAGAAAGAGGCGCTTCCCGTCCCCTGCTACGTACTTTACACACTGAAAGATGTCACTGAAGTGGCGCGGAGACCCGAACATCAGCAGTTTATATACTCTCGCGGAAAGTTCGAGGCGTTTCAGGAATGAGAACACCCTCCCACAAGAATTTTATTGGCTAGGGTGAAGCAACATATCCAAGTTGAAGAAGATACACCTGATTGGTCATAAATTAATTAAAGAAATTCGGGATTGGCTAAATTCAAACCGGGCGGAAGGAAGGGGTTAATATTGCCAACATAAACAATAACTGAAAGAAGTTTAACAAAGAACAAACTTATGAACACAAAATCTCTTCAAAAACATAGTTCTTTCACTTCGCACTAGGGTGCATAATTGTATTTCTTCAGAAGTGCCATCTGGAAGAGAATGTCCACACTTCTTACTACAGGCAAAACAAAAATACATCGAAAACGACTCAGTTCAGAAACTTCAAAATTTCCAAGTAGTGACATCTTCAGAGAAACTAGAAAATTAACACAGTAGATAAAGTTCAGACTTCCTCCAGTAGAGGAGTTTCAACTGGCGCAAGGTTTGAATTTGCGGCATGGAGGTGTACCACCTGGTAGAGACCTCCCCCCCCCCCGAAAGTTCCTCCAAGGGGAAACACAGAAGAAAATAAGGTCCAAGTTATGATGTTGATATAGAAGTTAATTGCAGAAGTATTTACCGACAAATTTTCTTAAAATGATGGGATCCAGTTTCATAATTCTTTGATTACTATTGATGTAATGTCTTTGTGCTTGTAGAGGTTGAAATCAGAAGGGAACTTTTAGTTTTTAAAGTTGCGGAAAAATTTTCTAAGTCCACCAGATATTGCAGTTGGATTCAAAACTGTAGTAATTGTTGATGTTAAATGTCCATGTAGCTGATTACATATATCCAAGGTTGATTAAGTTAGACGGCCAGACCGGCCGCTGCTGCTTGTGTCCAGTGGAGGCCGCTCGGACCCGTCAAGTACCCTGAGATACCGCTCGCCCGCACTATGAGAGGAGTAGTGGAGTTGAAGCACGCCGCGCCCGCGGCGAACATGCAGGTCGCGGGCCAGTTACAGGTTGTGCGCCGCACATCAGCCTTGGCCGGGAGGAGGACTCCGGCTCGCCGTACACTGGTTGGCCTCACTGGAGAAGGGCGGGCCCGTACCCTGCCTCAGTAGCGGTACGGCGCCGCGCTGCTGCGGGGGCACTGAAACATTAAAGCTCGGCGGCAGAATTTTTTGAACCATCATCATTTTTTGAGGGCACAGGCTTTGTGGAGAGGTTGAGGGGCCAGCGGCGTGAAGATATTCATTTCATATACAAGCCACTGTGTGTTATGTTAGCAGGTGACGGGGGCGTGGTAATGGCCATGGTAAGGACAGGATGGCAGTTTAACTGATTGGGGGAGGTTTACAATAAATAATTACACACAAAGGAAACAGATTCCAAGGGCAGAAGGCCTTAAAAGTGAAACCCCTCAAACAAAATATAACCTTCATATTTCTTTCAAAATTATATGAAGCAAGTTAGCACAGAAATTATACAGGTTTCACCTGCGACAGGTGAACCCTAAATATCCTCTCGGTGGCTGGATTACTTAACAATAAGGTAACGGGAGTAAGGAAATCGAGAATGATACACGGCCCATGAAATCTGGGGGCAAGCTTGCCCGCGGGAACAAAATTCTTGACCATCACCTGGTCACCTACCTTCAAATGGGTGGGTCTCCGTCCACGATCATATCCTTCCCTAACCTTTTCATGAGACACCTTAAGATTGGCTTTAGCCTTCTTCCAAAGATCTTTAATATTATCTGGATATATTGTCTCAGGTAGAATGTCACTCAGAGACCAGAGGTTAGAGAGCGGCGTGTTGGGAACAAACTTGAACATCAGCGAAACTGGCGTAAACTTATGAGATTCATGAACCGCCGAATTCAAAGCAAAAGCTAACCAATGCAGGGACGTGTCCCACCTAGAATGATCTTCATGATGATAGGCAATAAGCGCGGACCTGAGATTACGATTAACCCGTTCTGCCAGAGATGGTTGAGGGTAATAAGCAGAAGTTGTCACATGAGAGATGGACAGGTCAAAGCAGAATTAGCATTATCAGACACAATATATTGACACGGACCAAAAGAAGCAAAGATTGAGTTTAGACAAGTAATGGTGGACTGAGCGGTAGCCAGCTTAGTCGGAAATAACCAGGAAAATCTTGTAAAACCATCTACACATACAAAGATGAACTTGTTGGCATTTCCCTTCGACTGGGGAAGGGTCCTACATAATCAATATACAGGCGTTCCATAGGGCCCGACGCTTGGTGAGAAGACAACAGGCCAACCTTGGTGGACATGGTTGGTTTACTAAGCAAGCAGGATTTACAAGCCTTTACTAGTTCACGGATTTCACCGTCCATACCCTTCCAGATGAACCTTTCACGAATCTTTTCACGAGTTTTAAAGATGCCTAGATGCCCCCTAATGGGGTCTCATGATAGTACTTGAAGATCATAGGTACAAGAACAGCTGGAACGACAACTTTCATCATCTTATCATGCCTCGAAGTGCAACATAACACACCATTCCTTAGTACGTAAGGGACAACATGTTCCCCAGAAGAAAGGGTTTCCATTATCGGAGCCAGCGTCGGATCTTCACGTTGGTATTTCTCAATGTCCCTAAAGAGCATGGGAGCATCTGTTAAGATGGCATTCACCTCAGATAGTATGGACTCGGGAGGTGATGAACTATCGACCGGTTCATGGGTCTCGACGTCGTTGGAAAACATACGGCTGAGTCTGTCTGCAACAACATTTTCAGTACCTCTGATATGCCTAACATCAAATTGGAAGGCAGAAATGCGGATGGCCCAACGGGCTATACGACCAGTACGACGCGGCCTACCTAAGACCCAGCTTAAGGCTTGATTATCCGTCTCCAGGTCGAATTTGACATGTTCCAGATAGAGACGGAACTTTTCTAAGGCAAATAAGACTGCCAAACCTTCGAGCTCATAGATGGAACACTTGGCTTCTTGAGCCGATAGAGTCCTAGATGCATAGGCGATGGGTCGCCTCCCTAGTTCAGTCTCTTGAAGAAGGGCTGCAGCTACCGCCGACGACGACGCGTCGGTTTGGACGATGAATTTCTTCGATACATCAGGCATCGCAAGGACAGGGGCATTACAGAGAGCTAATTTAAGATCTTCAAAAGCGGCTTGTTGGGAAGGTCCCCACTCAAATTTGATGCCTTTCCTACGAAGAAGGTTCAAGGGCGCCGCTCTATTAGCGAAGTTAGGAATAAACTTCCTGAAGAAGTTCACCATACCAATGAACCTGGCGATACCTTTGATGTCCTTGGGAGGTTTAAAATCACGAATGGCCTGTGTTCTAGAATGATCGACTGCAACACCATCAGGTGACACAATATGCCCTAGGAATGACATGGAGGGCTTAGCAAAGGCAACCTTGGACAACTTCATAGTTAACCCGGCCTTACGAAGGCGATTGAGAACTTCTCGCAGATGATCTAGATGTTCTTCAAAAGTCTCAGAAAATACGACGACATCATCAAGATAGTGATACAAGTACTCGAATTTGATCTCGGGGAAGACCCTATCTAGCAATCTAGTGAGTACAGCTGCTCCCGTGGGGAGCCCGAAAGGCACGCGGTTGTATTCATACAAATTCCAATCCGTGGCAAACGCTGTAAGGTGTTTTAGACTCTTCAGCTAGAGGAATTTGATTATAAGCCTGATTCAAATCCAAGATGGTGAAGAACTTGGCCTTACGAAACCATGAAAAACAAGAATGAAGGTCAGGAAGGGGCACAGATTGTAACACCACCTTCCGATTGAGAGCCCTATAATCAATGACAGGTCTGAAGCCACCTTGGGGTTTCGGGACTAGAAAAATAGGCGAAGAATTCGCCGACTTAGAGGGCCTAATAATACCATCCTTCAACATTTGATCAATAATTTCTTTCAGAGCCTTCATTTTAGGTGGAGACAGCCTATATGGTGGAAAACGGACAGGAATCGAATCCGTGACCTCAATTTTGTATTCAATAAGGTCAGTAACACCAAGAGTATCTGAGAACACCTCTGGAAACGACTGACACTACTTACGAATACTATCAGCGTGCTCCTCATGTAGATGTCTAAGGTCTAACAACATCTCATCCTGGGTAGGCGAAATAGATGAACTTGATACAGAATTACACTTTAACAAGGGGATTTTACAATTGGAAGCAAATTTGAATGTGCACGACTTACTCTGAAGGTCGAGCACTAGACCGGAGTGAGAAATGAAGTCAGCTCCCAATATAATGGGGCAAGACAAGTGCTTGGCCACAAACAATTTAATTTTCCATGTAAATTTAAAAATACGAATTTTGACATATAAGGAACCTAAAATTTCTAATGGAGAAGAATTCGCCGAAACATATTGAACAGACGATGAACAATAGTCAGGAAGTTTACAAATAGATTTCAATTTCGAATACCATTGAGCCGAAATAATTGAACAAACACTGCCTGAAACTAAAAGAGCTGTTACAGGTTCATTATTTAACTCAATTTCGAGAAAAGGTACGGGTGCGGGGGAGTCCGCCGCAATCCTAAGACATTCTTTGGGGCATTCAAAAGATGAATTTGACGACTGAATTTTCCCTGAATTTTCGACCTGTTTTCCGGGGGCTGAGCCTTGGGAAGCTGAATTAGTCGACTCAGCCGACGCCGCTAGTCACTTATTATTAGTGACATTGGTGGAAGTTGCACCAGAAGTTGAGCAGGAGGGGGTGCTATTTGAATTTGGGCAATTCTTGGCGATATGTGAGAAAGCCCCACATTTAAAGCAGCCTTGAGATGACCCTGCTCCATTCCTTCTCCCACTAGACTTGATCAATGGACACTTATTGCGAAGATGGTCAGGCAACCCGCAAGCATAACATTTACGGGGTGTGACTGGTCGGCGAGGTGGAGGCCGAGGATTACTAAAAGAAGGAGGGGGTTCTTTCGCGACACGCAAGGAATCGGCGTATCTAACTCCTTCCGCTGAGACGGCCAATGCTTCAAGTCCAGAGAAGGTTTGCGGGCACGCCGCGAAACACAAATATGACCTATAGGGTGGTGAAATGCCTTCCACAATAGCCTGTACAATCTGATCTTCAGGGAAGTGAAGAGCAAACACCCTAGTATAGAACA
The DNA here is from genome assembly GCF_040414725.1 of Anabrus simplex. Taxonomy (NCBI): domain Eukaryota; kingdom Metazoa; phylum Arthropoda; class Insecta; order Orthoptera; family Tettigoniidae; genus Anabrus; species Anabrus simplex. The sequence continues at coordinate 985,049,464 of NC_090266.1, forward strand.
TAATATCTTGGATGAAATCTGCCAAGTTTTCATCCAACCGCTGTACACGATAATAGTACTTCTGAATAAGTGAGGACCTTGCCCTAGCCGGGATGAAGTTAGCTAGCAAGTGGGCGTGGAAGTCTTCAATAGATGATTGCTCGGCAATGGCTCTTACTATTTTGTCTGAGAGAATACCAATTGCATAGGGATAGATGATTTGCAAAATCTGACATGGAGAAAGAGAAAAAACAAGAGCATGGTCCTGAAACTCAACTAAAAACCTTAAGAATGAAATTACTTCACTGGTGGTATTAACAGAAAACTTAGAGATACCTCTGAGCAACATTGCTAATGAATGAGGCAAGCTGCTGAACCCAGGTGACATAGTAGGTAAAGGTTTAAGTGGCAAAGAAGTTAATTCAGAACGTGCATTATTCAACGAGGTACGGCGTTCAGACTCGTTGTCCAATGGGGCAGAGGTTGTTTGAGCTCCAACGGTTTTCCTATTGACTTCTCCCTTAGGAGGCTCTTCCTCTCTACCTACATTCACCGTGGTGGGTTGATCAGATTTGGGAGGAACTTCCCCGGTTAACAATTGGGTAACCTTACTGGACAATTCAGAAAGATTTTCAAGAACCACACTAGCTTCCTTCCTCTGAACGTCATTCAACTTCAGAGACAACAGATCGTTAACTCTATTAGAAAAATGAAATTACCTGGCTTGCACACGTTTAATTTGATTAGGAGAAGGATAATTTTCTTCAAAAAACTAACTACAGATGCTAGCTCAGTAGTATTGTCAGTGATCGTGGAAAGAGAGTCGTCAATTTCTTTCTCTCCCAAAGTGGGGATGGAAATGGGCAAATCAAGGGACTCTCTAAGCTTATTTGTGTCTACCGCAACCGTGCCTCCAGATTGCACATTTCTAATAGTTAATTCATAGATCAACTCCTCCTTGCACAAATAGTTAAGATGGAGAACATCGCGAGGGCCGGGCATGATGACAGAACAATTTTGAAAAAGGAAAAATCAAAAATTCCAGCAACTGAGAAAATTGTTAGAGTTCGAAAACAAGGCAATGTTTAGCCGTCAAAAGGGGCTAAATTGAGACCCATTCAACCACGCTCTGCTACCACTTGTTCCGAGGTATCTGTGGAACGGCAGAGGTGAAAGAACGTGCGGGGGTGAACAGGTCCCAAAATACGAAATTAAACTTAAGATAAAATTTAACAAGGTTATATTTTCTTTTAAAGATTAAGAAATAACAAATAGAACAGGTACTCAGTAGCCGAATCACAATTCGAAAATGTACTATTACAATGATTACAGGATTTGGGCTCCGAGAGCCAGACACACAATTCTTGAGCTATAAGCCCAACTTTACAATATACACAAATCAACAAAGGGGCAGACGACCCCAATCATGCCCAGGAGCACTTGCTCCCAATTACACCGTAAAGCCTCCTCGAGGCGCGCAGAAACAAAATTTAAGATAGAGCTACCTGCTCTTATGTTCGGGCCTATCAAAGGGCACACCAAACTCCACTTTCAAGTTGTCCTCGAAGGACATGAAAACAGGGGTAAAAAAATACCCAACCTACTGAGGCCTATTAAGTAAGGAAACAGGTCAATTATATGGCCTCTAAAATATCAACTTGAGAGGAGGCGTACTTGCACTCCTAATACATTTTGTTTAAAACCTACTTGGCACTAGGCCGTTAATGCAAGGGCTAATCCCATCCTAAAGAGGTGACTTATATGAGAAGACAATTTACATTACGCTAGACTGGAAGAAACGGTTGAGAAAATAAGTTCACCTCAAAGCAATATGAGTGGGAGCTCGAGAGGGTTAAGCACTCTCTATCCCAATTTATAGTTTAAACAGATAGAATTGATACCGAGTGTCTTTACATTTTAAGGGAAAGTTACATGGTAAAAGACTTCGGACCTGCCCCGAGAGTTAAACTGCTGAGCTAGCAAGAAAATAAGTTATTAAACGGCCATTACCTTGTGGATGAACTGCTGCCCGAAGAAAGAGGCGCTTCCCGCCCCCTGCTACGTACTTTACACACTGAAAGATGTTACTGAAGTGGCGCGGAGACCCGAACATCAGCAGTTTATATACCCTCGCGGAAAGTTCGAGGCGTTTCAGCAATGAGAACACCCTCCCACAAGAATTTTATTGGCTAGGGTGAAGCAACATATCCAAGTTGAAGAAGATACACCTGATTGGTCATAAATTAATTAAAGAAATTCGGGATTGGCTAAATTCAAACCGGGCGGAAGGAAGGGGTTAATATTGCCAACATAAACAATAACTGAAAGAAATTTAACAAAGAACAAACTTATGAACACAAAATTTCTACAGAAACATAGTTCTTTCACTTCGCACTAGGGTGCATAATTGTATTTCTTCAGAAGTGCCATCTGGAAGAGAATGTCCACACTTCTTACTACAGGCAAAACAAAAATACATCGAAAACGACCCAGTTCAGAAACTTCAAAATTTCCAAGTAGTGACATCTTCAGAGAAACTAGAAAATTAACACAGTAGATAAAGTTCAGACTTCCTCCAGTAGAGGAGTTTCAACTGGCGCAAGGTTTGAATTAGCGGCATGGAGGTGTACCACCCGGTAAACACGGATTATATGTTGTGCAATCTCCGTGCTTGATGTTGACATGATGTCGGTTTTTGATCAAGTGCACTCTGTAACGGCTGTGTTGATGCTTATAAAATGATCTTACTCCAAGCGACACCGTCCATAAGAACATCACTTTCTTTATCAGTAACTAAAAAGCCGTAACATTGCAATGGAAAACATGTAGCACACAGACGTTTCAGCTGTTCATAGCTTCTCCCTCCCTTGTTTGCCATCTTTTAACATTCGAAACCTTTTCTTTCATCTATTTTTCCCTCCATAACTCTCTGTGAAAGACTACTAAGTAGTATGTAACCCAACGAAGATATTTTCCTGTACCTTATCGTTTTCCTTTTCTTAGCACTTCATCATTTCTCACTTTATCTGTCCACTTCACTTTTACCATTCTTCTCCACAACCATGTTCCAAAACTTTCCAAACACTTTGTTTTTTCTTTCTTTCTTAATGCCCATGTTACAGCTCCATACGACACTCCACGCATAACCCTTTGCGAACCTCTTTCTTAAATCAATAGGGATTGCCTTAGATGTCAAAAGCCCTCTCACATTTCCGAAGGCTTCCTTTCCTATAGATATTCTGCTTCTTATTTCTTCTGTAAGCTTCCTTTCCATGTCAACAAACTTCCCAAGTATCTGAATGACTTTACTTGTTCCAATTTCTTTCCCGCTAGTGTTATATTAACAGCAATCTCCTCCTTTCCTACTCTCATCGCATTAGTCTTCCCAATGATTATCTTAATTCCAAACTCTTTGCCCACTCTCAATATTTTCCAACATGACTTGTAGATCATTTTCTGATTCCGCTTATACCGCCACATCATCTGCGTATTTTATAGTATTTATTGGTTCTCCTTCCACTGCAACGCCTCTTGCATTTTCCAGCGCTTTCTGTATCAGTTTTTCGGCATATATATTGACCAGAGCCTGTGACATGCCACAGCCCTGTCTCACTCCTCTTCCGATACCCATTCCTTCGGCGTCATATTCATCTATTCTAACCATCAACTTCTGATTATTATACAACTCTGTAGTCAGTCTTCTGTCTTTCCCGTCTACACCAATATCTTTCAGAATCCTCATCAGAATGCACCAGTTCACTCTCTCAATCGCATTTCCCAATCAATGAAAACATATATACATTTCCCTATTAACTTCTAACATCCTTTATGCGATCATCCTTAGTCGTCCAATTGCATCTCTGGTTCTTCCTCCCTTTCTAAACCCAAACTGGTCATTTCCCATAATCTCCTCTATTTTTTATTCTATTCTCCTCAGCACTATCTTGGTCACTGCCTTAGTAACATGACATATAAAACTAACTGTTCTATAGTCTTTACATTGTTTCGCATTACGTTTCTTCGGTAAGGGAACCATAATGTTCCTAAGAATATCTTCTGGCCAAATGCCTGTATCGTACATTGTGTTCACCAGATTGGTCAGTCTAACTAATCCTCCATTCCCAAAATCCTTTAATGTTTCAGATGGTATTTGTTCACAGCCCATCGCTTTCCTTTCCTATAGGTCCTGGATTGCCTTCTCCGCTTCCCATTTTCCTATCCTTATTCCGCTGGATTCTTCGTCGCAATCCTGCTCATCTTCCAGTATCATTGTTCCATGATCACCTTTATGATCATATATATCTTTTATACATTCCGTCCACACCTCCTTACTTTCTTCTGAACTTGTTGTCATCTTTCCATGTTTGTTCATTATTCCTTGTTTGCTTATCTTCCTTGGATTTCTCCTCATCAAGCTCCTTGCTTTTCGATACATCTCTTCACTTTTTCCACCTTTTCCAACCTTTCTATTTCTTCACATTGGTTTTTATCCATTCTTCCCTCGCCTTGTCAGTTGTCCTTCTCAGCTCAGTAAAAATAAAACTCACGAAACACAATCGGCAAAAATTACCAGTGTTTCGCCCAGAGTGCGGCATGAGATCATCAGTTGGATACCGCACCTTTCCAAGACACTGACCGGCTAGCACGCCGGTAACGACACCACTGTTTTTTGTTTCCATTCCCCGCCCGAAGTTTGGGGTGGGCCCCTCAAAGCGTAACGCGGTCTCTCGGGCCGGGAGAAGGGAAAAGAATTAGGAGGTGTGATAGAAGAAGATGGGTATAGCGATGTGATAAGTCATGGTGAAGTAATGGTGGGTCTTCTTAGCTGGGAAGATGGGAATGATAGGAGTTGTGCGCTAGGAATGAAGTTTAAATGGATGTAGCGGGATGAAGATGGAGTGTGAGGAGGTGCAGAATTGTTGAGGGAACTGATGAAGAGTCGGATGATATCTAACGTTGGAGGTGGTTGGGAGACGAAACTAGGTGGGTAAATGCGTGGGCAGACGGTTGTACTAGGTTGAAAAGGAGGGGCTGGCCTTGGGCGGCGATATGGCGGGTTGAAATTTTGGCGAATAGGTTCAGGTAGGGAGAGAGAGGGCTCAACTTTATGACGATGGCGATTGATGTAGGCTCCATTGGCAATATGTCGGTGGACATCTTCGGCAGTTGGAAGGTGGACGTGGATCATATACGTTGGGCCGAGGAGTTCTTGATACGAAAGACGCGACGGACTGGAACGCCATCGGCTTGAAATTGCTGGAGAATCGTTCGGGCTGAGAGAGCAGGATTCATTCCGCGGATCACACAAGTGTATATGGTGTGACATATCGATGAGTACTGCGTGGATGGTGGTGCGGCGGATGCTGCTGCGTCTTCGGCGTGCGTAGATGATGGTGAAGAAGGAAGTGCTGCAGCTGTAGACTGAGATGTCTGAGTGGGCTGGTACTGGTGTTGAGGTCCTTCAGGGGTACGGCAGAGAGGGAGGGAAGAAGTTATGAGAGGAGCAGGATGGCATGTTGTGACAGTTGTGACCGGAACAGAAGGATAGAGATGGATGGATGACGTGGTGGTCGTTGTGACCGTAGTGGTGATGGTGGTGATGGGAGTAGTGTAGGAATGAGAGAAAGATGGTTGGGGCGGTGTCCACTGTGGTGGTGCTTCTTCGGCTAAGTACGAAGGACTAAACGTCACTCGATGGATATGGCGGTCCAAGTAGATTCCGTTGGCGATGAAATGTGGAACGGCGTCCGCTGGATGGAGATGTAGCAGGAACCGACGATTAGGAACGAAGTCTTGCAGTATCCTTGAGATGCTTCGGGTTGGGACGTGTGCCAGTTGGAGTTTGATAAGTAAGTCCTGGTCAGAATGGGCGGGATCAATATCATGGTGCATGTAGCTAGACATGGTGCTGGGGGCTGACTACCAACTAGGTGTCGGCCCAATATGCTGATTGTATTAAGTTATAGATGGTGATCTATCTGGCCGAGCAAAAATGACTAGAAGGTGCGACGGAGTTGGATGAAATCCTAATCAGAGATGTCCGACCCGAGTGACATCACTGCAAGCCGTACATGTAATAAACACAATGCAGTGCCGACGTACTAGGGGAGAATTGCATCTCCACTTCCTATATTGCCCTCTTGGGCTAGCGTAACCAAAAATGGCTTCCGATTGAGATAGCTAAAAATAAAATTCAGGAAACTCAATCGTCAAAAATAACCAACGTTTCGCCTAGAGTGAGGCATGTGCTCATCAGTTGGATACCGCACCTTTCCAAGGGACTGGCCGGCTAGCACGCCGGTAGCGACACCACTGCGAGCCATGCATGTGTTAAGCACAATGCAGTGCCGACGTCTAAGGGAGAACTGCAGCTCCACTTGCTACTGTCTATTGCCCTCTTGGGCTAGCGTAACCAAAAATATGGCTTCCGATTGTTTATTGTTTAGTTTTCTGTATTGTATTCTTCCTTCATCTGAGGAGTCATTTTTCCATTTCCTCCGTTCATCCATTTTATGTAACACCTCCTTCGTTATCCATTCCTTTTTATTTCTTTTCCTTTCGACTTTACCTACTTCTTCTTCTAAGATTTTTACTATTGCAGTCCTGATGGTGAGCCATTTCTGGGGTACATCCATACCCATTCTCGAGTTTTCCAACTTTTCTTCAGTCCTTCTTATATAAGACACGACATTTTCATTCTTCTGTTTTGTTACGTCCCACTTCCTTCCAGGGTGTTTATTTCTGATATGTTTCAGTCGTGTTCTTGTATCTGCCACTAGCAAGTTGTTGTCTGTATTTGCATGTGCCCCCAGGGAAAGTTTTAGCCAATTTGATGCTGTGTTCGAACCTTTGATTGAGTATAATACAATCTATCTGATATCTGGCTGTATCACCAGGACCCTTCCATGTGTAAAGCCTCCGTTTATGGTTCTCAAACCAGCTATTAGCAATCCAAACGTCAAGGCTCTTGCAGAAATCAATTAGTTTTCTCCTCTTTCATTCCTTCTCCCTAATCCGTAATCTCCGTTAACATAACTCTGTCTTTCACTTCCTACTACACTATTCCAATCTCCCATAATTACAGTTCTTACTGGATCTTTCTTCTCCTCAAACACCTCTTCTATCTGCTCATAAATCCGGTCTACCTCTTTCTCATCCGCATGCGTTGTAGGCATATACAGTTGATTATACTGCTATCTAGAGTTAACATGATCGTCATACACATGTCGCATGTTGCGCTCGTCTTGCAAAAAAAGCACAATGATATTAGTGTTGTCACGTATTATCTGCTTAGGCATACGAGCATAGGTTTTACATAAATAGAAACAATCTACATATTTATGACTACCCATAATAAAGTCTGCACGAATAACGTCTTGCTCTTATGTAGCGACGTCGTCAAATATAATATGAGAATTGGGAAGCACATCATCTTGCACACGTGCATTCATTTTTAAATATTTCAAACCAGCTTTAACCAGATCCTGAATGATCATTTGTTTTTTTGCTATTTGCTTTACGTCGCACAGACACAGATAGTTCTTATTGCGACGATGGAATAGTAAAGGCCTAGGAAATGGAAGGAAGTGGTCGTGGCTTTAATTAAGGTACAGCTCCGGCATTTGCCTGGCGTGAAAATGGGAAACAACGGAAAACCATCTTCAGGGCTGCCGACAGTGGGGGCTCGAACCCACTATCTCCCGATTACTGGATACTGGCCACACTTAAGCGACTGCAGCTATCGAGCTCGGTAATGCTCATTTGTAGAATAGTATACAGTGGTTGATAAAGCGACGTTTCGAAAACGTCAATATTCTGGAAGCGTGTGGCATTGAAATAGGTAATGAGTGTGAGTAAAGTATTTGCTTTGCCACAACCCATGACCAAGTAATAATACATCGAATAGTAGAAGGAAAATATTTTCCAGGACGTCTTTGTGTAGTTGTAACAGAACTAGGTAAGAGATGTGAGACTATGTCACCTACAAGCAGTGTGTCTTGCTGCTTTATAATATTAATGCTGACTCAATAATGAAGCAGCACATACTAAGAATATATATAGCAAATGAAACAACAAGTAACTGTCTGATCGTAAATCGCTCTTGACGAGTGAAGTTGTGTACAGGATGGTGAAAGAACGGTATCCTGATGTTATGGAGAAGAGCACTAAACTATTAAATAGAAAGAAGGTGTAAAGGCTGCACAAAAAGCTATTCAAGAGAAATACAATCTGCGAGTAGCCATCACAAAGGCACTACGCGCAGCAAGAGCGAGAATTTCTCCTAAGAGTAAAGCAATGTTTTGCAAACGTTCTCGAATTATTTCTGTATCAAAACGAGATGGATTTCTTCCAGCACTGTTTGCTGGACCAGCAGCTTTGGGGACTTTAGCGGGAAAGAACTGTTAAGGCTGTAAAAGCAGCGATGGAACAGTTGAAAGAGATTGAACGCCATAACAAGACAATGAAGGCAATTTTATTGCGAGGTAAAGGCGTACACATGACGCTAGCGCCATACAAAGAAGGGCTTGGTATCTACAGGTTACCAAAAATATCTACTGAATGCATTGTCATATCGAGCTTTAACGCACAAACAAGTTGCTACGTTTGCTAAACAACTAGGAATTCACTCTTTTCGTGATGTGTATATGCGTGATCAACTACCACCATGCCCACTTAAACGCGAGAGTGCTGTAATCAATTTATACAACAGTCGTTGACTTTAAACTCATTACGTTGCATACGTAAAACGTAAAACTAAATTATGCTATTTCGATAGTTATGGAGGCTTACCTCCCTATTTGAGCTCATACTTTATTTCGGAAGCAGACTGGACATTATTTACAATAAAAACTGCGTGAAAAAATTGAATACACCCATATATTGTCGATTATGTCTAATGTTCTCATACCGACCTCGATAGCTGCAGTCGCTTAAGTGCGGCCCGTATCCAGTATTCGGGGGATAGTGGGTTCGAACCCCACTGTCGCCATCCCTGAAGATGGTTTTCGTTGGTTTCCCATTTTCACACCAGGCAAATGCTGGGGTTGTACCTTAATTAAGGCCACGGCCGCTTCCTTCCCCCTCCTAGCCCTTTCCTGACCCATCGTCGCCGTAAGACCTATCTGTGTCGGTGCGACATAAAGCCAATAGCAAAAAATAATGTTCTCATGTCAAACCCAGACAGTAGACAAAGAGCATCAATTTGCACGCGATGACTAATGACGCAAGAACGCTCACCGAACGCAGAGAAGGTTCTAAGCAAATGCCCACTTTAATCGATCGATCGAACACACTCATCAGCCGCGTAGTCTTAGCCTAGTATCGTTTGAAAGCTGCAAATAATTATTTAAAGTGCATTATGGCATAAACAAATTTTATTACGATGAGTGTGTGCTATCGCTACTGCCAGGCACTACGGAGGGTTGCCCCAGTTATTTCAGGACGCGACCGTGAGCGCACGTGTCGCTCTTGGAAGCAGCTGCATGTCGTTTTTTGTTCTGTCTGATCAACGTGATTTAGAGATGTGCTGAGAACAGTCGGATCGTTCCATTGTTGCCTCATGGCCTGCCGAATTTCAGATATATGGTAAGGCTACATTGTTGGCCATTCCGACGGTAATTTCTCATTATCGAGGACTGTAGAAGAGAGTAAGATGAAAGGTCTTAAAACTAGTATGTCCTCTGTAACCAATGTGATAAAACAACATCAGAATGGTTTCCCGCCAGAAACAACAACTTCGATAAAACTGCCGCGGAAGGGAGTTCAACCATCCACGACTTCGGATCATCATTAAGAAGGTAAAGGCTGCTGTCCTGAACTAAAATCTACCAACTCAAAGACACCTTGCCAGCCACATACGTACATCTAATGGTACAGTCTACCATATAATTAAAGAAGATCTGAACCTGGTGAAGTGGCATAAGGTACGTGCATGTACTTTGAAAGCAAGCTGCGTTGAAGAAAGGTTAACTGATGTCAGAAAATTATAAGAAAACTACATAGCAGGCGATAAATGGCAGTCGGTTGCTACCTTTGATGAAGCCTTGGTTTATTTGGATGACACCAACAGGCCCCGGGCTATTTACTATCGCCCACAAGGCCAAAAGTGGCAATCAAACTTCGTCAAGTAAAACAAAAAAATTTACTAGTGGGGTCATTGTAATGACAGGATATTGCACCCGGGGTAAGCTCAGAACCGTCAGAGTGTCGACAAATGTGAATATCAATGCTACCTACTCCCAGAAGAATGTCATGCACCTCTATTTCGACAAGGATATCCTTCGGCTGTACGTTGAGGATGCTTCAAATGTCTGGATGCACATGGATAAAGCATCCAGTCATACTGATCATCAGTATCCTACTAAGATAGAAAAAAGTAGAGACGGGTGTCCGTGTCATACCATATAGTGACATCCCTGTGAAATCCTCGGATGCCTCGCCTATGTTTTTCTGTGTCTTTGTTCTGCTGAAAAGAGCGCTTTCTTCTTGACTTCCCGCCACTACTGAGGGTCTATGGAAGGTGTGCAAGGTGGTATGGTACAATGTTGTTCTTCCTGTACTCTGTTGAAGATTTCTACGGTGGAAATTGAGATGTGGGGCAATAGTCTGTGCCTGTGGCTATCACATCGAGTACATTCGGGTCTGGAGAAAAGGAATCCCCTAGGACTAAAGTACGTCAAAATTGTTCAAGCTTAAGTGGGGCAACCCTCCGTATTCATTAGACGATATTCATGATTACATTGAAACTGCGTTAATTGAACAGTTTAGGGATGAGAGTTTTAGAGATACTAATTGCAAATGCTCAATTACTGTGAGCAACATCACGCATAAATATGTCATTGATTCTTCTTTCTTGATTGGCTTTAAATCACAACCTGGTTCGCTTGGACCTTTGCTTGGGTTTACATCACGAGAGCACGTACCGAACGTACGTATCCACAAAGAAGCATATGAGATGCTGTCAGTTGGTACAATAAATTATTTTATTCACATCTATTTACAAATTGAACACACTCATAAACTTAATCATTGTTGTCACAAACAAAACACTCGCATCACAAGGCTGTAATTTAAAAACAACTGACTGTCATTTCAATGTCACACGAGATATATATCTTGCTACACCATAACTCTACTGAACAATAACTCTTTTACCAGTAACACGTCAACCAATAACTCGTCGTTACCATCAAGACCACCTCCTTTAATATGTGCCTGGCCAGGCTTCTAGAAAGCTACATTACAAAATATACCCACTCGAAAATTCGAGAGTGCCTAATACATAGATTATAATGTACATAATATTCTCCGTCGTTCTCGTCTACCTATACCATTTTGGAAGTTACAGTGTGTTTCACAATTTTGGATTACGTATTATATATACAGGTAAGAATAAATTATAATACTAATTTACAGGTATTTACATTAACTGAACTCAAAAATATTTATGTACAGCACATGTTCCATGACAAAACCTCACAAACAACGCGATCGTATCGTAATAATAATAATACAAAAACTAACTGGATGTAATACTTCAGAGACATATACACAAGTAATAATAATAATAATAATAATAATAATAATAATAATAATAATAATAATAATAATAATAATAATAATCAAAACCAAACCAAACCACATGGCACTACAGCCCTTGAAGGGCCCTGGCCTACCAAGCGACCGCTGCTCAGCCCGAGGGCCTGCAGATTACGAGGTGTCGTGTGGTCAGCACGACGAATCCTCTCGGCCGTTATTCTTGGCTTTCTAGACCAGGGCCGCCATCTCACCGTCAGATAGCTCCTCAATTCTAATCACGTAGGCTGAGTGGACCTCGAACCAGCCCTCAGGTCCAGGTAAAAATCCCTGACCTGGCCGGGAATCGAACCCGGGGCCTCCGGGTAAGAGGCAGGCACGCTACCCCTACACCACGGGGCCGGCAATAATAATAATAATAATAATAATAATAATAATAATAATAATAATAATAATAATAATAATAATAATAATAATAGTACCAGGTGGTACACCTCCACGCCGCTAATTCAAACTTTGCGCCCGTTGAAACTCCTCTACTGGAGGAAGCCTGAACTTTATCTACAGTGTTAATTCTCAAGTTTCTCAGAAGATGTCCCTACTTGTAAATTTTGAAGTTTCTGAACTGGGTCCTTTTCGATGTATTTTTGTTTTGCCTGTAGTAAGAAGTGTGGATATTCTCTTCTAGATGGCACTACTGAAGGACTACAATTAGGCACCCTAGTGCGAAGTGAAAGAACTGTGTTTTTGGAGAAATTTTGGGTTCATAAGTTTGTTCTTTGTTAAATTTCTTTCAGTCATTGTTTAAGTTGGCAATATTAACCCTTTCTTTCCGCCAGTTTTGAATTTGACCAATAAGAAATTTCTGTAATTAATTTTCCACCAATAAGGTGTTTCTTCTTCATCTGGTGTAGTAGTTTTTGCCATTAACCAATAAAAGGCTTGTGGGCGGGTGTTCTCATTCCTGAAAGGTCTCGAATGTTCCGCGAGGGTATATAAACTGCTGATCTTCGGGTCTCCGGGCCACTTCAGTAACATCTATCATTGTGTAAATTATGTAGTAGGGGGCGGGAAGCGCCTCTTTCTTCGGGCAGCAGTTCAACCACCAGGTAATGGCCTTTTAATAACTTCTTTTCTTGCTAGCTCAGCAGTTTAACTCTCGGGGCAGGTCCGAAGCCTTTTACCATGTAACTTTCCTTTAAAACGTAAAGACACTTGGTATCTATTCTATCTTTTTAAACTACAAATTGGGATAGAGAGTGCTTAACCCTCTCGAGCTCCCATTCATATTGCTTTGAGGTGAACTTATTTTCACAACCGTTTCTTCCCTTCTAATGTAATGTAAATCGTTTTCTTATATAAGTCACCTCTTTAGTATGGGATTAGCCCTTGCATTAGCGGCCTAGTGCCAAGTAGGTTTTAGTAAAGTATATTAGGAGTGCAGTTTCGCCTCCTCTCAAGTTGGTATTTCTGAGGCCACGTAATGGTCCTGTTTCTTCACTGAATAGGCCTCAGTAGGTTGGGTATTTTTACCCCTGTGTTATTTGTGTTTGGAGGTCAACTTGAAAGTGGAGTTTGGTGTGGCCTTTGATAGGCTTGAAATTAAGAGCGGGTCGCTCTTTCTAAAAATTTGTTTCTGCGTGCCTCGAGGAGGCTTTACTGTGTAATTGGGAGCAAGAGCTCCTGGGCATGATTAGGGTCTTCTGCCCCTTTGTTGAATCTTGTATATCGTAAGGTTGGCTTATAGCTCAAGAATTGTGTGTCTGGCTCTCGGAGACCAAATCCTGTAACACTGTAATTGTACACTCTCGAATTGTTGCTAGGCTACTGAGTACCTGTTATAATTGTTATTTATTGATCTGGAAAAGAAAACATAACCTTGTTAAATTAATTTTTAATTTCGTATTTTGAGACCTGTTCACCCCTGCACCTTCTTTCACCTCTGCACATCCACAATACTCCGTAACAAGTGGTAGCAGAGCGTGGTTGAATGGGTCTCAAATTAGCCCCTTTTGACGACTAAACATTACCTTGCTCGTGAACTCTAACAATTTTCTCTGTCGCTGGACTTTTGCTTTTCATTTTTCAAAATGGTTAATTTTTTGCCATCATGCCCGGCCCTCGCGATGTCCTCCATCTCAGCTATTTGCGCAAGGATGAGTTGATCTATGAATTAACAATTAGGAAAGTGCAATCTGGAGGCACGGTTGAGGTAGACACAAATAAGCTTAGAGAGTCCCTTGATTTGCCCATTTCCATCCCCACTTTGGGAGAGAAAGAAATTGACGACTCTCTCTCCACGATCACTGACAATACTACTGAGCTGGCATCTGTAATTACCTTTTTTTGAAGAAAATGACCCGTCTCCTAATCAAATTAAACGTGTGCAAGCTAGGCTATTTCATTTTTCTAATAGAATTAACGATCTATTGTCTCTGAAGTTGAGTGACATTCAGAGGAAGGAAGCTAGCGTCGTTCTTGAAAGTCTTTCTGAATTGTCCAGTAAGGTTACCCAATTGTTAACTGGGGAAGTTCCTCCCAAAACCGACCAACCTGCTACGATAAACGTAGTTCAAGAGGAAGAGTCTTCCAGAGGAGAAGGAAGTAGGAAAAACTGTTGGAGCGCAACAAATCTCTGCCCCATTAGACAACGAATCAGAGCATCGTACCTCGCTGAACAATGTACGTTCTGAATTAGCTTCTTCACCACATAAACCTCTACCTACTATGTCACCAGGGTTCAGTAGTTTGCCGCATCCATTAGCAATGTTGCTTAGAGGTATCTCTAAGTTTTCGGTTAACTCTATCAGTGACGTAATTGCATTTTTACGGTTTTTAGTTGAGTTTCAGGACCATGCTCTTGTTTTTTCTCTTCGTGTCAAATTTTGCAGATAATTTATCCCTATGCAATTGGTGTTCTCTCGGACAAAATTGTTAGAGCAATAGCTGAACAGTCATCTGTTGAAGATTTTCATGCACACCTTCTTGCAAATTTCATTCCTGCTCGTGCGAAGTCATCTCTGATTCAGAAGTACTATTATCGAGTACAGAGACTGGATGAAAATCTTGCTGATTTCATACAAGACATTAAATTCTATACCAGGGTGTTTGCTCTTCATTTTCCTGAAGATCAAATTGTTCTGGCTATTGTAGAAGGTATTTCTCCACCTTACCGATCATACTTGTGTTTTGCGTCGCGTCCGCAAACTTTCGCTGAGCTAGAAGCTATGGCTGTATCGGCCGAAGGAGTTAGATACGCCGATTCCTTGCGTGTCGCGAAAGAATCCCCTCCTTCTTTTAGTAATCCTCGGCCTCCACCTCGCCGACCAGTCACACCCCGTAAATGTTATGCTTGCGGGTCGCCTGACCATCTTCGCAATAAATGCCCATTGATCAAATCGAGTAGGACAAATAGTGGAGCAGGTTCATCACAAGGCTGTTTTAAATGCGGCGCGTTCTCCCATATTGCCAAGAACTGCCCTAATACCAACAGCACCCCCTCTTGCACAACTTCGGGTGCAACTTCCAACAACAATCAAAAGTGACTACTGGCTTCGGCTGAGTCGAGTAATCCACCTTCCCGAGGTTCAGCCCCTGGTAAACAGGTCGAAAATTCAGGGAAAACTCAGTCTTCAAATTTATCTTTTGAATGCCCCAGAGAATGTCTTAGGACCGGGCGAGTTGGCCGTGCGTGTAGAGGCGCGCGGCTGTGAGCTTGCATCCGGGAGATAGTAGGTTCGAATCCCACTATCGGCAGCCCTGAAGATGGTTTTCCGTGGTTTCCCATTTTCACACCAGGCAAATGCTGGGGCTGTGCCTTAATTAAGGCCACGGCCGCTTCCTTCCAACTCCTAGGCCTTTCCTATCCCATCGTCGCCATAAGACCTATCTGTGTCGGTGCGACGTAAAGCCCCTAGCAAAAAAAAGAATGTCTTAGGATTGCGGCGGATCCCCCCGCACCTGTGCCCTTCCTCAAAATTGAATTAAATAATGAGCCTGTAACAGCTCTATTAGACTCTGGCAGTGTTTGTTCTATCATTTCGGCTGAATGGTATTCGAAATTGAAATCTATTTGTAAACTTTCTGACTATTGCTCATCTTCTGTTCAATATGTTTCGGCTAATTCTTCTCCATTAGAAATTTTAGGTTCCTTATATGGTAAAATTCGTATTTTAAAAATTACTTGGAAAATTAAATTGCTTGTGGCCAAGGACTTGTCTTGCCCCATCATATTGGGAGCTGACTTCATTTCTCACACTGGTCTTGTGCTCGATCTTCAGAGTAGGTCGTGCACTTTCAAATTTGCGTCTAATTGTAAAATCCCCTTATTGAAATGTAATTCTGCATCATGTTCATCTATTTCGCCTACCCAGGATGAGATGTTGTTAGACCTTAGACATCTACCTGAGGAACAGGCTGATAGTATTCGTAAGTTGTGTCAGTCGTTTCCAGAGGTGTTCTCCGATACTCTTGGTGTTACTGACCTGATCGAATACAAAATTGAGGTCACGGATTCGATTCCTGTCCGTTTTCCACCTTATAGGCTATCTCCACCTAAAATGAAGGCTCTGAAAGAAATCACTGATCAAATGTTAAAGGATGGTATTATTCGGCCCTCTAATTCGGCGTATTCTTCACCTATTTTTCTAGTCCCGAAACCCCAAGGTGGCTTCAGGCCTGTCATTCATTATAGGGCTCTCAATCGGAAGGTGGTGTTACAATCTGTGCCCCTTCCTGACCTTCATTCTTGTTTTTCATGGTTTCGCAAAGCTAAGGTCTTCACCATCTTGGACCTGAATCAGGCCGATAATCAAATTCCCCTAGCTGAAGAGTCTAAACATCTTACAGCGTTTGCCACGGATTGGAATTTGTATGAATACAACCGCGTGCCTTTCGGGCTCCCCACCGGAGCAGCTGTGCTTACGAGGCTACTAGATAGTGTCTTCTCCGACATCAAATTTGAGTACTTGTACCACTATCTTGATGATGTCGTCGTATTTTCGGAGACTTTCGAAGAACGTCTAGATCATCTGCGAGAAGTTCTCAATCGCCTTCGTAAGGCTGGGTTAACCGTGAAGTTGTCCAAGGTTGCCTTCGCTAAGCCCTCCATGTCATTCCTAGGGCATATTGTGTCACCTGATGGTGTTGCAGTCGATCATTCTAGAACACAGGCCATTCGTGATTTTAAACCTCCCAAGAACATCAAAGGTATCGCCAGGTTCATTGGTATGGTGAATTTTTTCAGGAAGTTTATTCCTAACTTCGCTAATAGAGCGGCGCCCTTGAACCTTCTTCGTAGGAAAGGCATCAAATTCGAGTGGGGACCTTCGCAACAAGCCGCTTTTGAAGACCTGAAATTAGCTCTCTGTAATGCCCATGTCCTTGCTATGCCAGATTTCTCGAAGAAGTTCATCGTCCAAACCGACGCGTCATCGTCGGCGGTAGCTGCAGTCCTTCTTCAAGAGACTGAACTAGGGAGGCGACCCATCGCCTATGCATCTAGGACTCTATCGGCTCAAGAAGCCAAGCATTCCATCTATGAGCTTGAAGGTTTGGCAGTCTTATTTGCCTTAGAAAAGTTCCGTCTCTATCTGGAACAGGTCAAATTCGACCTGGAGACGGATAATCAAGCCTTAAGCTGGGTCTTAGGTAGGCCGCGTCGTACTGGTCGTATAGCCCGTTGGGCTATCCGAATTTCGGCATTCCAATTTGACGTTAGGCATATCAGAGGTACTGATAATGTTGTCGCAGACGGACTCAGCCGTATGTTTTCCAACGACGTTGAGACCCATGAACCGGTCGATAGTTCATCACCTCCCGAGTCCATGCTATCTGAGGTGAATGCCATCTTAACAGATGCCCCCATGCTCTTTAGGGACCTTGAGAAATATCAACGTGAAGATCCAACGCTGGCTCCGATCATGGAAACCCTTTCTTCTGGGGAACATTTTGTCCCTTATGTTCTGAGGAATGGTGTTTTATGTTGCCCTTCGAGGCATGATAAGATGATGAAAGTTGTCGTCCCAGCTGTTATTGTACCTATGATCTTCAGGTACTATCATGAGACACCACTGGGGGGGGCATTTAGGCATCTTTAAAACTCGTGAAAAGATTCGTGAAATGTTTATTTGGAAAGGTATGGACGGTGAAATACGTGAACTAGTAAAGGCTTGTAAATCCTGCTTGCTTAGTAAACCCACCATGTCTACCAAGGTAGGCCTTTTGTCTTCTCATCAAGCGTCGCGCCCAATGGAACGCCTGTATATTGATTATGTAGGACCTTTCCCCCTGTCAAAGGGAAATGCCAACAAATTCATCTTTGCATGTGTAGATGGTTTTACAAGATTTTCTTGGTTATTTCCGACTAAGCTGGCTACCGCTCAGTCCACCATTACTTGTTTGAATTCAATCTTTGCTTCTTTTGTTCCGTGTCAATATATTGTGTCTGACAACGCCAAGGCTTTCACATCTAATCTATTTCGTAAATTCTGTTTTGACCTGTCCATCTCTCATGTGACTACTTCTGCTTATTATCCCCAACGATCTCTTGCCGAAAGAGTCAATCGTAATCTCAGGTCTGCCCTTATTGCCTATCATCACGACGATCATTCTAGGTGGGACATGTCCTTGCATTGGTTAGCTTTTGCTTTGAATTCGGCGGTTCATGAATCCCATACATTTACTCCAGCTTCTTTGATGTTCAAGTTTGTTCCCAACTAGCCGCTCTCTAACCTCTGGTCTCTGAGTGATATTCTACCTGAGACAATATATCCAGATAATATTAAAGATCTTTGGAAGAAGGCTAAAGCCAATCTTATAGTGTCTCATGAAAAAGTTAGGGAAAGGTATGATCGTGGACGGAGACCCACCCATTTGAAGGTAGGTGACCAGGTGATGGTCAAAAATCTTGTTCCCGCGGGCAAGCTTGCCCCTGATTTCATGGGCCATGTATTATTCTCGATTTCCTTACACCCGTTACCTTATTGTTAAGCAATTCAGCCACCGAGAGGATATTTAGGGTTCACCTGTCACAGGTGAAACCGGTGTAATTTCTGTGCTAACTTGCTTCATATAATTTTGAAAGAAATATGAAGGTTATATTTTTTTTAGGGGTTTCACTTTAAAGCCTTCTGCCCTTGGAATCTGTTTCCTTGTATGTAAGCATTTTTGTAAAACCTTCCCCGAACCGTTAAACTGCCATCCTGTCCTTGCCATGGCCATTACCGTGCTCCCGTCTCCTGCTAACATAAAACTGTTGCTTATTGGATTGAAATAAATATCTCCACGCCGCTGGCCCCTCAACCTCGCCACAAAGACTGTACCCTAAAATAATTATGGTCCAACAAAATTCTGCCGCCGAGCTTTAATGTTTCAGTGCCCCCGCAGCAGCGCAGCGCCGTACCGCCACTGAGGTGGGGTATGGGCCCGCCCCTCTCCAGTGAGGCCAACCAGTGTACGGCGAGCCGGAGCCCTCCTCCCGGACAATGCTGATGTGCGGCGCACAACCCGCTACTTGCCCGCGGCCTGTATACGTTCGCCGCAGGTGCGGCGTGCTTCAACACCACTACTCCTCTCATAGTGCGGGCGAGCGGTATCTCAGGGTACTTGAGGGGTCCGAGCGTCCTCCTCTGGACTCAAGCAGCGGCGGCTGGTCTGGCCGTCAAAGTCATCGGCAACTGATGTACTTAATCAGCTACATGGACATTTCACATCAACAATTACTATATTTTTTGGATTTTACTGCAATATTTGGTGGACTTAGAAAACTTTTCTTCCCCTTCAAGAATTAAAAGTTTCCTTCTGAATTCAACCTCTACAAGCATAAAGACTTTACATCTAAAGTAACTACAAAGTATTTGGAAACTGGATCCAATCATTTAAGAAAATTTGGTTGTAAATACTTCTGCAGTTAACTTCTATATCAACATCATAACTTGGACCTTATTTTAAAACAAAAGTTTATGTTCCTCTGTGTTACCCCTTGGAGGGACTTTTGGGGGGGAGGTCTGTCCCAGGTGGTACACCTCCACGCCGCTAATTCAAACTTTGCGCCAGTTGAAACTCCTCTACTGGAGGAAGCCTGAACTTTATCTACAGTGTTTATTCTCAAGTTTCTCAGAAGATGTCCCTACTTGTAAATTTTGAAGTTTCTGAACTGGGTCGTTTTCGATGTATTTTTGTTTTGCCTGTAGTAAGAAGTGTGGACATTCTCTTCTAGATGGCACTACTGAAGGACTACAATTAGGCACCCTAGTGCGAAGTGTAAGAACTGTGTTTTTGGAGAAATTTTGGGTTCATAAGTTTGTTCTTTGTTAAATTTATTTCAGTCATTGTTTAAGTTGGCATTATTAACCCTTTCTTTCCGCCAGTTTTGAATTTGACCAATAAGGAATTTCTGTAATTAATTTTCCACCAATAAGTTGTTTCTTCTTCATCTGGTGTAGTAGTTTTTGCCATTAACCAATAAAAGGCTTGTGGGCGGGTGTTTTCATTCCTGAAAGGTCTCGAATGTTCCGCGAGGGTATATAAACTGCTGATTTTCGGGTCTCCGGGCCACTTCAGTAACATCTATCATTGTGTAAATTATGTAGTAGGAGGCGGGAAGCGCCTCTTTCTTCGGGCAGCAGTTCAACCACCAGGTAATGGCCTTTTAATAACTTCTTTTCTTGCTAGCTCAGCAGTTTAACTCTCGGGGCAGGTCCGAAGCCTTTTACCATGTAACTTTCCTTTAAAACGTAAAGACACTTGGTATCTATTCTATCTTTTTAAACTACAAATTGGGATAGAGAGTGCTTAACCCTCTCGAGCTCCCATTCATATTGCTTTGAGGTGAACTTACTTTCACAACCGTTTCTTCCCTTCTAATGTAATGTAAATCGTTTTCTTATATAAGTCACCTCTTCAGTATGGGATTAGCCCTTGCATTAGCCGCCTAGTGCCAAGTAGGTTTTAGTAAAGTATATTAGGAGTGCAGTTTCGCCTCCTCTCAAGTTGGTATTTTTGAGGCCACGTAATGGTCCTGTTTCTTCACTGAATAGGCCTCAGTAGGTTGGGTATTTTTACCCCTGTGTTATTTGTGTTTGGAGGTCAACTTGAAAGTGGAGTTTGGTGTGGCCTTTGATAGGCTTGAAATTAAGAGCGGGTCGCTCTTTCTAAAAATTTGTTTCTGCGTGCCTCGAGGAGGCTTTACTGTGTAATTGGGAGCAAGAGCTCCTGGGCATGATTGGGGTCTTCTGCCCCTTTGTTGAATATTGTATATCGTAAGGTTGGGCTTATAGCTCAAGAATTGTGTGTCTGGCTCTCGGAGCCCAAATCCTGTAACCCTGTAATTGTACACTCTCGAATTGTTGCTAGGCTACTGAGTACCTGTTATAATTGTTATTTATTGATCTGGAAAAGAAAATATAACCTTGTTAAATTAACTTTAATTTCGTATTTTGAGACCTGATCACCCCAGCACATTCTTTCACCTCTGCACACCCACAATACTCCGTAATAATAATAATAATAATAATAATAATAATAATAATAATAATAATAATAATAATAATAATAATAATAATAATAATAATAATTGTACCGTGTGGTACTCCCCCACGCCGCTAATTCAAACTTTGCGCCAGTTGAAACTCCTCTACTGGAGGAAGTCTGAACTTTATCTACTGTGTTAATTCCCAAGTTTCTCAGAAGATGTCCCTACTTGTAAATTTTGAGTTTTCTGCGCTGGGTCGTTTTCGACGTATTTTTGTTTTGCCTGTAGTAAGAAGTGTGGACATTCTCTTCCAGATGGCACTACTGAAGAACTAATATTATGCACCCTAGTGCGAAGTGAAAGAACTATGTTTATGGAGAAATTTTGTATTCATAAGTTTGTTCTTTGTTAAATTTCTTTCAGTTATTGTTTAAGTTGGCAATATTAACCCTTTCTTTCCGCCAGTTTTGAATTTAACCAATAGGGAATTTCTGTAATTAATTTTCCACCAATTATGTGTTTCTTCTTCATCTTGTGTAGGGGTTTTCGTGGTTAGCCAATAAAATTCTCGTGGGAGGGTGTTCTCATTCCTGAAACGCCTCGAACTTTCCACGAGGGTATATAAACGGCTGATTTTCCGGTCTGCGCGCCACTTCAGTAACATCTATCAGTGTGTAATGTACGTAGCAGGGGGCGGGAAGCGCCTCTTTCTTCGGGCAGCAGTTCAGCCACCAGGTAATGGCCGTTTAATAACTTCTTTTCTTGCTAGCTCAGCAGTTTAACTCTCGGGGCAGGTCCGAAATCTTTCTACCATGTAACTTTTCCCCTAAAATGTAAAGACACCTAGTATCAATTCTATCTTTTAAACTACATATTGGGATAGAGAGTGCTTATCCCTCTCGAGCTCCCATTCATATTGCGTTGAGGTGAACTTATTTTCTCAACCGTTTCTTCCTTAATGTAATGTAAATTGTCTTCTTCTATAAGTCACCTCTCTAGTATGGGATTAGCCCTTGCAGTAACGGCCTAGTGCCAAGTAGGTTTTATATAAAGTGTATTAGGAGTGCAAGAACGCCTCCTCTCAAGTTGGTATTTTAGAGGCAATGTAATTGACCTGTTTCTTTACTTAATAGGCCTCAGTAGGTTGGGTATTTTTACCCCTGTTTTCATGTCCTTGGAGGACAACTTGAAAGTGGAGTTTGGTGTGGCCTTTAATAGGCTCGAACTTAAGAGCAGGTTGCTCTTTCTAAAATTTTGTTTTCTGCGCGCCTCGAGGAGGCTTTACTGTGTAATTGTGAGCAAGTGCTCCTGGGCATGATTGGGGTGTTCTGCCCCTTTGTTGAATTCTGTATATCGTAAGACTGGGCTTATAGCTCAAGAATTGTGTGTCGGGCTCTCGGAGCCCAAATCCTGTAATCACTGTAATTGTACATTTTCGAATTGTGTTTCGGCTACTGAGTACCTGTTCTATTTGTTATTTCTTAATCTTGAAAAGAAAATATCACCTTGTTAAATTTTATCTTAACTTTAATTTCGTATTTTGATACCTGTTCACCCCCGCACCTTCTTTCACCTCTGCTAATCCACCAAACCACGGTAACAAGTGGTAGCAGAGCGTGGTTGAATGGGTCTCAATTTATCCCCTTTTGACGGCTAAACATTGCTTTGATTCGAACTCTAAGAATTTTCTCTGTTGCTGGAATTTTTTTGATTTTTCCTTTTTCAACATTGTTCTATCATCATCTCCGAACCTCGCGAGGTTCTTCATCCTTTCTATTTGCGTAAAGAGGAATTAATTTATGAACTATCTCTTAGAAATGTTCAATCTGGAGGCACGGTTTCAGTCGACTCCAATAAGCTAAAAGATTCCCTTGATTTACCTATTACCATCCCGATTATGGGAGAAAAAGAGATTGACGACGCTCTCTCCACGATCAATACTAATACTACTGAGCTAGCATCTGTAGTTAGTTTTTTTGAAGTAAGTGATCCATCTCCTAATCAACTTAAAAGAGTACAGGCTAGGTTGTACCACTTTTATAATAGGGTATGTGATCTATTGTCTCTAAAGTTAAATTACCTTCAGGGTAAGGAAGCTAGCGTTCTGGCCGAAAACTTGTCCCAAATGTCTAGTAAAGTTTGTCAGTTGTTATCTGGACCTGCCATCCCTAAAGTCGACCAACCTATGGTAGTAAATATTGTTAGTGGGGAGGGTTCCTCGAAAGAGGAAGGAAGTAGTACTGAGGCGACAACCCAACGTACATCTGCCCCATCAGAAAATATGTCAGATCGTCGCAAGTCCATTCCACCCTTTGTGTTAAATAATGCTCCTTCCGAATCTGTTTCTCCGCCACTTAGGCCCCTTCCTACTACGT
Source organism: Anabrus simplex (assembly GCF_040414725.1). NCBI lineage: Eukaryota > Metazoa > Arthropoda > Insecta > Orthoptera > Tettigoniidae > Anabrus > Anabrus simplex. The sequence continues at coordinate 985,072,825 of NC_090266.1, forward strand.
CTCCGGGTTTCAGCAGTTTGCCCCATCCATTAGCTATGTTGCTTAGAGGTATATCTAAGTTTTCGGTTAACTCTACCAGTGACGTAATTGCATTTTTACGGTTTTTAGTTGAGTTTCAGGACCATGCTCTTGTTTTTTCTCTTTCTCCGTGTCAAATTTTGCAGATAATGTATCCCTATGCAATTGGTTTTCTCTCGGACAAAATTGTTAGAGCAATAGCTGAACAGTCATCTATTGAAGATTTTCATGCACACCTTCTTGCAAATTTCATTCCTGCTCGTGCGAGGTCATCCCTGATTCAGAAGTACTATTGTCGTGTACAGCGGTTGGATGAAAACTTGGCAGATTTCATCCAAGATATTAAGTTCTATACCAGGGTGTTTGCTCTTCATTTTCCTGAAGATCAGATTGTACAGGCTATTGTAGAAGGTATTTCACCACCTTACCGATCGTACTTGTGTTTTGCGTCGCGTCCACAAACTTTCGCTGAGCTTGAAGCTATGGCTATATCGGCTGAAGGAGTTAGATACGCCGATTCCTTGCGTGTCGCGAAAGAACCCCCTCCTTCTTTTAGTAATCCTCGGCCTCCACCTCGCCGACCAGTCACACCCCGTAAATGTTATGCTTGCGGGTCGCCTGACCATCTTCGGAACAAGTGCCCATCAATCAAGTCTAGTGGGACAAGGAATGGAGCAGGTTCATCTCAAGGCTGTTTTAAATGTGGGGCTTTCTCACATATCGCCAATAATTTCCCAAATTCGAATAGTACCCCCTCCTGCTCAACTTCTGGTGCAAATTCCACCAATGCCAATAATCAAAAGTGACTAGTGGCTTCGGCTGAGTCGACTAATCCACCTTCCCGAGGCTCAGCCCCTGGTAAACAGGTCGAAAATTCAGGGAAAACTCAGTCTTCAGATTTATGTTTTCAATGCCCCAAAGAATGTCTTAGGATTGCGGTGGATTCCCCCGCACCTGTGCCCTTCCTCACAATTGAGTTAAATAATGAACCTGTAACAGCTCTTTTAGATTCAGGGCGTGTTTGTTCAATTATTTCGGCTCAATGGTATTCGAAATTGAAATCTATTTGTAAACTTTCTGACTATTGCTCATCTCCTGTTCAATATGTTTCGGCTAATTCTTCTCCATTAGAAATTTTAGGTTCCTTAAAAGCCAAAATTCGTATTTTTATATTTACTTGGAAGGTTAAATTCTTTGTGGCCAAGCACTTGTCTTGCCCCATTATATTGGGAGCTGACTTCATTTCTCACACTGGTCTTGTGCTCGATCTTCAGAGTAGGTCGTGCACTTTCAAATTTGCGTCTAATTGTAAAATCCCCTTACTGAAATGTAATTCTGCATCATGTTCATCTATTTCGCCTACCCAGGATGAGATGTTGTTAGACCTTAGACATCTACCTGAGGAACAGGCTGATAGTATTCGTAAGTTGTGTCAGTCGTTTCCAGAGGTGTTCTCCGATACTCTTGGTGTTACTGACCTTATTGAATACAAAATTGAGGTCACGGATTCGGTTTCTGTCCGTTTTCCACCTCATAGGCTATCTCCACCTAAAATGAAGGCTCTGAAAGAAATCATTGATCAAATGTTGAAGGACGGTATTATTAGGCCCTCTAAGTCGGCGTATTCTTCACATATTTTCCTAGTCCCGAAACCCCAAGGGGCTTCAGGCCTGTCATTCATTATAGGGCTCTCAATCGGAAGGTGGTGTTACAATCTGTGCCCCTTCCTGACCTTCATTCTTGTTTTTCATGGTTTCGTAAGGCCAAGTTCTTCAACATCTTGGATTTGAATCGGGCTTATAATCAAATTCCCCTAGCTGAAGAGTCTAAACACCTTACAGCGTTTGCCACGGATTGGAATTTGTATGAATACAACCGCGTGCCTTTCGGGCTCCCCACGGGAGCAGCTGTACTCACTAGACTGCTAGATAGTGTCTTCCCCGAGATCAAATTCGAGTACTTGTATCACTATCTTGATGATGTCGTCGTATTTTCGGAGACTTTTGAAGAACATCTAGATCATCTGCGAGAAGTTCTCAATCGCCTTCGTAAGGCCGAGTTAACTGTGAAGTTGTCCAAGGTTGCCTTTGCTAAGCCCTCCATGTCATTCCTAGGGCATATTGTGTCACCTGATGGTGTTGCAGTCGATCATTCTAGAACACAGGCCATCCGTGATTTTAAACCTCCCAAGGACATCAAAGGTATCGCCAGGTTCATTGGTATGGTGAATTTCTTCAGGAAGTTTATTCCTAACTTCGCTAATAGAGCGGCGCTTTGAACCTTCTTCGTAGGAAAGGCATCAAATTTGAGTGGGGACCTTCTCAACAAGCCACTTTTGAAGATCTTAAATTAGCTCTCTGTAATGCCCCTGTCCTTGCTATGCCAAATTTCTCGAAGAAATTCATCGTCCGAACGACGCGTCGTCGTCCGCGGTAGCTGCAGTCCTTCTTCAAGAGACTGAACTAGGGAGGCGACCCATCGCCTATGCATCTAGGACTCTATCGGGTAAAGAAGCCAGGTATTCTATCTATGAGCTCGAAGGTTTGGCAGTCTTATTTGCCTTAGAAAAGTTCCGTCTCTATCTGGAACATGTCAAATTCGACCTGGAGACGGATAATCAAGCCTTAAGCTGGGTCTTAGGTAGACCGCGTCGTACTGGTCGTATATCCCGTTGGGCCATCCGAATTTCCGCCTTCCAATTTGATGTTAGGCATATCAGAGGTACCGAAAATGTTGTCGCAGACGGACTCAGCCGTATGTTATCCAACGACGTCGAGACCCATGAACCGGTCGATAGTTCATCACCTCCCGAGTCCATACTATCTGAGGTTAATGCCATCTTAACAGATGCTCCCATGCTCTTTAGGGACATTGAGAAATATCAACGTGAAGATCCGACGCTGGCTCCGATAATGGAAATCCTTTCTTCTGGGGAACATGTTGTCCCTTATGTCTTGAGGAATGGTGTTCTATGTTGCCCTTCGAGGCATGATAAGATGATGAAGGTTGTAGTTCCAGCTGTTCTTGTACCTATGATCTTTAAGTACTATCATGAGACCTCATTAGGGGGGCATCTAGGCATCTTTAAAACTCGTGAAAAGATTCGTGAAAGGTTCATCTGGAAGGGTATGGACGGTGAAATCCGTGAACTAGTAAATTCTTGTAAATCCTGCTTGCTTAGTAAACCCACCATGTCCACCAAGGTAGGCCTTTTGTCTTCTCATCAGGCTTCGTGCCCAATGGAACGCCTGTATATTGATTATGTAGGACCCTTCCCCCAGTCAAAGGGAAATGCCAACAAGTTCATCTTTGTATGTGTAGATGGTTTTACAAGATTTTCCTGGTTATTTCCGACTAAGCTGGCTACCGCTCAGTCCTCCATTACTTGTCTAAATTCAATCTTTGCTTCTTTTGGTCCGTGTCAATATATTGTGTCTGATAATGCTAAGGCTTTCACATCTAATCTATTTCGTAAATTCTGCTTTGACCTGTCCATCTCTCATGTGACAACTTCTGCTTATTACCCTCAACCATCTCTGGCAGAACGGGTTAATCGTAATCTCAGGTCCGCGCTTATTGTCTATCATCATGAAGATCATTCTAGGTGGGACACGTCCCTGCATTGGTTAGCTTTTGCTTCGAACTCGGCTGTTCATGAATCACATAAATTTACTCCAGCTTCTTTGATGTTCAAGTTTGTTCCCAACACGCCGCTCTCTAACCTCTGGTCTCTGAGTGACATTCTACCTGAGACAATAGATCCCGATAACATTAAAGATCTTTGGAAGAAGGCTAAAGCCAATCTTAAAGTGTCTCATGAAAAAGTTAGGGAAAGATATGATCGTGGACGGAGACCCACCAATTTGAAGGTAGGCGACCAGGTGATGGTCAAGAATTTTGTTCCCGCGGGCAAGCTTGCCCCCAGATTTCATGGGCCGTGTACTATTCTCGATTTCCTTACTCCCGTTACCTTATTGCTAAGCAATCCAGCCACCGAGAGGATATTTAGGGTTCACCTGTCACAGGTGAAACCGGTGTAATTTCTGTGTTAACTTGCTTCATATAATTTTGAAAGAAATATGAAGGTTATATTTTTGTTTGAGGGGTTTCACTTTTAAGGCCTTCTGCCCTTGGAATTTTTTTCCTTTGTGTGTAACCATTTATTGTAAACCTTCCCCGACCAGTTAAACTGCCATCCTGTCCTTACCATGGCCATTACCACGCTCCCGTCTCCTGCCCAACAACACACAGTGGCTTTCAAGTGAAATAAATATTTCTACGCCGCTGGCCCCTCAGTTCCACCACAATGAATGTACCCTAAAATCATTCTGGTCAAACAAAATTCTGCCGCCGAGCTATAATGTTTCAGTGCTCCCGCAGCAGCGCGGCGCCGTACCGCGCCTGAGGTAGGGTATGGGCCCGCCCTTCTCCAGTGAGGCCAACCAGTGTACGGCGAGCCGGAGTCCTCCTCCCGGCCAAGGCTGATGTGCGGCGCACAACCTGTAACTGGCCCGCGACCTGCATGTTCGCCGCGGGCGCGGCGTGCTTCAACTCCACTACTCCTCTCATAGTGCGGGCGAGCGGTATCTCAGGGTACTTGACGGGTCCGAGCGGCCTCCTCTGGACACAAGCAGCAGCGGCCGGTCTGGCCGTCTAACTTAATCAACCTTGGATATATGTAATCAGCTACATGGACATTTAACATCAACAATTACTACAGTTTTGAATCCAACTGCAATATCTGGTGGACTTAGAAAATTTTTCCGCAACTTTAAAAACTAAAAGTTCCCTTCTGATTTCAACCTCTACAAGCACAAAGACATTACATCAATAGTAATCAAAGAATTATGAAACTGGATCCCATCATTTTAAGAAAATTTGTTGGTAAATACTTCTGCAATTAACTTCTATATCAACATCATAACTTGGACCCTATTTTCTTCTGTGTTTCCCCTTGGTGGAACTTTTGGGGGGGGGGGGGGAGGTCTGTACCAGGTGGTACACCTCCATGCCGCAAATTCAAACCTTGCGCCAGTTGAAACTCCTCTACTGGAGGAAGTCTGAACTTTATCTACTGTGTTAATTTTCTAGTTTCTCTGAAGATGTCACTACTTGGAAATTTTGAAGTTTCTGAACTGGGTCGTTTTCGATGTATTTTTGATTTGCCTGTAGTAAGAAGTGTGGACATTCTCTTCCAGATGGCACTTCTGAAGAAATACAATTATGCACCCTAGTGCGAAGTGAAAGAACTATGTTTTTGAAGAAATTTTGTGTTCATAAGTTTGTTCTTTGTTAAACTTCTTTCAGTTATTGTTTATGTTGGCAATATTAACCCCTTCCTTCCGCCCGGTTTGAATTTCGCCAATCCCGAATTTCTTTAATTAATTTATGACCAATCAGGTGTATCTTCTTCAACTTGGATATGTTGCTTAACCCTAGCCAATAAAATTCTTGTGGGAGGGTGTTCTCATTCCTGAAACGCCTCGAACTTTCCACGAGGGTATATAAACTGCTGATGTTCGGGTCTCCGCGCCACTTCAGCAACATCTATCAGTGTGTAAAGTACGTAGCAGGGGACGGGAAGCGCCTCTTTCTTCGGGCAGCAGTTCAGCCACCAGGTAATGGCCGTTTAATAAATTCTTTTCTTGCTAGCTCAGCAGTTTAACTCTCGGGGCAGGTCCGAAGCCTTTCTACCATGTAACTTTTCCCCTAAAATGTAAAGACGCCTAGTATCAATTCTATCTTTTAAACTACATATTGGGATAGAGAGTGCTTATCCCTCTCGAGCTCCCACTCATATTGCTTTGAGGTGAACTTATTTTCTCAACCGTTTCTTCCTTAATGTAATGTAAATTGTCTTCTTCTATAAGTCACCTCTCTAGTATGGGATTAGCCCTTGCAGTAACGGCCTAGTGCCAAGTAGTTTTTATATAAAGTGTATTTAGGAGTGCAAGAACGCCTCCTCTCAAGTTGGTATTTTAGAGGCCATGTAATTGACCTGTTTCTTTACTTAATAGGCCTCAGTAGGTTGGGTATTTTTACCCCTGTTTTCATGTCCTTGGAGGACAACTTGAAAGTGGAGTTTGGTGTGGCCTTTGATAGGCTCGAACTTAAGAGCAGGTTGCTCTTTCTAAAATTTTGTTTTCTGCGCGCCTCGAGGAGGCTTTACTGTGTAATTGGGAGCAAGTGCTCCTGGGCATGATTGGGGTGTTCTGCCCCTTTGTTGAATTCTGCATATCGTAAGGTTGGGCTTATAGCTCAAGAATTGTGTGTCGGGCTCTCGGAGCCCAAATCCTGTAATCACTGTAATTGTACATTTTCGAATTGTGTTTCGGCTACTGAGTACCTGTTCTATTTGTTATTTCTTAATCTTGAAAAGAAAATATAACCTTGTTAAATTTTATCTTAAATTTAATTTCGTATTTTGAGACCTGTTCTCCCCCGCACCTTCTTTCACCTCTGCTAATCCACCAAACCACGGTAATAATAATAATAATAATAATAATAATAATAATAATAATAATAATAATAATAATAATAATAATAATAATAATAATAATAATAATAATAATAATTCTAGCTCGGTACTACCATTAGTTACCCATGGGTGAGAGAATATTGTTTTCAAGTTATATCCGCTTATCGCACTTGCAGTCTACGTCACGAGTCTGATGAACCTATAACACTCTTTGATGTTCATAATGCGATCATCACTTGTAGTATCATTACAGACTTGTATAGTAATCAAAACATTCGCACGTCTTGCACGACTTTGTCATTACAAAGAAGGTGGTTATAGCACTCGTGAGAAACCGTCTGTAGATTTTTTATCATCCTGTGCCTGTAAAACACATTAGTAACATCACTCGTAGGCTCATGTATAATTATAATCAACTCATTAACACACTCGACTCATTTGACGTGACGTTCGTGATAGCATTAGCCAGGCCTTAAACTCAAATGACGAGATATTCACGTTCCGAGCCGAGTAGTATATACTAGCTTATATTTTGATCACCCCTGCAAGATTTTTCCTTTTGTGAACTTCTGTGAACAGAACAGGAATGTGGCTTGTTTATAGCCCTCCTTATAAGAACTTTCACCGTTATTTATTGCCTAATTTTAGCGCGTGAAACAGTTCATCAGGTGTCAGTCATTCTCTTACCCGTGATTTTGTGCGTAATATAAACAAGTGAGGGCAGTGCTCTTGCTGTGTTAGCTGAAAATGTTTTAGACTCAGAAGTCAGCGCTGGCGATTATGATAACACTGAAGAAGATATTTTAAGTGAAAATGACACTTCATCTGATACGAGTGACTGTGAAATCGTACTTAAAACCTCCGTACGAAATCAAAACAGTGACTAGTTGTAGGTTAGTAATACCTAGAGATAATCAACCCATTTCCATCACTTTACAGGCTATCCAGGGATATCAAGAGAACTGGGAGAAAAATATTTAGATCATTCTGTATCGGAGTTTTCTGTATCCTCAGAGGTTATGGATCCATACTTTCCCACATTGCGCGGGAAACAAATATTTACCCTATGGAACAATTATCGGACCCACATGGAAAAAGTGAAAACTGGTTTGACACTAATGAGGATGAAGTGAAGGCGTAAATTACCCTCTGCATTCTGGTGTCCCAGGTTCGTAACCATCGCATCCAATTATATTGGAGCAAAGACAAATGTATTGATACTCCACTTTTTCGAGAGAGGATGAGTAGAGTGAAGTACCGCTACATATGTCCGAATATTTCGAGATTTACCACACAAAATCTTCGTTCTAACATCATTGTTGTTGGGTAAAATATTCTTCTGAATGCTTCACTGAAAACCGTGCGTGAAAATTCTAGTGGCATTTATTTCAGTGCTCCCATGCTGGTATCTTCATCTTGTCACGATGTGGGAGCTTGCGTGCCTAAGTGATCCTGATATTTATGCCGGCGGGAGCATAAGCTCCTGGTAGGGCCACCCAAGCCGGACAGGTCAAAGGTGATAGGCCAGACAAAGAGGGATACTCTGGTCCTCCAGGTTGCGGGTCTATCATGGGGCTAACAACCCTATATCGGAAACACAACTCGTTACGAATCTCATAAACAAGAATAGCCGGACTGATGACAATGGTAAACGACTCACGCGAGGAAATGGAAGATGCGAACGGAAACATGATATGTATATAGAAACCTGGAATGTACGAACCCTGAATAAACCAGGAGCCCTAAACAGGCTGAAACAAGAAATGGAGATATATAATATTGGAATAGCAGCAATTCAGGAAGTCAGATGGAAAGGAAATGGTGCCTTTAGAAGTGGTAGATATACAGTTCTGCATAGTGGTGGAGCCAGAGGTACAATAGGTGGCACAGGCTTCCTAGTGGATGACAGATATATGTCAGCAGTTTTGAATTTCAAACCTGTAAATGAAGGAATATGCATTTTAAGGATGAAGGCCCATTTTTTCAATATCACGCTTGTATGTGTGTATGCACCCACAGAGGAGGCTGAGGATGAAGAGAAAGATATGTTTTATGGACAATTGGAACAAGAAATAGAATGCATCCCAAGACAAGATGTAAAAATCATACTTGGAGATTTCAACGCTAAAGTGGGTATAGAAGAAGCCTATAGGGAGACAGTTGGGAAGGAAAGTTTGCACGACGAGTCAAATGATAATGGACAGAGACTAATTGATTTTGCCATGGGAAACTCGATGGTGGTGAAGAGTACATGGTTTCAGAGAAAGAATATACGGAAAGCCACTTGGTGTTCACCAGATGGTGTCACCTTGAATCAAATAGACCCTGTAGTTATTGATGGGAGACATGGATCTGACATATTACAAGTTGACAGTTGTAGGGGAGGTGATTGTGATTCGGACCATTACTTGGTACGGTAAAATACAGGCACCGTATTGCAACTTACAGATCTGCTAAGAAAGGGAAAGCTCCAAGGAGATATATGGTCTCAAATTTGAAAGATAAAGAAACTGCGCAGCTATATGAATCCAGGATGGAGAAGAAATTGGAGGCTAAACAACAAAGCTGGGCAGTGGGAAACATCGAAGGAAAGTGGATTTTATTGAGGGATGCATTGCAGGAAACTGCGGTTGAAGTACTAGGAGTGGAAGTAAAGACTGAAAGGCAAGGATGGTTTGATGATGATTGCAGAAGAGCAACTGAGGAGAGAAATGAAGCAAGGTAGAAAATGTTTAGCAGGGAAACAAGAACATATATAGAAGAATTTAGGAAGAAGAGGGAAGAGGCAGACAGAATTTGTAGGAGAAAAAAGAGAGAGGCAGAGAGGAAATGGATTACAGATTTGGAGGAACAATATGATATGCAAGAAGTACGGAAGTTCTATGGGTAAATAAAGGACATACAGAAAGGTTTTCAACCACATGCTGTGTTCAGTAGAAATAAAGAAAGAAACCTGACTGGGGAAGAGACCAATGGGCGGAATATTTTAGTGAACTGTTGAATGTGGCTGCAGAGACGGTGAGATTGGAAGAGGAGGATGGGCAGCCTTAGTAGGATCCTAGCCTAGATTTAAAACCAGTGCCTGTACCATCTATAGAAAAAGTGAGGACGGCAATTAAGTACTTGAAGAATAATAAGGCTCCAGGACGTGACAACATTTCAGCTGAGATGATTAAATACGGGGGTGAACACTTGACACAACTTGTTCACCAACTAATTGTGGAAGTTTGGGAAACAGAACAAATGCCAGAGCATTGGAGCTTAGCGATTATTTGCCCAATTCATAAGAAGAAAGGTAAAGCAACTTTTGAAAATTATAGAGGTATATCTTTGCTTAGTGTGGTCTATAAGGTCTTAGCCAAGGTTTTGTCTATGAGACTCACTCCACTGGTTGAGCAGATTCTAGGAGACTACCAAAGTGCCTTTCAACAGGGTAGATCAACAACAGATCACATCTTCACTGTCAGGTAAATAATGGAGAAATGCTATGAATATAATGTGGATGTGCAACAGCTGTTTGTGGATTTTCGGCAGGCTTATGATAGTGTGAAATGGAGGAAACTGTATCAAAGAATGATGGACATGGATTTCCCAACTAAATTTATAAGACTGGTACAAATGCCCCTAACAGGTACTAAATGCATGGTTAAAATAGAAGGAAATCTTACTAAAGAATTTGAAGTAAACCAAGGTTTGCGGCAAGGGGATGTGTTATCTACCCTGCTCTTCAATGTGGTTTTGGACCGTGTGATGAGAAAGGTAGAGGTCAGTAATCCAGGAGGTACGCTGTTTAACACAGAATCTGGCTTATGCTGATGATGTTGATATACTGTCTAGAAGATTGAAAGACATAGACTGGATAGATTAGAAAAGGACGGAGGAGAAATGGGCCTAAGAGTGAATAATGCCAAAACTCATTACCTGTTCGTATCTAGGAGGACCGTAGTTAGGGAAGACAAGTGCATAAAATTAAATGGGATTAACTACGGGAGATGTGAAAAGTTTAATATTTAGGAGTGCTGGTAACAAAAGATAATGACATGAAAGAGGAAATAAAAGCGATGATTGCTGCAGGCAATAGGGCTAACTTAGCTTTACTGAAAGTGTTTAGATCACGCAGCCTTGGTAGAAGATTAAAGTTGACAACCTATCGAACAGTATTACGACAAGTGGTAACTTATGGCTCTGAAACATGGACAATGACCAAAGTAGATGAAGAACTGTTGAACAGTTGGGAGAGAAAAATACTGAAAGATTTTTGGCCCAGTGAAGGAAGGGGAATTGTGGAGAATAAGGAAAAACAAGGAATTGGAAGAACTCTATGGACATCCAAGTATCGTAACGAAATAAAAAGCAACAGAAAAGGTGGTTGGGACATGTGCAGAAGATGCCAGATAATAGGACTGTCAATAAGATCTATAAAGGATATGCAGGTGGTAGAAGATGGAAAGGAAGACCCCGGAAAAGATGGCTGGATGATGTGGAGGAGGATTTAAGAAAGATGGGAATAAGAAGATGGAGGAGGCGTGCAGAAGATCGTGAAGATTGGGCTACAATTGTCAGATAGGCCGAGGCCCTACAAGGGTTGTAGCGCCGAGGACTAAGCAAGCAAGCAAGCAAGCAAGCAAGCAAGCTGGCTGGCTGGCTGGCTGGCTGGCTGTTGTTCCGACTGGTTGGTTTACTCGTGTTGAGGACGATTTTAATCTGATTCCTAATCGAGCGCGCGGGACCTTGAAATCTGAAGCGATTGTGTTAATGTAGATCATCATAAACTTCGTCTTAAACCAGTATGAATCAAATCTATAAAACACTGTTTACATTAAAGGGACATACTGAAGGTTTGCTAAGAGTCATCGATGTAACACATGTTCATAAGCAGATTCCCTAAACGTTAGGTTAGACGCTACTACAACAATATGGAGGAAGCGCTAGACGCCATGAGCATAGTAGAAACTCATGAAGGTGTAGTACGAAGTGAGCTTCATTCTTATCAACCTTTTATATTTGGACTCAAATAACAATGATGAAATTCGCATTGTCATCAACTACCAAGATGTATACAACCTACCTCACGAAAGCTGCTTCTATGTTGAAGGGCGCATAGATAAGGCAGATGGAAGAGGACCAAGCACATCTCATTTAAACAACCATAGTCTAGATTTTCTCTTTTCTGATGCGCATTATGAAGTAAATGATGTGGAAGTAGATAGAACGTAGAATGTTGGTATTACAAGTGCAATGAAACTCTACCCTTCTTATAGTGATGAAGAAAGTGATATTTTACGAATGGTAGAATAGTGTCCTAGAGCTACTAACAACAAGATGAGTAATCAAGATGGTACTTTTGCAGATATGCTACCATGAAAACATATTCTCTGCTTTACTGATGACATGACGAATAGAATACCAAGTGCGATCACTCCGCTCTCTTAAAATTGTAGTTGGTGGTCCTACCGGAGCGGGGCGCTGCAGTCTCAACGAACCAGCTGAAGCAACAGGTATGCCAAATTGTCGGCGTTGGTATAGCGAGCGTGCGAGTAGTCCTGGTGATAATTTTAACGCCTATTTGTTTGTTTCAACATTTTCTGAAAGTCCATGTTATAATCTGTGCAGTGCTTTGTGTGTGCAATCAACTAGTTTTCTATTATTTCGAGAAAATGTCATACTGTTTCGTTCGTGGCTGTAAATCGGGTTACGGAAGGAAACGTGATGGTAGACGATTTTGTACACCGCCAAAGGAAAAAATCTGTTTGTGAAGTGGGCTAGAGTTATTGCATGGAACAATAAGCAATTGTCGGCCAAAAGCAGAATATGTGACCTGCACTTTCGGCAGATTTAAATATAAAGGCGGACTGTTTCGTTGTGAATTGTAAAAACGTTGAAATTCCTGGTATGATGTGGAAATTGAAACCAGGAGCGGTGTATCATATATTACCAAATTTAGCGAAATACCTATCCACTGAAGTTACATCGCGAAAGACAACAGTAGGCCGTGAATTTCAAGTTCAAGGTCGGCCTAGTTGCAATCCAAATGCCGAAAAGACAATATTGTCTCTCAAAGGCGACTAAAGAATGCAACTTGTAACTAAATGCGAGCTAAATGCAGTCTTTTCTCAGCCAAAGCTAGGATTAATTTCCTTCAGGGGCAGATAAAAAGAACAGAATTTCAAATTAAAGTTTGTACTTTACTTAGTAAGAAGCAGACAATAGTGATTTTGCTTTAGACAGTTTATTACTTAGAATAAAATCACCGAAAGGATATAGGTACTGTCTGCTGCATAATTTATTACCTATTACCTCACAAAGCCATTTGAGAAAACTCTGCAAAGCTCTTAAATGTCCATGTGGTGTAAATCCTCATTGTATAAGTGCTATTTCTGATTATTTTAGGGATGAAATGAACGAGAATATACGGTACGGGATAGTTATATTCGATGAGGTTAAACTAAGAGAATAAATTCAATTTAATGTGGGGCGATATTTTTTGATGATGATGATTGATGTTTGGTGTTTAAAGGGGCCTAACATCTAGGTTATCGGCCCCTAGCGATTTTTTACGAGCGCCTTCACTCGATTCAGGAGATTTCAGTTGTGCCATCAGGAGCTGGCTGCTGTATTTAACACATTTTGGACATTATTTCAAAACTAGCCTACCACTATTGAAAGAGCCAATTCTTCTTCAGAGCGAGAGAAATCCGCAGAGATCTTCAAGTTCGACAATCTGCTAAGTCTACACGTAATCCCTTTTTTCCAAGCTGCTTTACGTCGCACCGACACAGATAGGTCTTATGGCGACGATACGTAACCTATTAAAATTGGCCTCGAACTAGCTCTGGTGAGTAATTTACATTTAATTTATTTGAGAAAAGTGTCAGTGTTATTTAAAATCTGGTGTATGTTTAATGTGCTGTGTTTAATAAGGATTCTTTTCGTATGAAAAGCTCGTGTAAAACACAATTTTCGTAATGTTTCATTTTATTTCGTGTATTTTCTTATTAAAGTTCAAAGATATTTCTTCGTGGAGACTGAGAATATTATTTATAACACTCTCACAGTAATATTCATGTGTTGTATTTGATTATATGTGTATCAATGTAACTTAGCGGATGTGTAAAGTGTTGAATGTGAGGAAAGGAACTTTTAGGACGACACAAACAACCAGTCCCTAGGCCAAGGATATTAATTATTTACAATTACAAACCCCTGACCCGGCCGGAAATCAATCCCGTGCCCTCCAGGTGACAGGTGGACGCGTTGCTCACAACACCGCGGGGCTGGACGCAACCCAACCTAACTTATGTTCAAATTAATATCCATGTTTTGTAGGCATAAGTAATTCCTTAATTTGCGGTGATCAAACTAAGAGCTATTTTTCATGGAGGAATTTATGGTGAGTTTAAATTCGCAAATAATAAAAGAAGAGTTTTCGGTAAAACGTGACGTTCAAATAGTTATCCTTGATTTTGGCGCTAACACAGGGTATTTATACAGCTCCCAACTTCGAAAACATTGTAGGTAATTTTGTATCATTTTCTACAATCTTGAGCAATCGAAGTTTTCCTTGAAGAGATAATGTTACATTTTGAATTTTCCACAATATATATTGAGGAGTAATTTTCGAGTCTACTGGTGATTCTGTTGCTTTAAAAGCAATGTAATCACTGCAATCACGGATCAGAATATACTCTCGTTTAGAATTGATTATAATACGTCTTAAGTCATCGGCATGACGAACAGTATACCTAGTGAGATTTCTCCCCGAGTTCAAGCGCGTTCCTGCAGAGTGGCGTTAGTGGGGCCTAACACAAACGCTACACTAACGCCGCGGTTGAGACGCTGGCCTTCTGACCCCAACTTTGTAGATTTGATCATGGCTCAGTCCAGTAGTGTATGTAGGGGCTAAAATATGTCAGCGTCATGTCGATAGATTTACTGGCACGTACGGGCACGGAAAATCGGCATCTCCGAAAACAGTCACAAGTATTAATGGGACGGAAAAACAATAACAATATTATTATTGCTTCATCTCTATCATCTGTTTTGCTATTCCTTCCTCCTCCATCCCCTTTCCATGTTCAAACGATCTTAGTTTTCCCCTATCAGTTCTCTCATTTAGGACATATTATCGTTACGGATTCAAAAGTAAAGTGAATGAAGTACACAAAGTCAATTTATACAAATGGGGTGCCACATTAAATATGGCTCCCTAGCTATCCTCACAAATTTCAAACAAAATTCAATTGTCATTCTTTTCGAAATTTTGGAATGTACAATCAATTCTAGGAAAAGTCTCTTTTCAATAATTCCGATTTACCTTCTGCCGGTTTCCAAATACTCTGGAATATGAAGAAAATAAAATTTAAATAAATGGAATGGTGTTAATTAAAAATAAGAAAATAATTTTACAATTTTTGGTGGAAATTGTGTCCACTACAGAATATAACCTTTACGAAAATTGTTCGACACATAGTCGAGACTTGAATTCAGCACGTCCATTGAAATGGATTAATCAAATAAACAAAATGTAATCTCCGCTGTGCTTCACTTATCTTAAGCAATAGGGATGTAGGCAGAGAAAGTTCGCGCCAAATAGCGCTCGTGTACTACTGGGTAAGTGCAAGACGATCGTCTTATGTTTCTCCCAGTCAGCTGCGAGTAATGTATAGAATGTGACCGAGTTTTCTGAGCTAAAGCCGATTGTGTCTTCTCTCATTTTACTTCAAGACTATGTTAATTAATTGTATAGGTATATCCCCTAGTATATTACGGACGATTTTCAGCGTTTAAGCCTTAAACAGCTGCAATATGAACTACGGACAAGAAACGCTAAAACCAGCGAGAGGAAGGAAGAATTATACAGCGGTAATTAGAAAATTCTAACACGCTTTATTATCCAAATAATGAATAGGAGTCAGCATGCCTTTTCCTAAAGATTATAATTACTTGAGTATTGTATATTTACAAATATATAAATGTACCTCCACAAGACAAATCATAAATAGATATTTAAACACGCACTTGCTCCCCTTGCTTATAGACTTCGATTCATGTATATTTTTAAAGGTTGATGGCTTACATGAAACTGCAGATACAACCTTTGTCCACCACCAAAGGCATGTGAATATTCTTGAGTTTCCCATTGCCGGTTCCTTTGAATATTTGACCATCAGCCATAAGGTGAAGATTAATATCACAAATTTTCATCTGATGGATTATTTCGTATTTAGAAAATCGGGAATAGATGGAGCACCTGTTTCCAACTACAAATCATTGTGTTAAACTGGATACATTATTTTCAGTGAAAAGTTTGCTCTGTTTATAAAAGGTTAATTTCAATCAAGTGAAAATTTAAAATGCAGTGCTGTGAAATCCGAGTACACAAAACATAAGACCTATAATGCGAAGCTTATTTTAGAAGTACCTGGTGACATTATAGGAGGGGAATGTGAACGTTTTGCTGGAACAGGCCCCAAGGCATGTCGTAAGCATATTGCTTCTGTAAGCTACGCATTAGAGCACTTCCCCAAGACTGGTATTATTCAGTGTTCGGAAACATGCAGTCAAATTTTATAAACTTTTCAGCATCCCCCTACCAAACGGTTGAGGCCAGTTAGCCCCATGAACGTGGAATATTTGCCTTTGGAACAAGTTTCGCTGTTATAATCTCAGCTGAAC
This sequence comes from Anabrus simplex, assembly GCF_040414725.1. Classification (NCBI taxonomy): domain Eukaryota; kingdom Metazoa; phylum Arthropoda; class Insecta; order Orthoptera; family Tettigoniidae; genus Anabrus; species Anabrus simplex. Next base: position 985,088,996 of record NC_090266.1, read on the forward strand.
CAGTTATAACTCTAGTAGAGGTGTATTTCTGTCTAAAAGCAAGGGGGCTGTTTTCAAGGACATTTTCTCTATCAGGCCAAATGTTCAACTCTTCAAATTGGCAGTTCATGAAATTAATCCAAACATTAAATATTCTCCCAAGAGTAGCTTTATGGATTCCGAAGTTAAGGTCTAGTTCTTTGTCAGATTTGTTGGTCCTTAGCTTCATAACTGTCAAGAAGAAACACAGTCTGGGTTCAAGAGGGAATATCTGTAAATTGTATCTATTTTCCCCCAGAACAGCAAACACCAAATTACAATGTTGGACGTCTACAAACCCTGTATAAAGCAATATGGCATCAGGATTACGCATTGTTTGTTCAACAACCAAATTACCTGTTGTATTTTTTGAATGCTGATGTCTTTGAAAATGGGAGTCACAAATGTAACATTTACTTCTTCGGATATATTCACGATTTCTTCCCGTACTTCAGAGAAGGTGATTTCTGCATACTCCGATATTGTAGGCTTATCGTGGTAATCCGGCAATTTTCTGGTGTATAGCCTCTTCCTTGTTTTTGTTGTGTTCGTGGTACACGGAAATAGCGATGGAACAGCCCCGGTTTTAATCTTGCTCTCTCACCTTTAAATACAAACGCATAAATTCGGTGGTTGTTATCAAAATGCTAATCAGTTTATAGCTAGAAAAAAAGGAATTATTTCCCTTCGTAAATCGCACTTACCCAACAAAATTTTCGTGAAGACACCGGGTTGAAAATGATGGGAACACACTTTAATATTTTCGGTCAGATTCTTCTCACAGAAATTTTTTCTTCTAATAGCATGTAACCATATATTCCTAATTATTTATTTTGTGGAAACTATTGAAACGAAAATGGGTTTCCCTGCCTTTTTCAAAGAGGAACACTGCAATAGCTCGGCATAGTCACGAAAATAACAATTTAAGCAACTTCAATTCGTAGATATTTAGCGGCATGAGTACACAGGAGACAAATGAAAAGCGCATTGCGCTTACCCAGTACAACAGCAGTGCGCTCTTTCGGTGCTAGTTCTATTCATCCCTATTGAACTCAACAACGTTGTTAACCTGAAATGTATTCACAATGACTAATACTCAGATATCAACAAAACCCAGAAATCAAACGCTGAAACAAGATGACAATGATATGAAGACAATCCCAACTAAATTACCACCACACCACCTAACTACCAGATATGCAAGTAATTCTGAAGGAAAACGACGAATTCACAACTTCCGGGTACTTATTCACTCAGTTTAGCGAAAATGAAGTTATTCGAACTTATTATTATTATTATTATTATTATTATTATTATTATTATTATTATTATTATTATTATTATTATTATTATTATTATTATTATTATTATTATTATTATTATTGTTACCGTATTTTAGTGGTAGGTAGAGGAGAAAGAAGGTGCGGGCGTGAACGGGTCTCAAGCTACGGAAGAGAAACTAAGTAAAATTTAACCAGGTTATATTTTCTTTTCAAAATTAAGTAATAACAAAGAACAGGTACTTAGTAGCCGAAACACAATTTGAAATGTACAATTACAGGGATTACAGAGTTTGGGCTTCGAGCCCTGAGTTCACAATTTTTGAGCAACTAGCCCAACTTTCCGATATACAAATTTTAACAACGGGGCAGAAGACCCCAATCAAACCCTGGAGCACTTGCTCCAAATTACACAGTAAAGCCTTCTCGAGGCATACAACACTCCGTTTCCAAAAGAGCCACACGCTCTTTAATTTAAGCCTCTCCCAGGCCACACCAAACTCCACCTTCAAGTTGTCCTCAACGGACATAAACACAGGGGTAAAATACCCAATCTACTGAGGTTTATTAAATGAAAAGCAGGTTAATTAAATGACCTCTAAAACAATTTGAGAGGAGGCGAACTTGCACTCCTAATACACTTTGATTTTAAAACCTACTTTGGCACTAGGCCGTTATTACAAGGGCTAATCCCATACTACAGAGGTGACTTAATAGCAATTTACATTACATTACGGAAGAATAGGTTGAGAGAATAAGTTCACCTCAAGACGATGTGAGTGGGAGCTCGAGAGGGTTAAGCACTCTCTATCCCGATATGTCGTTTTAAAATAGAATAGATACCAGTTGTTTTTACATTTTAGGAAAAGGTTACATGGTTGAACGCTTAGAACCCGCCCCGAAAGTTAAACTGCTGAGCAAGAAAAGAAAGAATTTATTAATCGGCCATTACCTTATTGTTGACCGCTGCCGAAGAAAGAGGCGCTTCCCGCCTCCTGCTATGTACTTAATACACTGAAAGATGGAACAGAAGTGGCCCGGAGACCCTAAAATCAGCAGTTTATATACTCTCGCGGAAGTTTCTAGGCGTTAGGGGAATGAAAACACCCGCCCACAATGTTTTTATTGGATAGGACCCCGCAACAGATACAAGTTGGGGGAAGATACACTAGATTGGTCAGAAATTACTAAAAGAAATTCGGGATTGGATAAATCTAAAACAAGGGGAAAAAGAGGGGTATACAGCCAACTTAAACAATAACAGAAAGAAATTTAACAAAACACAAACTTTTGAAATAAAAATTTCTCCAACAAAATAGTTCTCTGACTCCGCACTAGGGTGCACTATTGTTGATCTTCAGTAGTGTCCACTAGAAGAGAAAGATCACACTTCTTACTTCAAGCGAAACAAAAACACATCAAAAGTGACACAGTTCAAAAACTCAAAATTTTCCACGTGGTGACATCTTCTGAGAAAGTAGAGAATTAATAGAGTAGATAAAGTTCAACCTTCCTCCAGAAAAGGAGTTTCAACTGGCGCAACTTTTAAATAAACGGTGTAGAGGTGTACCGCCCGGTACAGACCTCCCCCCCCAAAAGTTCCTCCAGGGGTGACACATGAAATCAGTTTGAAACAAAGTCCAAGTAATTATGTTGATAGATAGCAGAAGCATTTACAAGATTTCTTAATTCAGTTTCAAAATGTTATTGTTGCAGGTGAATGAAAGTCTTTAAGTTTGTAGAATTTGAATTTCTGAAGATAAACTTTTAATACTTAGAAGTGAAGAAAAATTTTTGCACGGTCCACCAAATATTGCTGTTGAATTCCCAAGTGACGGTATTAAGGTTGAACAGGAATGTCTATGTAGTTGATGTAGGCTAAGTTGGATGGCCAGACCGGCCGTTACAGCTTGCGTCCAAAGGAGGCCGCTCGGGCCCCTCAAGTACCCTGAGATACCGCTCGCCCGCACTATGAGGGGAGCAGAGGTGTTGAAGCACGCCGCGCCCGCGGTGAACATATACAGGCTGCGGGCAAGTAGCAGGTCGTGCGCCGCACATCAGTCTTAGCCGGGAGGAGAGCTCCGGCTCGCCGTGCACATGTCGTCCTCGCTGGGGCCGAGGGGGCCCGACCTTGGCTCCAGTTGCTGCACGGCGCCGCGCGGCTGCGGGGGCACTGAAACATTAAGCTAGGCGGCAGAATTGTGTTGGACCATCATGTTTCTTTTAAGGGCACAGGCATGTAAAGAGATTGAGGGGCCAGCGGCGTGCAGATATCCATGGCATTTCATCTAAGCCAGCCACTGAGTGTGGTGGAGCAGGAGACGGGAGCGTGGTAATGGCCGTGACAAGGACAGGATGGCAGTTTAACGATCGGGGGAGGTTTACAAGAAATGCTTGCATATAAAATAAAATAGAAGGAGCAGAATGCCTTAAGAGTTGAACTCAAAAAAAAATATAACCTTCATATCCTTTCAAATTATATGAAGCAAGTTGAAACTAAATTTACACCGGTTTCACCTGGGACAGGTGAACCCTAAATATCCTCTCGGTAGCTGGATTGCTTAGTAACAATGTAACCGGAGTGAGAAAATCGAGAATGATGCATGGCCCATGAAATCTGGGGGCAAGCTTGCCCGCGGGAACAAAATTTTTGACCATAACCTGGTCACCTACCTTCAAAGGGGTGGGTCTCCGTCCACGATCATACCTTTCCCTAACCTTTTCATGAGACACTTTAAGATTGGCTTTAGCCTTCTTCCAAAGATCTTTAATGTTATCCGGATCTATTGTCTCGGGTAGAATGTCACTCAGAGACCAGAGGTTAGAGAGCGGCGTGTTGGGAACAAACTTGAACATCAAAGAAGCTGGAGTGAACTTATGAGATTCATGAACCGCCGAATTCAAAGCAAAAGCTAACCAATGCAGGGACGTGTCCCACCTAGAAGGATCTTCATGATGATAGGCGATAAGTGCGGACCTGAGATTACGATTAACCCGTTCAGCCAGAGATGGTTGAGGGTAATAAGCAGAAGTGGTTACATGAGAGATGGACAAGTCAAAACAGAATTTACGAAAAAGATTTGATGTGAACGCCTTAGCATTATCAGATACAATATATTGGCACGGACCAAAAGAAGCAAAAATAGAATTTAGACAGGTAATGGTGGACTGAGCGGTAGCCAGCTTAGTCGGAAATAACCAAGAAAATCTGGTAAAACCATCTACACATACAAAGATGAATTTGTTAGCATTACCCTTTGACTGGGGGAAGGGTCCTACATAATCGATATACAGACGTTCCATGGGGCGTGACGCTTGATGCGAAGACAAAAGGCCTACTTTAGTGGACATGGTGGGTTTACTGATCAAACATGATTTACAAGCTTTTACAAGTTCCCGAATTTCACCGTCCATACCTTTCCATATGAACATGTCACGAATCTTTTCACGAGTTTTAAAAATACCCAGATGCCCCCCCCCAATGGGGTCTCATGATAATACTTGAAAATCATAGGTACAAGAACTGCTGGAACAACAACTTTCATCATCTTATCATGCCTCGAAGGGCAACATAGAACACCATTCCTCAGAACATAAGGGACAACATGTTCCCCAGAAGAAAGGGTTTCCATTATCGGAGCCAGCGTCGGATCTTCACGTTGGTATTTCTCAATATCCGTAAAAAGCATGGGAGCATCTGTTAAGATGGCATTAACACCAGATAGTATGGACTCGGAAGGTGATGAACTGTCGACCGGTTCGTGGGTCTCTACGTCGTTATGAAACATACGGCTGAGTCCATCAGCAACAACATTTTCGGTACCTCTGATATGTCTAACATCAAACTGGAAGGCGGAAATACGAATAGCCCAGCGGGCTATACGACCAGTACGACGCGGCCTACCTAAGACCCAGCTTAAGGCTTGATTATCTGTCTCCAGGTCGAATTTAACGTGTTCCAGATAGAGACGGAACTTTTCTAAGGCAAATAAGACTGCCAAACCTTCGAGCTCATAGATGGAATACTTGGATTCTTGAGCCGACAATGTCCTAGACGCATAGGCGATGGGTCGCCTCCCTAGTTCAGTCTCTTGAAGAAGGACTGCAGCTACTGCTGACGACGACGCGTCGGTTTGGACGATGAATTTCTTCGAGAAATCAGGCATAGCAAGTACAGGGGCATTACAAAGAGCTAATTTAAGGTCTTCAAAAGCGGCTTGTTGAGAAGGTCCCCACTCGAATTTGATGCCTTTCCTACGAAGAAGGTTTAAGGGCGCCGCTCTATTAGCAAAGTTAGGAATGAACTTTCTGAAGAAATTCACCATACCAATGAACCTGGCGATACCTTTAATGTCCTTGGGAGGTTTAAAATCACGGATGGCCTGTGTTCTAGAATGATCAACTGCTACACCATCGGGTGACACAATATGCCCTAGGAAAGACATAGAGGGCTTAGCGAAGGCAACCTTGGACAACTTAACAGTTAACCCAGCCTTACGAAGGCGATCGAGAACTTCTCGCAGATGATCTAGGTGTTCTTCAAAAGTCTCTGAAAATACTACGACATCATCTAAGTAGTGATATAAGTACTCGAATTTGATGTCGGAGAAGACCCTATCTAGTAGCCTAGTGAGCACAGCTGCTCCCGTAGGGAGCCCGAAAGGCACGCGGTTGTATTCATATAAACTCCAGTCCGTGGCAAACGCTGTAAGGTGTTTAGACTCTTCGGCAAGGGGAATTTGATTATAGGCCTGATTTAAGTCCAAGATGGTGAAGAACTTGGCCTTACGAAACCATGAAAAACAAGAATGAAGGTCGGGAAGGGGCACAGATTGTAACACCACCTTCCGATTGAGAGCCCTGTAATCAATGACAGGCCTGAAGCCTCCTTGGGGTTTCGGTACTAGAAAAATAGGCGAAGAATACGCTGACTTAGAGGGCCTAATAATACCGTCCTTCAACATCTGATCGATGATTTCCTTCAGAGCCTTCATTTTAGGTGGAGATAGCCTATACGGTGGAAAACGGACAGGAATCGAATCCGTAACCTCAATTTTGTATTCAATAAGGTCAGTAACACCAAGAGTATCAGAGAACACCTCGGGAAACGACTGACACAGTTTGCGAATACTATCAGCCTGCTCCTCAGGTAGATGTCTAAGGTCTAACAACATCTCATCCTGGGTAGGCGAAATAGAAGAACATGACACAGAATTACACTTTAATAGTGGGATTTTACAACTAGAAGCAAATTTGAATGTGCACGACCTAGACTGCAGATCGAGCACAAGACCAGTGTGAGAAATAAAGTCAGCTCCCAATATAATGGGGCAAGACAATTGCTTGGCCACAAACAATTTAACTTTCCATGTAAACTTAAAAACACGATTTTGACCAGTAAGGAACCTAGAATTTCTAATGGAGATGAATTAGCCGAAACGTATTGAACAGGAGAAGAGACATAGTCAGGAAGTTTACAAACCGATTTCAATTTAGAATACCATTCAGCCGAAGTAATCGAACAAACACTGCCTGAATCTAAGAGAGCTGTTATAGGCTCGTTATTTACCTCAATCTTAAGAAAAGGAACAGGTGCGGGGGTATCCGCCGCAATCCTAAGACATTCTTTAGGGCATTCAAAAGATGAACTTGAAGGCTGATCGTTCTCTGCATTTACAATCTGTTTACTAGGGGCTGAGTCTCGGGAAGATGGATTAGTCGACTCAGCCGAAGCCACTAGTCACTTTTTATTATTGGCATAGGTGGAATTTGCACCAGAAGTTGAGCAGGAGGGGGTGCTATTTGAGTTGGGACAATTCTTGGCAATATGTGAGAAAGCCCCACATTTAAAACAGCCTTGTGATGACCCGGCTCCATTCCTCGTCCCACTTGACTTGATCAGCGGACACTTGTTGCGCAGATGGTCAGGCGACCCGCAAGCATAACATTTACGGGGCGTGACTGGTCGGCGAGGTGGAGGCCGAGTGTTACTAAAGGAAGGCGGGGGTTCTTTCGCTACACGCAAAGAATCGGCGTATCTAACTCCTTCCGCTGAGACGGCCAACGCTTCAAGTTCAGAGAAAGTTTGCGGGCACGCCGCAAAACACAAGTATGACCTATAAGATGGTGAAATGCCTTCCACAATAGCTTGTACAATTTGATCCTCAGGGAAGTGAAGAGCAAACACCCTGGTATAAAACTTAATGTCTTGTATGAAATCAGCCAAGTTTTCATCCAACCTCTGTACTCGATAATAGTATTTCTGAATCAGAGATGACCTTGCGCGGGCAGGAATAAAATTAGCAAGTAGATGTGCATGAAAATCTTCGATGGATGACTGTTCGGCTATGGCTCTTACTATTTTGTCGGAGAGAATACCAATAGCATACGGATAGATAATTTGCAAGATTTGACATGGAGACAGAGAAAAAACAAGGGCATGATCCTGAAATTCCACTAGAAATCTTAAAAATGAAATTACGTCACTGGTGGTATTAACAGAAAACTTGGATATACCTCTGAGCAACATTGCCAATGGATGAGGCAAGCTACTAAATCCGGGTGACATAGTAGGTAAAGGTTTCAATGGCAAGGAAGTCAATTCAGAACGGATGTTACTCAATGATGCACGACGTTCAGATTCGTTGTCCAATGGGGCAGGGATAGTTTGAGCAGCAACGGTTATCCTATTACCTTCTCCCTTGGGAGGCGCTTCCTCACTACCTGGATTCACTATGGTGGGTTGATCCGATTTGGGAGGAACTTCCCCAGTTAACAATTGAGTGACCTTACTAGATAACTCGGAAATATTTTCCAGGAGCGTACTAGCTTCCTTCCTCTGAACGTCATTCAGTTTTAGAGACAACAGATCGTTAACCCTATTCGAAAAATGATATAGCCTGCCTTGCACACGCTTAATTTGATTAGGAGACGGATCATTTTCGTCAAAAAAACTAACTACAGAAGCTAGCCCAGTAATATTCTCCGTGATCGTGGAAAGAGAGTCGTCAATTTCTTTCTCTCCCAAATTGGGGATGGAAATGGGCAAATCAAGGGACTCTCTAAGCTTGTTAGTGTCTACTGCAACCGTGCCTCCAGATTGTACATTTCTAATAGTCAATTCATAGATCAACTCCTCCTTGCGCAAATAGTTAAGAAGGAGAACATCGCGAGGGCCGGGCATGATGACAGAACAATTTGGAAAAAATCAAAAAATTCCAGCAACTGAGAAAATGGTTAGTGTTCGGATCAAAACAATGTCTAGCTGTCAAAAGGGGCTAAATTGAGACCCATTCAACCACGCTCTGCTACCACTTGTTACCGTATTTTAGTGGTAGGTAGAGGAGAAAGAAGGTGCGGGCGTGAACGGGTCTCAAGCTACGGAAGAGAAACTAAGTAAAATTTAACCAGGTTATATTTTCTTTTCAAAATTAAGTAATAACAAAGAACAGGTACTTAGTAGCCGAAACACAATTTGAAATGTACAATTACAGGGATTACAGAGTTTGGGCTTCGAGCCCTGAGTTCACAATTTTTGAGCAACTAGCCCAACTTTCCGATATACAAATTTTAACAACGGGGCAGAAGACCCCAATCAAACCCTGGAGCACTTGCTCCAAATTACACAGTAAAGCCTTCTCGAGGCATACAACACTCCGTTTCCAAAAGAGCCACACGCTCTTTAATTTAAGCCTCTCCCAGGCCACACCAAACTCCACCTTCAAGTTGTCCTCAACGGACATAAACACAGGGGTAAAATACCCAATCTACTGAGGTTTATTAAATGAAAAGCAGGTTAATTAAATGACCTCTAAAACAATTTGAGAGGAGGCGAACTTGCACTCCTAATACACTTTGATTTTAAAACCTACTTTGGCACTAGGCCGTTATTACAAGGGCTAATCCCATACTACAGAGGTGACTTAATAGCAATTTACATTACATTACGGAAGAATAGGTTGAGAGAATAAGTTCACCTCAAGACGATGTGAGTGGGAGCTCGAGAGGGTTAAGCACTCTCTATCCCGATATGTCGTTTTAAAATAGAATAGATACCAGTTGTTTTTACATTTTAGGAAAAGGTTACATGGTTGAACGCTTAGAACCCGCCCCGAAAGTTAAACTGCTGAGCAAGAAAAGAAAGAATTTATTAATCGGCCATTACCTTATTGTTGACCGCTGCCGAAGAAAGAGGCGCTTCCCGCCTCCTGCTATGTACTTAATACACTGAAAGATGGAACAGAAGTGGCCCGGAGACCCTAAAATCAGCAGTTTATATACTCTCGCGGAAGTTTCTAGGCGTTAGGGGAATGAAAACACCCGCCCACAATGTTTTTATTGGATAGGACCCCGCAACAGATACAAGTTGGGGGAAGATACACTAGATTGGTCAGAAATTACTAAAAGAAATTCGGAATTGGATAAATCTAAAACAAGGGGAAAAAGAGGGGTATACAGCCAACTTAAACAATAACAGAAAGAAATTTAACAAAACACAAACTTTTGAAATAAAAATTTCTCCAACAAAATAGTTCTCTGACTCCGCACTAGGGTGCACTATTGTTGATCTTCAGTAGTGTCCACTAGAAGAGAAAGTTCACACTTCTTACTTCAAGCGAAACAAAAACACATCAAAAGTGACACAGTTCAAAAACTCAAAATTTTCCACGTGGTGACATCTTCTGAGAAAGTAGAGAATTAATAGAGTAGATAAAGTTCAACCTTCCTCCAGAAGAGGAGTTTCAACTGGCGCAACTTTTAAATAAACGGTGTAGAGGTGTACCGCCCGGTACAATTATTATTATTATTATTATTATTATTATTATTATTATTATTATTATTATTATGTAAAGACCTCCAACTGATTCAACTGATGACCAGCACCAACAAAAACATCTGTGATCCATTTATAATCGTTTCACTTCTCACAATATTAACAAGTCATGATCGACGTGTCGTGAGATCACTTTTATGAAAGTAATGTTCAATTGTGTTATTCCGGGTTTATGAAGACTTAAATAAACTATGATGAAAAAATATCCCCGATAATATCATCACATCACGTTCACTCGAATTAGAAGACCTGTATAACGGGATATCAAACCATTCGTCTATGGACAATTACTAAGTGCCTAAATGATCCTATCCTCATAATCCGCACAGTGAGTTTACAGGAAGACAAACACACCCAAACACATCCTGTAATACAATATCCAATTTATAACAAATCCCATGCGGCAACATTCCTATGTTCCGCCGACGTCAATTACCACACTCATTGGAATAATTCCAGAACAACGTTGAATATCCACGCGATACAACACTGAGACATCTTTCTAATGGACATCTGGCATAAACTCAAATATTTATCAATTACTTTTACATTTGGCTCTACAAACATCTCTTTCATATTCATTACTTCAAAGCCCTATCCTCGTGATGAAAAATTGAGTGCGATCATGATGACACAAATTATATCAAACCACGGGGTTCCGATACTGCATAAGATTAAAATCTATCTCTTGCCCATGATTAATTTAAAATCCAAGAATTTTGGATTTAATGAAAATATTATAGTTTAATTTCAGCATATCTCAACAACTGACGAATTATATCTGGATGAACTCATGAACTCTACTAACATCCACAAGATTATTCATATCGCTGTAAATTTATACGAAGAAATATGATATGGTCGGCATTCCAATAAGAATGTCCTAGAAGGCTAATTGAACGTAAAGCGTCGTAACAGAAGTTATATTGGCGATAATCCTCAGCCTTACACGTGTCCTATTTGAAGTAAATTCAAATTCACTAAGTTAACAATGCGTCGAATTATCTTTGCGATGGCTGGAACCAGGTGCTCCGCTCATCGCTGAGGTTAATGGCTAGTGTGGTGACGGTGGCTCTCGCATCTCGGCTGCTATCGGGCTGGCACCATTTAAGCCGATAAGTGCTGCTTTCAACTGCCAATGTGGAAAGGGTGTCACAACTGGCAACTGGCAACTCCCCCGTTGAACATAATGAAGGCTGTTGTTATCCTCTTCACGAATGTCGGAGTCCGAAGTAGTGGGGAAAATTCTTTAGTATCTGAAACTTGAACATCAAAGTTAAAATGCACTCATGTCGTAAAAAACAAACACCTTGAAAGACTAGAGATCGGAAGATCATATTCACAGGACATGTTCATTAGAATGTTCTGCAGAAATGATTAGCATTTCAGTTACCTGGATTCAGCATGTGTCCTGTTGACGTGTAGGCACTGGGTCCTCCATGGGCACTGACAACTTGTTCCTTGCGCGATGGCATCGACGCAGAGAAGTAACTTCCGGCGTAATAACGCAAATCCTGTTACTTTTACCGCAGCTCCTCCCACCCCATGCCCTCGCACCTCCTCACCTAATACCTACAACGATTATAATGCAGTTCTATAATTTCCATTCCAAAACAATATAATTCAAAAAATATTATTTTCAAGTACTTACTATGTTGTAAATAATGATCTAATACCCCTAGTTCGAATGGCATACTATCTTCTTGAGAACATAACCTCACACTACAAAGCAACTTTAATTTGAAATGAATGACTTACACATTAACACAAAGCTGACATTATGAAAAATACTAAATTCCTTCAATAGCAATACGGCAGAGCACAGCATATGCAAGATAATCGTGTATCACATAATATCGAACTGCCACATGAAAAAATACCAGAATTAAATGCAATGAGGCTGGAAATATATAAAAATAAATGAATAAAATCATTAAGCTTCCAGCCCCTGATGTGTGCTCAAACAGGCGATATAGAATTACAGGACTGGCGAAGAATTATACAAACAGAATAAGTACACAGGTATTTACTATCACTACTGTCAAACACACAGAAAGAAAAAGTTCCCAGCAATGTATAAAAATATAAAGCTCAAGAATCACATACACAACTCTAACATTAAGCACTGCAAAAATTCCAAAATAAATGTAGAAGACAGTGGAATAGAAGCCTACATGTAACTGTAGTTTCATTCAGAATTTTTATAAGCATACCGTGTGTAGGTGAATTTTGTGATAAAGTCTTGATCTAATACCCCTAGTTTGTATGGCATATCGTACTATATTTTTGAGAACATTACCTCACACTAAAAGCGGCTTTAATTTGAAAAGAATGACTGACATATTAACACAAAGCTCATATTATGACAAATAATAAATTCCTTCAATAACAATACAGCAGAGCACAGCATAAGCAGGATAATGGGGTATCACATCAATATCGAAGTGCCACATGAAAATAAAATTAACAGAATTAAGTGCTATGAGACAGGAAATATATAAAAATACGTTAATAAAATCATTAAGCTTCCAGCCCCTGAGATGTGCTTAACTTCACTCCTAGTATAAAGGACCTTCAGTAGCACCTCATATATTATATACAATGTAAAACTCCTAGTACCAGCCTGAGACAGATAGTCTACTGAGAAGATGGGAAACATTAGAGCTCATAATACATTGAGTTTTTTAAGTTTACTTTGAAGTTTAGTAGATTCTTTGAGTTCACTATTGTACTTCGCACACCACCAGTTTACAGAGATGAGACAAAGAACTATAAAAAAATTCTGCAGTAAAATGTTGCCATGGCCATAGCCAAGACTGGGTATCCAAGAAAATCTCTCTTTCCAAATTCCCTGCTGGAGTTTTAATAAATTATGCCATTTTTGGATCTGCATAAAGTATTCTCTCAACAAGAGTCACGCCCCACCCAACGGCAGAAATGAGACATTCCGAAGGATATGTCAAGCGCCTTTGATTGGGGCCCTTCTCTCGAAAGTCAGTGACTTCATGCAGATAAAGACCTGTGTCAGCACAACACAAAACAGACATGAAACTCTCGCAGGGACCAAGATCCCAGAGCCTCTTTGCAATATAGACACTAAAATAGGCTGCAGGTGCTGTCACCTGGAAATATGGCCTCATCAAAATCAACAGTGACAGGCATTATATCATCCACAGGCTTGGAAGTAAATATATTTTTATCCTCAGGCACATCAGATTCATGACCAACGCAAAGAATTGTCGTAATTTGGACAGAAGCTCTGCATCACCGTTTATATAATCGGAACCTCGCAGGATGTCTCCAAATGACAGACAAATGATGATCTAAACTCCAGTGCATCTACAAACGGCCACATTGTAGGATGATAATTTTACCACAATGTGATCGAATTAACCCAAACACATTTTCAAGAGCATCCTGATTAAGATACCTCAACTGCAAATAGTGAACCTCAGCGGCCAGGTTTTCACAATTGAGGTTAAAAGGCTTGATATTTGCCCATAAAAGCTTCGTAGCCTTAATGGATATTATCCAAGCATGCTGGATGGGCATTTTCTTCTGCTTCGGAGACTGACCTACAACCCTGGAGGGAACTAAAAAACGCAAAGGTTCCAAACTTCTCAAGGCTTCTTCCCACATTTTCCAATGTGGACTGATACCTCCCAACCGCTCTTTGAGTGGAGTTCCATCTGTAAGAAAGTGAAAATTAAACCAAGTCAACAAAATGCGACAATTGTTAGTAACTTTCTGTTACGTAGCTATACATGCTCATTTCTGTTACAAGAAATATTCTACAATTGTACTCACTCATATGATTCCGCAAACATCCATTGAAGAAGTCCAATAAGTCATCGAAATGTTTGCAGTATTCTGAGGTTGAAAGGCTACTCGATGGGAAGAGGCCTGTAATAAATAATAATATATTGTATGAAACTAGACACTAAATATTGATCGTCGGGAGTAGTTTTCTATAACTAGTACATTGCAAATTCCATGAGAAATATAAACTAACCTATTCGAACTCCATTTTGCAGGGCTGCAGCAACAGAGTTACAGAGGACGTGCGCAGAAATGCTGACATTCATATTGGCACAGGAATCAGATGCTATGTGTGTATCGGTCAGTTTCTTGAGTACACGAATTCGAAATTTCTTGTCATCCTAATATACTGCCTCTACCCATCTCCAGCTTGCTACACCTTCAAACTGCTAGTCGTGACAACAAATTTCGCATCCTATCTCAAGAGACTGTTCCGAGAACATTTAAGGAGATCGGAATGATAAAAAATTGTGATATTCCTCCTGTCACGGAAAGAGAAAGCCGGATCATCAGTTGATAACATCGTCTTTCCGGTAAGCTCGTTCAGTTCTGTTTCTGGAACCAAGATCATTCACCGTGGCCATAACATTGACTGCAGCATCATAACAAGCACTTCCAGGTGAGCTTGCTTAGGTGCACTGGTGATATCCCACTGTTAGTGAAGTAAAAATTAACGGGCTGCTTCCACTTCCGTACCAGTCCACTGAGCCTGAACACCTGAGCATACTTTGCTGGAAGTTTAGTCCTACCTAGGTGTCCACGATCCTCCAAACTATCAATGCAATCAACTTTCGAATTGTGACGCAGGCCCCCTCTCAATGAATCTCGTCAAAGATGAGATAGCACAGCCTGCCACTATCCGACAATTCCTTGAGTGAATGCTTGAGTGCGGTGAAGATGGCATAATTGATCCCAGCAGTATATGGCACAGAATTAATCAAAGAATGCAGTGTCCTTTTACAAGAGAGCCCAAAAAACATTTTCTCACGACTGGGTTATATCTTCGGCTCCTCTTGTAAATGGACAGTTCTAAAATCTTCTCTTCTATGGTCCAGCGCCTTCCCCGTGGTCTCTACTTCGAGCAGAGCAATTGTGACGTGAAAATAGTAGCTGCAGAATTAGACATTTGCCTCCGTAATGTTATTTACTTTTACAAAAGGAAATTTCTCTCAGTTCTTATTCCTTAGACCTATACTTCTTTTGCAACCGAAAGAAAGCCATATCTCTCATCTGACCTTAATTCAAAAATTCCTCCTTTAAAGGAGTTAACTTTGCCTTAGTACGCAATTTCAGCTGTGACAAGGTGAACCTCTTCCTTTTTCTCTTCCCTGAGAAAGTTGATAATGAGGTACTTCCTGCATCTGTACCATTATTAACTGAATCAGCAGGGCTACAAATGCAGGCTTCGGAATATTCCTGAAGTGGTAGGCATCCTAGACTTGTATCTACACTCATGCCCATAAATTAAGGATAATTGCATATTGTGGTGCCACACAACGTGGCACTACACAAAGCTGGCGCTAATAGTATAGGCTCATATTGAACACAAACGAAACATATCTGTAAGTCCACGGTCTTGGTGATAAGTTGAGAAAACCGTCCCAAAACACATGTGTTACAAAACGCCACTGTTTCCTGCGCATGTACCACGATATCAATATGGGATATGATCACCATGCACACGTACACAGGCCGCACAACGGGTTGCATACTCTGGAGCAGGTGGTCGAGTAGCTGCTGGGGTATAGCCTCCCATTCTTGCACCAGTGCCTGTCGGAGCTCCTGAAGTGTCCTAGGGGTTTAAAGACGTTCAGCGATACGACGACCGAGAGCACCCCAGACGTGCTCGATGGGGTTTAGGTCTGGAGAACAGGCAGGCCACTCCATTCGCCGGATATCTTATGTTTCACGGTACTCCTCCACGATGGCAGCTCGGTGGGGCAGTGCGTTATCATCCATCAGGAGGAAGGTGGGACCTACTGCACCCATGAAAAGGCGGACATACTGGTGCAAAATGACGTCCCGATACACCTGACCTGTTCCAGTTCCTCTCTCAAAGACATGCAGGGGTGTACGTGCACCAATCATAATCCCACCCCACACCATGAAACCACTACCTCCATACAGGTCCCTTTCAATGACATTACGGGGTTGGTATCTGGTTCCTGGTTCACGCCAGATGAGAACCCGGCGAGAATCACTGTTCAGAATATAGCTAGACTCGTCAGTGAACATAAAATGGGACCACTGTTCCAAAGACCATTTACTGTGTTCTTGACACCGGGCTTTACGGGCTCTCCTGTGAACAGGGGTCAGTGGAATGCACCTTTCAGGTCTCCGGGCGAATAAACCATGTCTGTTCAGTCGTCTGTAGACTGTGTGTCTGGAGACAAGTGTTCCAGTGGCTGTGGCAAGGTCCCGAGCAAGGCTACCTGCAGTACTTCGTGGCCGTCTGCGGGCATTGATGGTGAGATACCGCTCTTCTTGTGGTGTTGTACACTGCGGACGTCCCGTGCTGTAGCGCCTGGACACGTTTCCTGTCTGCTGGAATCGTTGCCATAATCTTGAGATAACACTTTGTGGAACCCGAGGGGCCCGTGCTACGACCTGCTGTGTTGACCGGCCTCCAGTCGCCCTATTATTCTACCCCTCATAACGTCATCAACATGTGTTCGTTGAGCCATTTTCACCAAACAGTCACCATTAGCACGCCTGAAAACATCTGCAAACTTACTCGCTGCACCGTACTCTGATATGCACCAACACACCTCTGCGTATTTAGACTGCTGCCAGCGCCACCGTGCGACGACCGCAGGTCAAATGCACCACATGGTCATACCCCGAGGTGATTTCAACCGCAAGCCGCCCACCATAGCGTTGTTTCACCATGTATCAGCATTATCCTTAATTTCTGAACATGAGTGTAGATTTGGAGGAACAAAGGAAAGGCGAGATACACCGCGGGTGTGGAAGTTGAGGTGTTGGGCAGAGAAGGATGGGTCTCAAGATTGTTTGAGGACAGAAATGTAGTTAGGTTATAACGTTCTACAGGAATAGGAGAGATAGAAGGAGAAGGCTGGACAGGTGGAGATACATGGGGAACACGATGAGGGGGATGACAAGGTGCATGATTTGAATGTATAGCATTCCTATTAAACCTCGCCAGTAACTCGTTCTTGTAGGATGCGTTTGTGAAGTGGGCGCTGCATACATATAAACGAGAACATTCCTTTAGGGCCAGCTCAAACAACCGTTCGTTTTGCAAAATTCCACCCACTCCGTAAATATGCAACAAATGATAAAAGTACAATTATAAATGCGGACTCAATCTCATATAAAGGAAAGAGTAAAATAGTAAAAGTAAACGATAATGATTAAATACTGAACAGTTATGTACAAGATAATTCGAAAACGACACTCGTCAAAATTAGTACAAAATAGGCAAATTTTACATGACCTTGTGCCGTAAAATATAATGATTTCATAAGTTTTTAAATGATAACCTCTTACCTGTCTTCGGTTCTCCGGAGGCTATGGAAACTCACGTCAGAATTCCGTGAGGTACTCCCACACCCGGACACCAAGCTTTTCTTTGGTCTATCCACACCAGGTACGGTAAGATATTATAACCTTCCAATGAATGTTGGATTGGAGTCGGTGAAGACATTAGAAGCTTATGGTGAAAATAAAAATCAATGAAATCGTATGTCCGATCACTATTCGTCCAAGTGTACCAGAAACCAAAATAACTCGCTCGATTAAGTGAACAACAGGGAACGGATTGAAGGAATCGGAAAAAAATTAATGATAAGCTCTGAACCCCGTGGTATCCCGTTAAGTTACGATGACAATAAAATGTCATGGCACGTAATACAGAATTAAGTAAATATCGCAGTTTCCTCAAGTAAAAGTTTAATAAATGTAAATACATGGCGAAGATATCAATGATGGAAATATGTCGGACGCCTTGGAATGACTTGAATTAAATGGGCTAAGTTCAATCTGTATATGATGGCCATACCTTGCCTATCTTGTTCGATACGATTTGATAATCGAGATTGGTGATGAAATTGTCGATTGATAACCGAGATATTATATAACAGATCATTGAATGAATTCCTTTGTCGACGTAAACGATTATGCAAGAGTACTTCGTATCAAGATGTCAGATATTTAATTGTCAGAAACCTATGGAAGCTAGGAATATGGAGAAGTCTTTTAATAGGAAACCGTTCGCTATTATTGTAACCAGGTAGTAGATTTTGTATCAAAAGGGAAGAGAAGTTTATAATTCTGCTGGAATTTTAGAGGGTATCAGAAGCGTTGCACACGTATCGGAAAGATGTTAGACGAGAAGCTAGACTGCAATATAAATTTGTCAATTGCTAATTGTATAATAAGAATAACTTTTGTAAAAGAACAAAACAGTATGCATCCAGTTCTCTTGAATAATAAGGCAAGTGTTGTACGAAAATATTGTAGATGATGTTAATGCATGTAACCCTATTCTAATGGTGTATTTCGAGTTCCAGGTATCATGAGACCAGGGAATATTTGAGATGACTATGAAATGATTATGAATCCCAGCATGTCGTCTTAAAACTATTAAGGTCTCAAAGGACCCGACGAGAACTGTGATGGACACCAATGGTTAAAGTCTCAATACTGGAAGATGAGAGGTGTCTTCATCATGAAGCCAACGAACGATAAGTACTCTAAGTCAATGTTTCATTATCCCGCAATGTAGCTGCTTTTAAGTAGAGTAGTATGTTGTTTATATGTCAGAATTGTGACATGCTAAATTACACAACTTGAAGGCAACCGTTTTATTCATCAATCATTGCCTTACTATGGATAGGAATATTGTAAGTTATGACGTGAATGATCCTGAATTATGATATATAGTACGCTATGTCGTGTGAATCTAGCGGTCGCAGGCAAATACTTTGCAGATAGATTTAGGCATCGATTATACCCGTGTTAATATAGTGTCATTATGAGGAAATATTTCAGTTTAATTCATGGTTTCGAATATATGTTAGAAGGAGTCGGTAATAACAGTTGCGTGATTTAGAGTCATCTACGATTGTATTCTTATGTTAAATGTAGTGTTCGCGAATGAAATTGCGATGTTGTTGCGATGATATGGTGTTAATAATGATGTTAAGATGTATAGTCTTCACAGTGTGAAGTACCTGATTATATTCTTTAGTGAAATGAGAATTCGTGAGCATGACTTGTGAGTAATATGATGCAGTCTTACCTAAGCAGCGGACGTAAGCAGACGTTCGGAGCTGACAGTGCCGGTAGAGCGGGAGCGCAGTGTGTGCGGCGAGTGGGAAGAATGACGGGAGGGAAGAGGAAGATGATTGGTTTGGACCAATATCGGGTGGTTATTGGAAGATGGCAGGGAAGATGGAAGATGGAAACAGCTTGGAGTGAAGGAGGTAAAGTAGAAACGAGAATGATGGGTGAGATAATACAGGTGGCAGCGGTGATTATGGTACTGATAATTATATGGGGTGTGGAAACAAATCCCGGTCCGACTCACAGTGGCAACATGAACTGGGAAGACGTGGAGGTCATAAGAAAAGTGGTCAAAGAAGTTGTAGAAGAAGTTTGCCCGTTTGAACAGATTAAAAATGTGATGAAGGAACAAGAGAAATAACTTGAAAATATAAGGCGATGGATACAGGGAAAAACGGAGGAAACAATGACCAAAGTGGAAACTAACGAGAGAGAAATTACATCACTCAAGTTGAAAATAAGGAAGATGGAGGAAGAGATGGTAAAGTTGAAGTCAGCAGTAGAAGATGGTAACCAAGAACGCAGGAATAAATGCTTATTCATATATGGGGTGCCGGAAGAAAAAGGTGAGGACAAAGTGCTGACTATATACAAAGTGGTGGAAGTCATTCAAAAAATGATGAAAATCAATTTAGCGAAGCTGATATTGACGATGTGGAAAGAGTAGGTAAAGCACGGGGTAACAGACCGATAAAAATGAAGTTGTTTTCCACCCTGATGGCGGAAATAGTGATAAGAGGAGCGGATAATATACAGGGAGCAAAAATTTGGATTAAAATAGATATGGGAAGAGATGGGATCAAGAATAGAAACACCCTGAAAAGACATTTGGTCCGGGCTCGATTGCAAGGGTTAAGAGCCTACATCAACGGTCAATTATTAGTGGTAACCAATGGTCAATGGACCAAATATTGGACAGTAACGAAATTACGTGAAATGGAGCAGAATGAGAAGGAAGTGGTAATGGGGAAGAGGGTGGAAGAAATGCGAACTACAGATAGTATAGTTGGTGAGGACGGGCATGGAAACAAAAGCAAAACCAAGGAAAATAGGGCATTAGAAAAGAGCTCGCAACGAGAAGGAAACATCACGGTTGAGAAGATCATACAGGTTATCGGTGAAGAGATGAGGAGGGAGTACAAGACGATGATTGAGGAGATGAGGTCGGAGTTCGGTGCCAGGGACGAAAGGAAGAAACACGGAGTGAATGAGGGGGAGGAACCACAAGACGCGACGAGTGCACATAAACGGAGTGAAAGGGAGAAGACAGAAGCACGAGGTGGCTTGGTAAAAGGGAGGAGCTTGAGCCTGAAAGAAATGTGGGAGAAGACGAGTAATCTTGACGTAGGTGTAATGACAAGAAGTAAAGAAACCAGCAGTAGCAGCAAGTAAAGTGTTTAAGCTAAAGGGAATAGTGGAGGATGTGTGTTATTTGCAGTTGAAATAAGAGTGATCAAATATTAAATTAGCAGGAGGTGAACTGTGTGTGGATAAAAGTAAATAAGTGTAGCGAGGCAGTGGTATTCAAGAATGGACAATAGCAATGAAACGTAAGGAGAAAAAGTGCACAGCGACACGGTAGTGGAGGTAACAATGAAACGGGAGGAGAAAGAGTGCTCAAGGACACGGCAATGGAGGTAATAAGATAGCTGGGTTTGCAATGTAAGTAGTAAAACAGGAAGGTCAGTGTTCAGAAACGATTGTGCTGAGTAACGTACCAGGCCGGAAGAGACATGCCGCGTGTTTAAAGAACAGACACCGTCTGCTTACAATATTGCATCCTACATAGCAATATGTTATTGTGTAGACACTCTCCACAGCAATGTGTTATGGGTTTAGTTTGCACTCTACATAGCAAAATGTTATTGTTTAATATCTATATGGGCGTCTCCGAAGACCGTAAAAGTAGTTAGTGGGACGTAAAACAAATAACATTATTATTATTATTATTAATATCTATATGCAGCAATGCGTTATTGTTTTAGTTTCTGATTATTTACTATACTCCCAGACTACATTTCTGCCACGGCCAACAGACTATCAATAAGGGTTGATCTCGGGTCAGGCGGCAGTGTTTATTCTGCCTATTGCCATTTTTTTTATTATTATTATTTTTGTTTTTGTTCATGTGTCTGTTTGTTTATCAGGTGACAGTATTTTCCTTTTCCTTTTGTGAGCTGGTTTAGGTAAGAATTGTTATTTTTTCTCCACATAAATGGATCATATACATATTATGTAGATCTGGAGAAAGAATAAAGAATATATAGATATAGAGTAATATGATGATATGTGATAGGGTCGTCGAAATATGTAAATGATTATTGTTATGTGGATCTTCGTGAATGTGTCATTGGGATCATGCATTTTATAGTATGATGCGATGTGGAGGTCCTGATGAGATTTATGGTAGTGGATATTGAATTAATCGTGCGTACGGATTTGATTTTACTGATATGAATGGTAATCACTTAGGCACAGGGCGATAGTCGCAATGATATTTCGAGGCTTTTCGTGGACACTGATAGTAGGTAAGGGTTATTCTGCCCGAAGGCAGGTCCGAACCTCCGCAGAGGTGTTCCTGAGCCGGAGTTTACGTGCGGTAGGGTGGTCAGTTCCTTTCCGCTCCTCCATTCCCTTACCCTCACCAACAGCGCGTGGCAACCCATCCAACTCGTGACCACGCCAAATGTTGCTTAACTTCGGAGATCTCACGGGATCCGGTGTTTCAACACGGCTACGGCCGTTGGCACACTGATAGTATGATCATCTAAAATGTCCTAATTAAATACAGTGTAGGTGACTGCGCGCAATATTGGAATGACAAGATCCTCACACGAATTAATGATACTGTATAATTGAGAACCATGTCACAAAATGGAATGTGTGATCTTCATTTATATATATGAGTAGATTAATTTGTCTTGCTAGCTAGATTTCTTCATATAAACTATTGAGTTGCCCCTTAGAGCTGATGTAGTTTTTACAAGTCGATTTCACGGCGGTCACCAGAGCTGCAGAGTCATCGTACTTGTTGAAACCATTGTAAGTAAGTAAAGCCTTTATTTTTCTTCCAGATCTACAGCGATGAGGCCTTATTGATCCATTAAGGGAGAAAAATAATAGTGCCCAACCTAGACAGCTTAAAATACTATACACATAGAATAATGCTCGTATAGTAAACATAGCTAACACCAAATGTGGAAAAACAAAGTTGCTGGAAATAATAATAATCAAATGTCCATGAGTCAATGTTATCTTTTCAGATATGAACAAAACCTCAAAAAAATCTCAATATTGCTATTAAGACCAGGGATAAATGAAAGCTAGTAGTACTGAAAATAACATTAAAAAGGAAAAACTCAATATTGCTATTAAGAAAAGGGATAAAACGAAGACTAAAAGAACTATTGCAACAGGGTAATTCCATCTATAGACTGTATGGCATTATTGGCAATGTGAAGCTAAAACTGGCAACATATAACTGAGTAGAGTACAGTGCTGTGTCGGGCTGAGTCTGCACTAGACCACTGACTGTACCACTTCCGGCCGGGTTCGCACTCAGCACATTCTCTCTTAGACACTGACCTTTCTTATATTCTACTTATATTGCTAACCTGACTACGTGTTATCTCCACCGTAGTGCCGATGTGCAGTTATTACACTTCACATTTCTTTCTTGTTGATCACTCTTTAACCTCTATTAATTCACTATACCTTATTTGTTAACTTTAGAACCCATGCAACTCACCACTTTAAATGAAGCCATGTTCACTCACTGATAACTGGGATAACTAAGACCCCAGCTCATAAACCAACCGTCACCGGATATTATCTTTCTCCTTATCATCTGACCAATTTATTACACCCTCTTCCTCATTCACTACACACTTGACCACCTGGAAACTTCTCTTCTATCACACCGGTCGTTTACTCGCTTTTAACAAAGTTATGAATAACACGCACACACTCCACTATTATCGTGTATATAGCCATTTACTTATCACTACACATTAACTTTTTGCTTCTTGTCACAATGCCTTCGTCTACTCTGTTCTTTTTGCCCCATAACTCTCTTAGGCTCAGACTTCTCCCTCTCACAAGGGCACCTCTTGCTTCTTCTTCTTGCTTCCCAGTCGTGTTTTCACTTCGTTTGCTTACTCTTGTTACGTCCTGTATTTCTACTCCCACAATCTCTCCCTGTATCCTTCTATCTTCTCTCCCACTGGCCTCCGTCCTGGACTCCTTCGTTAATGCCCAGGTCTCCCTGGTTTCCTTCCTTATCACATTCCTCATCTCTGCCATTACCTCCCTGTTCGCTATGGTTAACAAAACTATCAAGTTACTTCCTTCATGCTGCGAGCTTGGTTCCTTTACCTTACTATCCTTGTTTCTTTCTTTGCCCCCATGTCCTTCATCCCCCACTTTACAGTCTCTGGCTTTTCTTTCCTCCACTCTCTTTCCCACTGCTACTTCGTCATTCCTGTCATCTTCCATTTCTCGTAATTTCTTCGCATTCCACGTTCTAGTCCAAATACCGTTGGTCACTACTAATTTTTGACGCTTAATATGAGCTCGTAACCCCTGTAAATTAGCCCTGGCCAAATGTTCCTTCAGAGTGTTTATGTTCTTTACCCCTTCTCTACCAATGTCTTCTTTAATCCAAATTTTTGTACTCCGTATGTTATCTGCACTTCTTCTCACTACTTCCGCCATCAAGGTGGAGAATAGCTTCAGTTTGATCGGTCTATCACCCCGTTTTTTACCTATCCTTTCTACATCATCAATATCGACTTCGCTAAAATTAATTCTCATCATTTTCTGGATGACTTCCACAACTTTGTATGTTGTCAGTACTTTATCTTCTGCTTTATCTTCCGATACTCCATATATGAATAGGCATTTCTTCCTCCGTTCTCGGTTACAGTCTTCAATTTCCGCTCGCAACTTCACCACCTCTCCTTCCATCTCCCTTATTTTTGACTTGAGTTATATGATTTCTCTCTCGTTGGTTTCTACTCTACTCATTATCTGGTCTGTTTTTACCTGTATCCCCCGCCTTGTATGCTAAAGTTCTTTCATTTGCTCTTTCATCATATTCTTAATCTGCTCAAACGGGCATACTTCTTCTTCTTTCACCACTTTTCTAATGATCTCCACGTCTTCCCATTTCATGTTGCCACTAGAAGTCGGGCCAGGGTTTACCTCTACTCCTCCTATAACTAGTAATATCATAATCACAACTGCCGCCAATATCATCTCGTCCATCATTCTTGTTTCCATTATACTTCCTTTATTTCTAGCTATCTCCTTTTTCCCTTTCATCTGCCATCTTCCAATAGCCACACGATATTGATCCACG
Organism: Anabrus simplex; assembly: GCF_040414725.1. Lineage (NCBI taxonomy): Eukaryota > Metazoa > Arthropoda > Insecta > Orthoptera > Tettigoniidae > Anabrus > Anabrus simplex. The sequence continues at coordinate 985,113,612 of NC_090266.1, forward strand.
CCAATCATCTTCCTCTTCCCTCTCGAATTACTTTACTGGCCACCGTTCACATTCCACGCCGGATCTCCTGACAACTCCACACAATACGTCTGTCACCGAACGCTGACTAGGTTAGACTGAAACCATTGTAGTTGATGATGATTATGATTTCAAATATCCATTATGTAGGTGAAGATGCCGATGGAGCTCAGAAGAAATCAATTTCATTTCCTATTTGTTCTATGTTATTATTTGAAGAATTACGATGTTGTCTTATATTATACAATCATTTTCTTGACCTAAACAATAATGATGAGCAGAGGTTACTGGTGCGTTCAAGTTATTAGATAGATTTTTGACAAAATAAGCGATGATTTAAACATAAATAACGGGATTTTGAGACATTTATTTGAGTCAGTGAATAGGTATGCCAAGCCAACAAGGGTTAATGATTTTTAACCATCAGTTTGAAGATAAATGTGATGAATGATGGATTCATTTCAAATTTTAAGCCTTCAGCATTGAGATATTGATTTTCCTTTGATTTTTTCGATTAAATTGATCATTGATGTTATGAAAGAAATATTAACAAGATTCGGAACTTAAGGGTGTTTTTTAATTAACGTAACATTCAATCACTTCTAACATCCATTTGTGTTGTTTTCATTTTACTTAATATTGTAGTTGGTATTTAAAATATTTTTCTAGTCATCAAACTGAAAATCCTTCCATGAAAGTTATATTTTCGGTGTTCTCATTTTATAGTATAAGGAACGTCATGATGATAGCCTAGATTAGGATATTAACTAGCAATCGTCTTCTCACATCAGTCTAATCAACTTAAATCCAAACATACGGTCCTATGACCCAACTCAATGAACTTTCGCGTCCCTTGAGTGGAACCTCTTGTATATCCGCGTGACACCGGCCGAGGCGTAACTTTAACATCAAGAACCCTGAACTTAGAGATGCGCGAAAGGTCACAATACATTTTTCTTCTTGTTGTTTTGTTAGTTGGACTTAGCTTTCGCCCACGGTCCAGCCACCAAAGAGAACTTTGTTAGAAAACAATGTTTACAGAGGATGTGATTTACGATTTCTAACAACACAGGCACATAGAATTCAAACCAGTTAAAAAAACTACATGAATAGCATCATGGAAACTACCGCTTAAAATCGATATGAGTTTGAACAAGTTTAATCGATTGTGTAAAGTCGGATTCGATGCAAACCAGCAATATTATCTCCATAACACTTGGCGTTATATGACTAATTCTTTGTCAGAAGGGCCCAGTTATTGAGGCTAGACTTGAAATACTTCACTTCGAGGCAAACGAACTTTAATAATTAAAATCGCTCCTTTAATGCCTACTTGCCTGCCATCTACAGAACCTGCCTACAAATATCTACACGTTGTGAATGACTTCCAGCGCCATCTAGAAGTAGGGACTGGAACTACCTAAAGCTATTTACAGATTGGAACCAAAAGCCCCATTCGACTTCCACCCAGGTGGCCTTGGGTTCGTCATTCCTAAACTAGTCTCCACGCTAAAAGCACGTCGACCTTGTAAACGTTACGCACTCTTTGATCTTATATAATGTGGTGTGAGTTGCGTGATATACATTTATGAAAACCAGAACACCTTGAAAGACTAGAGATAGAAAGTTCATATTCACAGGATTTAATGTGCTCTGAGGAAATGATTACCATTTTAAACATGTGGGTCGTCAGGTTCAAGGTTCACATCGATATCTCGGCGCACCACCACCGACTCGTAAAATATGCCTGCGGCTCCCGTTGTCGCTATTAACCGTAGTTAATGGATGAGTGTGACTTGAGCATACGTGCAGGATGCCTCACATATATACATATATACATATATACATATATACATATATACATATATACATAAATACATATATACATATATACATATATACATGCATATCTTTATTGCCCACCCTAGTGTACACCATCGGCTTACAGGCAATAAAGACAGACAGAGCGAAACAAAGGAAAACAAGCAATAATAGCAACTACATCTCTCTTAAAACTACTTAACTACATTAACTACCTCTACATCTACTCAGTATCATCCCACACGTACGCGGATAGCCAGCGCACATGCAGGACGATACCGCACTACTAACTACCCTAAGCCCAACCCCTGACTACCACCTAAAAGAATTAATTAGACTGGTCGCTGCAACAGCCCTGGTATGGAACACACGCCCACCAACCCGTCTACAGCAGCCACCAGCCTTACCACGTGAGAACTGGTATCGTATCTCACCGACACTTGCTGACAAACACTGTGTTCCTTCCCTTATCATGTGTTACAAGCCACCCTGGCTGAAACCAGACCCAAAAGGTGGCCTGCCACACACTTCCGCTATGTACGTCACACATACTCTTGTCCATTGTCAGCACACTACCTTTCCTTTTCCTTTCCGTGCAGACATGCTCAAGTCTAACTTCTTTGGAGTGGGGTCAAGTCCCCACCCCTCCCTCTCCTCTTGATACGTCACCCTCACCTCTCACGCACTACTCCCGCTCACTACATCTCACCTTATAAAACTTAAGACTTAAACATCAGCTAACCATTTAACATCCCTCACCAACGCACCTAAAACAATTAACTTTTTTTACACAGACACACAGTTTTCATTCGTAGTCCATTAGTTCACTCAGTCTTCTCCACCTACCGTACCACACTTCACATATCAAACCGTCTCACCTTATTAAGCTTCAGACTTAAACATCAACTAACAATCATTTTACATCCCTCATCATCGCACTTAAAACAATTTAACTTTTTTTAACATTTCACTTACACACAAACAAACAGTTTCCATTCCAAATCCATTAGTTCACTCCGTCTTTCAGTCTACAGCACCTCAATTACATCAAACTGTTAGACTTATCCCATTTCTTCCATCCTATTATACTTAATACATAAACATCAAGAATCCCTCAATTTTACACCCCTCATCAAGGCATCTACACCATTTAACATTTTTTTTCATATGGCCTACTTTCATAATTTCCATACTGCCAACATTTTCTCCTTAACTACATTCCCACTTAATCTATCTCAATTCTATCACATACACCTTCTTTATACTCCCTCCTCACACAAATACTTTTTTTGCTTCCACCTAAGCTTCATTTCAACTATCCACGATAAAATTAAACTATATACCAACTTCTTAAATTTACACTACCCTCAAACCTACTCAACCTCCCCTTTTCTCAACTCTTACCTAATTTTCTCAGGCTTTCCCTTGGCCCCAGGTGGATCACCTTTCCACAAGGCAAGGTGCTGTCCAAATTTCCCCTAACACTACAGCCCCCTCTTCTGATATCATGATTACCATGATACCCTTCTGCATCTGCTCAGGGCGGAGATCCATTCCTCTGAGCAGAATGCCTTCCTCCTTTCTCCCTCGGCACGAACCACATTATCTGCACAACCCCTGTTACTCCCTCAATTTCTTTATAAATATAGCTCTGGCCACATTTAAGAATTTCGCTATATTCGTTCCTTTCTCCCACTCTCTACATAACCAAGATGTTATCTTATAGTTTTCCCCTACCATATGCAGCTCCTTCTTAGTAGTTTGATCTTTATCTCCGCCAATGGTCGGCATTGATTAAAAATATGCAGGTCCTCCCACTTATCTCCACATAACACACATCTATCCCTATTCTCACTACCTACCCATCCCCTATTCCTTGGAACACCCAATATCCACCAATACAAACCTCTCTTATCCCTTCTACCCTCAAACTCCGTTTTCGGGTTTATTACTTCCACCAATTTATTTAATACTGATAAGGAAATTCTCTCTCTACATTCCCCTATTAAGCTCTGTCTTTCAGTATCTAGTAGTCTTCCCTTTATCCTTTCCCATACCCATTTATTCCTACCATCCCCCCAGACCTCTCCATATACCCCCAATCCAATCTTTTGTAACCATTTTTTGCACTTATTCACCCAGTAACCTTCATTCGTCATACCTTTCTGAAAACTGAACGTTTCTTGTACTAACGCCCCACCCTTCCCTTCCTCCAATCTAATCCAGTACTTGAACACCCTCTTAGCTATTTCAACCTTTATCGATTCTTTACAGACTAATCTGGCCCCGACATTGGCCGTACAATTCGGGAGGTCCATCATGATCTTGCTAAATTTCGCCACCACCTGGTTTAGTTCACTCCTGCCCTCCTCCATTCCCCATACTTCAACCCCAAATAGCATTTTGCCCATTACCAGTGATTTAAACACCGTTTTCTGAATTTTGTATTTAACGTCTGGAAATTTCTTTTCTAATACCCCCACTGCCGCAAGCGCTCCTCTTCCTTTAAATTTTGCACTCTTACACTGATTTTTCCAAGAAGCATTCTTACTAATTATTACACCTAGGTACTCAATTTTTCCCCCTGGTTTAATTTCTTCCTGATCTAGCCTCCAGACTTCATTATTCTTTCTCCCACCCCTTTTCCTACACACCATTATCTGATTCTTTCTTACATTTACGCTGAGAGACCATTTCCTAGTATATTCAACTACCTTGTCCAACCCTTTTTGCAACCCACTTGCCGTCAAAACCAAAATCAATAGGTCATCCGCGAATAGCAACCCCGGAACCTCCATTTTCCCTACCCAAGGGCATTTTCATGCGTCTCCACCATGACCCTCTAAAATATTATTTATAAATAATATAAATAATATCGGGGATAGCTTACATCCCTGTCTCACCCCGCTTTTCGATTCAAAACACTCACTCAACCTTCCATCCTGCAATTTAATCATCACAAACACTTCCTCATAAATAGTTTCTATTGCCACTCTCATTTTTTCGACATTCCAACCTCCCCTAATCTCAAAAATAGCGCCTCCCTACTGACCGTATCAAAGGCTTTTTCTAAGTCAATCGCTGCTATAAATAATTTACGCCCTGCTATCCTCACATACTTTGTAATCAAAGTGTCCAGAATCCAAACATTATCGACTGTATTACGTCCTTTCCTAAATCCATTTTGGAACTCAGATATCCTACCGTACTGTTCCGCCCAATTTGTTATCCTATTCGCCAAAACCCCTGTGTACACCTTTGACAGCGAGTCTAGGAGTGTAATTCCTCTATAGTTGTTTGAATCACTACTAGCTCCTTTATTTTTATAAATAGGTCATAATACCCCCTTCCTCCAATCTCTAGGAAATTTCCCCGTTTCCAGCAACCTATTAAAGAATTTCACAGTCCCTCTCAACATCGGTTCATTTGCCCCAACCTCCTTCCATACACTATTGGAAATACCATTCACACCCCCTGCAGCCTTGGGTCTAGCACTTTTTAATACTGTAATTACCTCCTGCCTTGTTATCTCCCCATCCAATATTGTAATGCCTACTTCCAGTTCCCTTCCAATTTGTGACTTGTCTATTTTACTACCCAATTTCCCCTCCCCTTCTAAAAGCCTTTTAAAATGCCTAACCCTCTCGTTTTCTCATACTTTATCCCCCTTCCCCACCGGTTTCGTTCTTCTGATCTTGTTTATTGACTACCAAATCCTCTCAAATTTCTTCTCTCTACAATATATATTTACTTTTTCAGCTTCCGCCTCCTCACATCCTCTTTTCTTCTCATTCAATACCTCCTTATATTCCCTTCTCAATTCGCAATATTCCTTCCTTCTTTCTTGCACACCCTCCTTCCTAAACTCCGCTAGGGCTCTCATTACAACCTCACGTTTTCTCCTACAGTCTTCATCAAACCATCCATTCATTTTATTCTTTTTTCCCTCTACCCTTCTCCTCACTTTCTTCCCCACCCTCCATACAGGGAGTTCTATTAATTTTAGCACGTTATCCATATCATTCCCTTCTACCGCCCTTTCAATTCCTACCCTTAATATATCTCCCTCCTCTTTCAAATGCCATCTTAATTTCTCTTTAGTATTATCATCCCATACATACTTCCATTCTCCATACCTATATCTCTCCTTACTTTCCTCCATCTTTCCCTTCTCATGAGCAACCAAAGTTCTCAATTTTATTTTGATAGGCATATGTTCCGTCAACCCACATTCTAACACCTCAAAACTTATTATTCTCCTTAACGCTATCTCTGAGCTTATGCCTGTATCCACTATACTCCCTACATTTGTTGTAATGTACGTCAAATCTCCCACAGTATCCCCCTTCATCCACCCTTTTAAAATAAATAAATGTTCTATAGCACATAACTCTAATAACCTTTCCCCTTAACTATTTACAACATTATCCTTACTCTTCCTTTGCAGTACCCAGTCTACTTTTACTTCTTTCCCGTACACCGGTACTCTATTGCTCACTCTCGCATTCCAATCCCCCAATAAAATCATCCCATCTTCTACATACATTCCTTTAATTGTGTTTATTTCTTCAATCAGTTCGTCAAAAAACTGTTTATTTGCATAAACTGAATCGCTCGGATGGTTATAAAGCAGTGCTAGACAAATTGCTTCCGCTGCCCCCTTCCCCATTTTTACTCTCAACCACACTACCCCTTCTACCCTAGCCTGTAACGTCTCCACCCATTCAGCTATCTCATTTCTTATTAAAACTACTATGCCCCCTGGGTTTCGGCCCCTCTTCCCTATTTTTTCCTTAACACGTTAACTACTCTATAACCGTCCCATGTAATTTGAACCCCCTTCCCTAACCACGTCTCTACTAGAGCAATAATCTCAATATCTTTCACTAAATCCACAATTTCCTTATTCCCTAACTTCTCCATCAACCCCTCAATATTCAGCATCCCTATCACCATATCTAGTTATTTATTTCCTCCCCCTCCCTCCCTATACTTCTGCATTTCACCACTTCCCCCCTTACTTCTCGTGATTCTTCCTTTTGACTCCACCCCATCCCTCTCTTTCTTCTCCCCCCCCATCCTTCCACTTTTCCGTGCCAGAGTCTTTTTTCCCACCCCATAGATCTTTTAAACTTAACGATCTCGTCTTATTTAACGCCTGCTTTCTCTCCAGGTTTATTTCTGCATTTCTCCTACTCGGGGAGGTTGAGTCACTACCCTGACTCCTTTCCCTTCCCGTCCCCTCTTCACTACCTGTATCCATTTCACTTCGGTCTAGTGTCCTACTTGTTGATTCACTCCTTCCTGGGCTTTTCTGACTCACAAAGGACTCTGCTGTCTTCGCTACCTGCCCGCTGACACCGCAGTACCGTCTTCTCTCTTCCTTCTCCGTACTGATGTCGCCCTGCTCTCGATTTCTGCAACTCATTTCCTCCTCACATTTTTCCATCCTCAGCAGTTCCTCCTGTGTCCACGATCGCGACCAATTTCTGCCTGAAGTTACCAGACACCTCCCCACTATCTTGACTCGCAATCCCTGCGCTCTAGCACGCCACATATGCCGCTTATAGACATCCAACAGCATCCTGTCTTCTTTCTCTATCTCAGCCTTCAAATAAATGTTCGATCCTTTCAAATTTCCAGCATTCCTCAGAATTATATCAGCCATCAGGGTTGATATTAATCTTAACTTCACCGGCCTATGTCCCTTGTTCCTTCCCACTCTCTATATATATCATCTATATCAACTTCAGAAAAGTTTATCTTCATTTTGTTCGAAACTATGTCCACCACTTTCAATAACAATTCCACTTTTGATTCTGTTCCTTCCTCCGTTACACCATACACAAACACATTTTTCCTTGCTGATTCGTTCCTTGCTAACCTCACTTCTCTCTTCATTGCTGTTAATTCCTCTTCCAGCACCACCACCTTCTTTTTCAAGCTCCCTACCTCATCTTCTATCTCCGCTAACTTGTCATTTACACCTCCAATTTCTTATTTTATAAAAATTTTTAAGTCCTTCATCTCCTTCATTTGGGTTGCCCGGTGTTCCTGCATCATTTCCTTAATTTCTTCTCCTTTGCTTGCTTCCTTCACCACTCTCTTGATCTCTTCAAGCTCCTCCCAACTCAACGGTCCCTGGTTTGGACCCGGGTTCTTTTCTATACCTCCTACCACCAGCAGCGTCGCAATAATCGTCGCACCCAACATAATCTCCAACAGTCCTTTATAGCCACTAATTTCTCTTCCTCTCTTAACTCCACCTTCCTTCCAACACTGCCTTGCACCATGCCATCTTCCAATTCTTAGCCTGTATTGCTGTAGCGTTATTCCAATGTTGCGCACCTCAGCTCACTCACACGTCCGCACTTCCCGATGTCTCGCTCGTGACTGGGATGCCTCACAGACGTATGCGAGAACCGTAGCGTCAAATGAGTGAGTTTGTTAGAGGGCGTATTATTGACATGAGAGAACGTTGTGCATCCATCCGGGAAATTGATGCTCATGTGGGACGAAGTGTGTCGGTAATTTAACGGGTGCGTACAGAATGGTTCACAGAAGGTCGTAGAATACGACGAGATGGGTCTGTTCGCACCCCCAAACCATTCCCCGAGAATGTGGACACCTCATCCGAATGGCATTGCTGGACAGATCTGCGTCTTCCCAGATTCTGGCACAACAGTAGAACAGTGTAACACATCGTACACTATCAAGAATGACAGTCCGCCGCCGCTTATTACAGTCTGGTTTACTGGCGCGTCGTCTACTTCTCCCCCTACCTCTGACTAATGTGCATAAACATGGTAGACTTCATTGTGTATGGAATGACGTCAGTGAGGACAGTAATGGCAGCAGATAGTGTCTTCGGACGAGCTAATATTGTGTTTGTTTGAAAATGGTGGCTGCATTTTGGTTCGATGCAGACAGTGGGAGGGGCATCTCATTGACTGCATTCGCACCAAGACATACAGCGCATCTAAAAGTCTTATGGTGTGGGGTGCTATTAGATACAACCACATATCACAGTGGGTGCATGTCCAAGGCACCGTGACCAGTTTGACGTACGTGAATGATATCCGGCGACCCGTAGCCATACACTTTCTGCACGACACCCCAGACGCCATATTTCAGCAGGACAATTGGCGGCCACATGTTGCTGCAAGAACACGTGCCTTATTGTTGTCACAGGATTTCAGACTGTTGCACTGCCACGCCCGATATCCGGACTTGTCGCCGCCAACCGAAAATGTGTGGGATATGGTGAAACGACGGGTTCGGCGCTGTGAGACAACCACCAAATTGAACTGTGGAACCAGGCGAATGCAACATGGATATCTATTCCCCAGGACGACATTCGTGCCTTATACGCGTAGATGCCATCACGCATGGAAGAAGTTATCAATGGCCATGGAAGACCCAGTGCCTACTATGCAACAGACCACATGCTGATCCTAGGTGACTGAAATTATAATCGTTTCTCCAGAAAATACTAATAAACATGTCCTGTCGATATGAAATTCCTATCTCTAGTCTTTCAAGGTGTTCAGTTTTTAATGAATAACAGTGTATTTCATAGGCTTGGGTCATATAGGAATTTTAAATGAAATAAAAATGGAACTGTTGCGCGCAGAATGTGTTAAGGGACCAGTGGATATGCTAATATTCTCAAATGAAGATAGTGACAGACTGGTAAAACATTTAACAAGGACATTCGTTCAAGAGAGCATCCGTGTCATGGATAGCGAAAACCGCATTGTCTAGCAGTGAGTGGAAACAAATAGCTCGTGTTCTTTAGTTACAAGCAAAGTTAGATATGGAAAGTAACTTGGAATCTACAAACTGAACCTGTATAAGCAATTGGGATAGCGAGCATGTCTGTAAGAGAGAGAAGGCGAGCAGTAGTCGTGAACTTGAACTTGTGGATAAGGAACGTACCTGGACTTAAATTATGTAAGCATTAGCCGCGTGAAAAAGGCGTACGTAAACTAGTTTTACTAGGTCGAGGGCTGCAGCACGCAGATGTTTTTGTCTCCTATGTCGTGATTTCCAGTGTTAGCTCTCAAACATGAAACAACATATGTAGTACCAGCGGTGAAAGTACAAGAAAGAAGACGTTGATTTGGAACCTCGACTGCTGATATGGACACTCTCAGGGATTTCAACTTCTGGATGGATGAGCCCAAAATGATGATGTCGCGTCACAAAAATATCGGGGCCATTTGTCCAGGCGTATGCGTAGAATCAGCAGAAGATGAGTTTTGGATGATTTTATAAAATGTAAGACGTTATCTAATTCGCTGAATAGATTGGTTTGATAGGATATTATTTGATAGAATATGATTAATGTTCGTGGGGCTTTGATCCACACCACTGATAGTGTCATCGCTTTATTTCCAAGTGTAAATATGATTTATTTGTGTTGCAATGTGCTGTCCTACGTTCAGTCTCTTTAATACGTAGGGTAGGTTTTTCTAATATCTTGTACATCTTGTATAATAAATGGTGGTTAGTGCATTGAGTCATGGGCGCCCGCAGGATCTTTTCCAGGAGGGGCACATTAACAATTTTCTTGAATATAAAAACCAATATAACGTCAGCAACATTAAATTGTTTACAGAAACTTCCAGTTATAACATATGCTAGATGACTGTCAGTAATGTCAGTTTATGAAATAATCTGGTATGATATTAAACAATTGCACCACAACATCTTTAGAATTCCAGGGGGGGCAAGTGCACTCCTTGCCCCCCCTTGCGGGCGCACATGCATTGAGTCATAGTTTACTTAATTTATTTCCAGCTGAGTGGGTTGGGGTAATTGAGAATAATTTCATTATTTTATTGGTGTTTTCTGTCATAGTAGTATGAGCTATGGGTGTACTGGACCATGGCGTCAGCATTCCTTCTGCTGAGTCAGCACCCGAGGTCACTGACCCCGGGCCAAAGGTCATTGACCACATCGCGTCATGACCGCGTGACCGGCCACGTGCTATTGTTTGCAAACAAAGCCACGTGCTTTTGAAAGTTGTCATCTTGACGGACACTAACCTCACATATTCGGACAAGAGAACATCGCTAACCTCACTGCTGCCATCTTTACATGGCCTAATCTCATTGTTGCCAACTTAACTAAGTAGGGGCGCGGAATTTAGACCTCTGTAAAGATGGCAGCTGCTATCTTGACAGGACCTAATAACGTGCACTTGTTCTAAGCGCATAATTTGAACAAGTGAAAGTCAATAACCTCATTGCTGCAATCTTAACAGACCCTAAACTCATTCCTGTCCACCACGTGGGTGCGGATTTTGAACAAATAAACGTGGATAACCTCACTGCTGCCATCTTGACGGACCCTAACTTCACTGCTGCTGTCTTAACGACGTAGAGGGCGCGGAATTTAAAATCCACGTGCGTTTGACAGCTGTTAAGATGACAGCTGCCATCTTGACAGGTCGTAACCACGTCGCCAACCTTACCGTTGCCAACTTGACGGACACTAACCTCACTGCTGCTATCTTAACCACGTGGGACGAGGAATTAGTAAATGTAACAGCTGACAAGATAACAGGTCCTAACCACGTGCACTTGTTTTGATGCCGCTAACCTCACTGCTGTTATCTTGAACCACGTGCACTTGTTTTAAACGTGGCTAACCCCACTGCCGTTTTCTTTTTTGCCTCGGGATTTTGAATAACTATCGATCCGTATAACCTCTCGTGTATTATCTTGACGGGACTTATTCATGTGCTTTTGTGTGCTGCGGAATTCTTGAAACGGAATGATCCTAACCTTACTGCTATTATCTTGACGGGACATAGCCAGGGGCACAACCTCAGAGGATTAAGGCTAGCTCAATCCCTCCTCCTCCTAGCAGTTACAGAGATCTGCTCACCCCCTTCTTTCTCTTCCTCTCAGTTACGGAGGTTAGCACAATCCTTCCTTCTCCTTATAGTTCTGGAGGTCAGCTCATTCCCTCCTTAATCCCTCCTCTTCCTCCTCCTCCTCACAGTTACAGTTATGGAGGTCAACTCCTCCGCAGTGTTACATCGTTATGCTTATGCATGTTAGTTATGTTCGTTATTAAGGTAAATCTCTAGTAAACTCAAGCCTTTACGTTAGGTGTGAAGGAAATGCAATAAGTAGAACATTTTAATTTAATAATGTATTTTTACAATCTACTACTGGTTTTTCATTCTATTTCTACATGTGATGTTACCGTCTACAACGGTAGGTACAATGAGTTCGTTGTTGTCTGGAGAGTTATTACACAATAATAGGCCTACGACCTAATTCTGCGCCTATTTCTTGAATCCCTCGTTCATACACTTTGTATCCAGCAACTTCTTAAGCTCTTAGAAGTTGTAATCGTTCAACGAGTCTTTACATTATCTTACTGCATAGGATAACTGAGTTTTGCTAATATGTGTAGACAGTTAATGTGTAGGAAACGGAAGAACTTGTTTTGATGCAGTATGTGCTTCTGCAATGTTATCAGTAGATAAAAGTTCGACTCGTTGGCTGAATGGTCAGCGTACTGGCCTTCGGTTCAGAGGTTCCCGGGTTCGATTCCCGGCCGGGTCGGGGATTTTAATCTTCATTGGTTAATTCCAATGGCCCTGGGGCTGGGTGTTTGTGCCGTCTCCAACATCACTGCAATTCACACACCACACACAACACTATCCTCCACCACAATAACACGCAGTTACCTACGCATGGCAGATGCCGCCCACCCTAATCGGAGGGTCTGCCTTACAAGGGCTGCACTCGGCTAGAAATAGTCACACAAAATTATTATAGTAGATAAAAACTTAACACGGTTTGATTGAAAAGGAGCGGTAAAATCTTTTTTTAATATTCTAGTACTACATCTTGCTTCTCCCCTTGAGTTGTTTGCAAATCAACGGAACGTGTAGACGGCTTAGAAAATAATGTAGAATGAAAAAGCACTAATGGTAAATAATCGTTGAGTTCTTCTTCCTTATGCATCTCCTCTTCTTGTTCCTATTTGTTGGTGGTGTGATGGTAGTAACAGAACTTGTAGTAGGCTGAGACGGTGATGTATCCTTTGGATCACGCTTTCTACGTTTAGTGAAAGTTTCTAAGCGTTCTTATGGTAGATTACATAAACAAGTGTGTTTAGAATTTACATGTCGTGTGAGATTATCACGCCCGTTAAATGTAGCAGTACATTGTTTGCATGAAAATATTCCGAAGTTATGCTTTACAGATTTATGTCGTTGAAGACTGCCAAGTCTTGAAAAAATGACACTACAAAGATCTCACATAAGTATAATAGATGTTTTACTATTAAAGAGCACACTTAGGTGGATAACCTTCATAACTTATCGCTGTCGAAAAGGGCAGCTAGCCTTAAACTAGAGTCCTTAGGACCCCTACTCTAAGATAGTGTCGAGAAGGGTACCTTGCCTTAAAACTATAGCCCAGTAATGTTAGACTCCTCGAAGATGGTGTCGGGATGGCGCATGTCGAGGAGGGCAGCTAGCCTTAAAACTATAATCAACTGACATTAGACCTGCTCTAAGGTAGTGTTGGAAGGAGGATTCGAGAGGGGCAGCTAGCCTAAAAACTAGGACCCTCTCAGGTTAGATCCCTATAAAATAGTGAGCCACATGGTTAAAGTCACCGTTAAGACGGCTGTAAGGTCAAAAGCACGTGGCTAAGTCCCGTCAAGTAAATTTCAATTTCCGCGCCCCTACGTCGTTAAGATGACTGCAGTGAGTTTAACCACGTTCATTTGTTCAACAAGTGCACGTAGTTCAATATCACACCTGTCATCTTCACAGCTGTTCAAATTCCGCGCCCCCTACGCGGTTAAGATGGCATCAGTGAGGATAGAACCTGTCAAGATAACAGCAATGAGGTTAGCCACCTTCAAAATTACATGCCTGCACATATCTAATTCCCGTCAAGATGGCAGCAGTGAGGTTAGGGACCGTTCAAAATTACGCGCCACATAAAAGCACGTGGTTAAGTCCCGTCAAGATTACTGCAGTAAGGATAAAGTTGTTCTCTTTTTCAAAAATTGCTCGCCACATACTTGTTAAATGCATGTAATGCGTGTCTAAGCCACGTCAAGATGCGCCCGCATCAACATTCGGAAAATTACGAGATAAGCTTACATTCCCTTTTACCAGAGTGCGCAACTATCGTTAGTCAATGCCCGGAAACCGAAAAAATTCGAGATGAGCTAATATTTTCTTTTACCAGAGTGCGCAGCTATTGTCGGTCGATCTGCACACATCGACAATCGAAAAGAAATCGAGATGAGTTTATATTTTCCTTTACCAGAGTGCGCAACTATCGCCTGTCAATGTGCATGCATCGACAATCGTAAATTTCGAGATGAGTTTATATTTTCTTCTACCAGAGTGCGCAACAATCGTCTCATAATGAGCGCGCACTGCATGTTGATCTGCGCATCCCCCTTATCAACCCACAGTTGGTATAAATAAAACTATAAGTCGCACTTTTATTCGCTTGCCTCGTGAGATGTGGCCGTGCACTGGCATCTTAGCCGGGGCAATATTTTTTGTAGAGGACTCATCGCTACGGCGCTGGACCGCTAGGGAGAGAGAGATAGCACACTTCTCACGCACCCATCCCCTATTTTGGTACGGGGAAAGGATTACTACCTCTCTACCCTCTCCCCCGAATCAACAAAGCATGAAAATACTCTGAGGTTATCATTGCACACTTGCGTGCCTCAGCTGTCCCGTCTGTGATGTTAGCCTTGCCCAATTTTTTAAATTCCGCGATACTATATGGTTAAGGTGGCAGCAGTGAGGTTCGGCCCTTTTACGATGGCAGCAGTAAGGTTAGCTGCGTTCACTTGTTCAACAAGTGCACGTGGTTAAGGCCTGTCAAGATGTCAGCAGTTAAAAGCACGTGGATTTTAAATTCCGTGCCCCTACGTAGTTAACGTGGCAGCAGTGAGGTTAGCGACGTTCACTTGTTCAACAAGTGCACGTGGTTAGGATCTGTCAAGATGGCAGCTGTCATCTTGACAGCTGTTTCAATTCCGCACTCCCACGTGTGTAAGTTGGCGGCAGTGAGCTTAGGGTCTGTTAAGATGGCAGCGGTAAGGTTAGCGACGTTCACTTGTCCAAAAAGTGAGCTTGGGTTCCGTCAAAGTAACAGCTGTCAAAACTCGTGGCTTTATTTACAAACAATAGCACGTGGTCGTGACGTCAAGATCACGCGGTCATGACTTTATGGGATCAATGTCCTTAGACGGGGACAATGACCTCGGATGCTGACTCAGCAGAAAAATGCTGACGCCACGGTCCAGTACCCCCATAGCTCATACTACTTGTCATATTTTGATCTGGATTGCATTGAGCTGCTTTGTACATCTCGGGATTATGCAAAGTTTTAAGGGAAATAAGATAAAAATTATCAAAAGTTAATGTCAGTCAGATTTGAGGGCTTTGAAGGGCAAACATGCGAGCCGCAGGTGCAACCAAATCGGATGCGTATCTGTTGAGAGACCAGACTAACGAATGGTTCATCGAAAGGGGGGTAGCAGCCTTTCGGTAGTTGCAAGGGCGGCAGTCTAGATGATTGACTGATACGGCCTTGTAATAATACTCAACATGGCTTAGCTGTGTTGATACTGTTACATGGCTGAAAGCAACGGGAAACTACAGCCGTAACTACCACCCGAGGACATGCAGCTCTCTCTGTATGAATGATGTACTGATGATGGCTTCCTCCCGGGTAAAATATTCCGGAGGTAAACTAGTCCCCCATTCGGATCTCCGGGTGGGGACTACACGAGAGGGGGCGATCATCAGGAAGATGGATACTGACATCCTGTGAGTCGGAGCGTGGAATGTTAGAAGTTTGAATCGTTGTGGTAGATTAGAGAATACGAAAAGGGAGATGGATATGCTAAAATTAGATGTAGTTGGTATAAGGCAAGTACGTTGGCAGGAAGAACAGGATTTTTGGTCAGGCGACTACCGAATTATCAACACGAAATCAAACAGGGGAAATGCAGGAGTTCGTTTAATAATGAATAAGGAAATAGGGCAGCGGGTAAGCTACTACGACCAGCATAGTGAAAGAATTATTGCCGTCAAGATAGACACCAAACCAATGCCCACCACAATAGTGCAGGTCTATATGTCTACTAGTTCAGCGGATGATGAAGAAATTGAAAGAATATATGAGGAGACAGAATATTTAATACAATACGTAAAAGGTGAGGAGAATCTTATTGTGATGGGAGACTGGAATGCAGCGGTAGGCCAAGGAAGAGAAGGTAGTGCAGTAGGAGAATTTGGATTGGAACAATAGAATGAAAGAGGAAGTCGGCTGGTTGAATTCTGAACTGATCATAATTTAGTCCTTGCCAATACTTGGTTCAAACACCACAAAAGACGTCTGTATACGTGGACGAGACCTGGAGACACTGGAAGGTATCAAATAGACTTCATTATGATTAGGCAGAGATTCAGAAACCAGGTGTTGGATTGCAAAACTTTCCCAGGAGCTGACGTGGACTCTGACCACATTTGTTGTTCATGAAATGCCATCTGAAGTTGAAGAAATTGAAGAAAGGAAAGAATGCAAAAAGATGGGATCTAGACAAGTTGAAAGAAAAGAGCGTGAGGGATTGTTTCAAGGAACATGTTGCACAAGGACTAAATAAAAAGGCTGAAGGAAACACTATAGAGGAAGAGTGGAGAGTCATAAAAATGAAGTTAGTAGGGCTTCTGAAGAAATGTTAGGAAGGAAGAAAAGATCAACTAAGAATCAATGGATAACTCAGGAGATACTAGACCTGATTGATGAACGACGAAAATACAAGAATGCTAGAAACGAAGAGGGCAGAAAAGAATACAGGCGATTAATGAATCAAGTGGATAGGTAGCTAAGGAAGAATGGCTGAAGGAGAAGTGCAAGGATGTCGAAGGCTGTATGGTTCTGGGAAAGGTAGATGCTGCATACAGGAAAATAAAGGAAACCTTTGGAGAAAGGAAATCTAGGTGCATGAATATTAAGAGCTCAGATGGAAAGCCACTTCTAGGGAAAGAAGACAAAGCAGAAAGATGGCAGGAGCATATCGAACAGTTGTATAATGGAAACGATGTAGTTAATTTGGTTCTGGAACATGAAGAGGCTGTTGGTGCTGAAGAAATGGGAGACCCAAATTTGAGGTCAGAGTTTGACAGAGCTGTGAGTGACCTAAATAGGAACAAGGCATCTGGAATTGATGATATTCCCTCTGAATTACTGACTGCCTTAGGAGAAACCAGCATGGCAAGGTTATTTCATTTAGTGTGCAAGATGTATGAGACAGGAGAAGTCCCATCCGATTTTCGGCAGAATGTTGTTATACCTATTCCCAAGAAAGCCGGTGCTGATAGGTGTGAAAACTACCGCACCATTAGTTTAGTAACTCATGCCTGCAAAATTTTAACACGTATTATTTACAGAAGAATGGAAAAACAATTTGAAGCTTAGTTGGGAGAAGATCAATTTGGCTTCAGAAGAAATGTAGGAACGCGTGAAGCAATCCTGACTTTACGTCTGATCTTAGAGGATCGAATCAAGAAGGACAAGTCCACGTACATGGCATTCGTAGATCTAGAAAGGGCATTCGATAATGTTGATTGGACCAAGCTATTTATGATTCTGAAGATGTTGGGGATCAGATACCGGGAACGAAGACTTATCTACAATCTGTATAAAATCAGTCTGCAGTGATAAGAATCGAGAGCTTTGAAAAAGAAGCAGCAATCCATAAAGGAGTGAGGCAAGGCTGCAGTTTGTCCCCTCTCCTTTTCAATGTTTACATAGAACCGGCAGTAAAGGTAATCAAGGAGACATTTGGAAAGGGAATCACAGTCCAAGGAGAGGAAATCAAAACCTTGAGATTTGCCGATGATATTGTTATTTTATCTGAGACTGCAGAAGATCTCGAGAAGTTGCTGAATGGTATGGATGAAGTCTTGGGTAAGGAGTACAAGATGAAAATAAATAAGTACAAAACAAAAGTAATGGAGTGCAGTCGAACGAATGCAGGTGATGTAGGAAATATTAGATTAGGAAACGAAGTCTTAAAGGAAGTAGATGAATATTGTTACTTGGGTAGTAAAATAACTAACGATGGCAGAAGTAAGGAGGACATAAAATGCAGACTAGCACAAGCAAGGAAGAGCTTTCTTAAGAAAAGAAATTTGCTCACTTCAAACATTGATATCGGAATTAGAAAGATGTTTTTGAAGACTTTCATGTGGAGCGTGGCATTGTATGGAAGTGAAACATCGACGATAACTAGCTCAGAAAGAAAGAGAATAGCAGCTTTTGAAATGTGGTGTTACAGAAGAATGCTGAAGGTGAGATGGATAGATCGAAACACGAATGAAGAGATACTGAATCGAATAGGTGAGAGGAGATCGATTTGGCTAAATTTGACGAGAAGAAGGAATAGAATGATAGGACACATTTTAAGACACCCAGGACTTGTTCAGTTGGTTTTTGAAGGAAATGTAGGTGGTAGGAACGGTAGGGGTAGACCAAGGTATGAATATGATAAGCAGATTAGAGCAGATGTAGGATGCAATAGTTACGTAGAAATGAAAATTTTAGCACTGGATAGGGTGGCATGGAGAGCTGAATCAAACCAGTCTATGGACTGATGACTCAAACAATATTATTATTATTATTATTATTATTATTATTATTATTATTATTATTATTATTATTATTATTATTATTATTATTATTATTATTTGGAAGAGTAATACGAGATAATTCAGTAACTTTCATGACTAGTGTAAATAATTTTGTCTTCAAATGTAACTAAGATAAAGCCAATTATTTGTTTAAATTTAATTAATTTGGTATGCGCGAGTATGAGTTTGAGAGTTCGACCGAAATTGTAGAGGGTATGGGACTATAGTCAGCGTCCTCTATTAAATGTCAATTTATGTAAACTCAGGACGTGGAACTATTTTATGGTTGAATTCTTGTGAAGTGTGCTTCTTAGTAAACGCCTGCGTTATTGTTTGTATTTATGTGACTTTCCCTGCGTGGGTGTTGTGTACAGCGAGTGCTGTGTTTGCTAGGTGCATTGGGAACCCAGAGGATTTTGCTGCATTAGGAGTGAGGATCTAAATTCAATTTTTTATTCCGTCGATGTCCGGCGAGGGTAATTTATTTGTGTCTACAAAGAAGAGTTTGGTGAAGCGGCCGATTTGTGTATATTTGTCCACGTTATTGAGAGGTGTTTCTTCCGATATTAATAGTGCGAGTACCGGGCGAGTTGGCCGTTGGTTTAGGGGCGCGCGGTTATGAACTTGCATCCGGGAGATAGTGGGTTCGTATTCCACTATCAGCAGCTCTGAAGATGGTTTTCCGTTGTTTCCCACTTTTACACCAGGCAAATGATGGGGCTTTACCTTAATTAAGGCCACGGTCGCTTCCTTCCTACTCCTAGGCCTTTCCTATCCCATCGTCACCATAAAACCTATCTGTGTCGGTTTGAGTCGTCCATATTAGTACGTAATCAGGTATGATTTTTTCAGGAACCATCGTTGAATTAATGATTGTCATTTAAGGTACACTTTTTATTTATTTGTGTCATATGATATTTTCAGTATATTCACGTTGAATAAGGAGTGAGTTGGTTAAAATATCTGATTGGTCTTTTGTAATGTGCGTTCCTTACAGGAAATATTATTTGATCTCGTAACATTGGAACTCTGTGGGAGAATCAGGGTGAATGCAGCATGCCTACTAATTTTGAGTGGAAAATATAACAACACGTGAATGTTCTGAACATAAAGTTTTAATCTCTAAGTTATATAAACATTGCAGTAGGAAATTAATAATCTCTAGGTTTCACATCTATACGCTTGAAATGTTTTAAGAATCCCTGTTCCGGACACTAACATCCAACAGCGCTAACCCTCGCGTAAGCACTCCCACCTTTATTCCGATAAGGCAAATAGGCCTTAATTTGCAAGTTGTGCGTCTCTGACGGAGATATGTATACGCAATGTCCCTTACGTCACCTCATTAGTCCCATCAGAGCAATGCAACAGCTGTCCAAGTATAATGCTTTTTCGCATCGTGCAAAAATTATTATCTCTTAAAAGATTATGTTCCAGTTACATGTTTTGGAAAAGACGTTAATATATCAGGTAAGTCTTAACCTCCTTCATAAGGCAAGTAGCGCGAGCTGTTTTCGGTTCTGAACACAAAATTTAATGCTCTAAGTTTTAGTTACTATACATTTCAAGGGTTCATATCTATAAGCTTTAAGGTTAAAAAACAAGAAATGAAGTTTTTCAGACTTTAGCTCCCCTTAGCCATTTATTGCCTTTTAGCCCTTGTGACGTTTATTCCTTAAGAGCCCTTTAGTCCTTCTGCCCTTTTACCCTTAGGCATTTTGCCTTTTACATCTTTTGCATTTAGTGTCCTGTAGTCATTATAAACCTTAAGCCCTTTAGCCTTTTGCCTTGCAGTCTTTCAGTGCCCTTCAGGTCTTTACCCCTTTTGTCACTTTAGGCATTCTTCCCTCTAACCCATTTTCCCATTCGCCGTTTAAGCCTTTGGCCTTTTAGCCCCTCAGTGCCCTTTGGCCCTTTTGTCTTTTAGCCCTTTACTTCCTTTAGACTTTTAGTATGGATCGATGTTTTGTACCCGGTATATTCAAAATTAGTTCGAATCTTAGCCAAGAGCTTGGAGCTCCGACACTGCTGATGACCGTGAAGTTTTCAGAAGGCTTGTCTCCCTCAGCTAGACTGCTTTAACTCAGAAGATAACACTTTGGGCTATCTTCAGAATTAGATCACATATTAATTAATAACTCAGGCCTCAGACACTGCTCATGAACGTGCAGTTCTTTCAGAAGGCTTGTCCACTCTGCTAGACGGTTTTCTGTTTATACTCAGAAGATAGAAGTTTGTACTTTATTCAGAATGGGATGACATCTTAGCTAAGAGCTCAGGGCTAAATGCAAAGACAATGAACTTTGTATCTCCTGCCTCAGCAAATACGTCCAAATCTAATCACTTTGCTCGTACAGTCATTTTTTGCTGAGATATACATCCTTTCGGGTCCTTACTTATACTGCATTTGCTGCATTCTCTCTCCATAGACTTTTAATGTACTTTGTGCTAATAGCTCACACTAGTCTTCCACGTTTAGGAGGGAGATTTCTAAACTATTATTTCTTCTTAGTTCGGAGTTAGCTATTTTAATTACGTTCATGCTCTTCAGTCCAAGGGAGTGCTAGGTTCGACCTCCAGTCGGGTTGGGAATTTTAAGCAAGCCTTAGCCTTCTTCATCAGGCAAGTAGCGCGAACAATTGTCGGATCTAAACAGAAGTGTTTAGGCTCTGAGTGATTTTAGCAATTCTGTAAGCTACCATAAATCTCTAGAGTTTAAATCTATAAGCTCTAAATTTAAAATAAGTAATCAGTGTTACGGACACTAAAAAAACACCGTCTTACGCATCACCTCGGTTGCTAGCGTATTGGACTCCACAGTCGCGCAGCACCGAGCACATGAAGCCGACTTCCAAAGTTGCGCCCCTATGAATTAAGCATACGTATTACGCCTCATAGCCGATATTGTGTTCAAAATTCTAAGTACAGCACCAAGCCCCTGAGGTTGCCTTCCAAATTGACGCCCCTATGAATAAAGCATATGTATCAAGTCTTACACCATATTCACGATCCTATCAGTACAATCTGTAGCCGTCATCTTGTTCAAGATTTCAAGCTCTGTTCCAAAACACCTGAATTTTCCCTAGGCCATATCTCATAAAAACAATGTTGAGATAGCCTTCCAATGTTATGTCTCAATGAATAAAGCGTATGTATTATTACTCACACCAGTTCCCTAGTATCATTAGTATAATGTTTAGCCACCATCTTGTTCAAGATTCCAAGCTCAGTTTCAAAGACCTGAAGTTGACTCCTGGACCATGTCTCATTAGAACAGTGTATTATCGCCATCTTGTCTAGTTAGTATAAGTCTGGGATCGAATCTCATATTTGAGTCTGTAACGTTAACGCCGCTGTAAAGTTAAGCCTGGAGTCGAATCTGTGCCTGTTAGGTTGAGCTTACACTCTTGTTCATAATAACGGCGGTTGCTAGGTTAAACTAGCACACTCGGTGCAACGAACTTTGATCTGTAAGATTAACGCCCTAATAATGTTAATCCTGGGGTCGAACCCGGGGCCCGTAGGTTTAAGTCAGGAGTTGAATACATATACGTTAGGTTAAGTTTGCATCCTTGGGTATAACAACGTTGGCTATTATGTTAAGCTTGCAATCATGGGAATCGAAATTGTGTCTGAAATGCTAACGCCTTGTCAGGTAAAACCAGGGGTCAAAACCGGGGCCTGTGAAGATAAGCATGAGGACGTAGCCAGTGTAACGTCAGTAGAGGGTAAAGGTGCCTTCTTAGCCAAAAGTTGATATTTCAAATCGCCCGCGCTCTGACGTCACCCACCGAAGGGAACCTCTCCGTGGTTCCACCGGCGTCGGAGGCCGCCGAAGCCCTCAAAACAACCTACTTATTACTGTATTCGAATGGTAAGCAGGGTAGCTTAGGAAGGATTGGCGCTGGTTTGGCTTGTAGCTTGTAGTGAATTCATATACTGATGATTTGACTTGAGGAATTGAAAGTTACAAGTTTCCCGACGCGATCGGGAATGGTACATGAGTATCTTTCCTTTGGACTGTAAGCGATTATGCTGACTAAATGAGTGTGCATTAAAAGCTTGAACGCAATTCAAACACCTGGCATTCGAGTTACATGAATTTAAAAGGTAAAATCTCCGACCCGTCCGGAAATCGAACCCGCGATTCATATGGAATTAACACTGAAGGGCTTAAACGCATTTCAGACATCTAACCCAGCTAAGAAAAATACAAGTTAAAATTGTTCGAAACGACTAGGAATCGATTGCTGGATATTTTGGACCGAAGACTAGAATATAAAGTTGAGTATTTTTACATTTAGAACAGAAGTCTTACTTAAGCTCTAAGTCGGTCCTTAGTAGCGACTATGAGATGCTATAATTAAAGATGGTGAATAATGTTTGAGTGTTATGAAATTTGGAAGGGAAATGTTACTGCTCAAGTTTTAACACCTCTATCCGACGGATGAAACACTATCAACAACGTTACTGTATATGGACCCCATTTCCAGGGACTGAGTCGTTGGACATGAGGTATTGAAACCGTTCATTACCACGCTAATGGACACGTCATGTGCTGTTTCCGGCATCATTCTATGACATATTTGATTGAAGCTGCATGTTATGCCCGGTCCGAAATACGAAAGACGACGCGCAAGTTTGGATGCAGGAGGTCTCGTTGCGCGCAAAGAGAGGGAGAAACTCTAAGTACAGCGCGGCCTTGGTATTGTGCTCTCTATCGTGGAAGGGAGCACGGGAGAGGACGCTTTGTTCATCTGCTGCGTGTCTCAGTAGGTGTGGTTATATTTACAGTGTTTTAACTTGAGAACTGTATAATACCACCAGTTTCCCTGCCTATTCTTGGATACCAACTCACACATTTCGTGGCCTAAGTAATAATAATAATAATAATAATAATAATAATAATAATAATAATAATAATAATAAAATTTAAAAAGTCAGAGACAAGTGTAAGCGTAGTATTAAGTCAAACGCAGGCACGCGCAGGCCGAAACACACGAAAGGATGCACGAATCACATATGAGAGAATTACAACGATATCCTTGCTTAATTACAAAATTCTTGCAGTTCATAAATTTCTGACATTAAATATCTCAATTTTACAAAGTTTAAAATAAACGTCGATTTCCTTCCGTCTGGAATTCCTTATGACTAATATCGGTACCTACTGAAGGATCAAAATAAATCTCATTAATTGGAAAATTAATTAATCTTGAAAGTAAGGATATTAAGCTCTCGTAAGCTTTCATACCAATTCTGAATTAAGCTCAAATTCACCTTAATTTTTATGATTTTTATATTTCTTAACTGTAAAAGAGTTTAATAATAAAATTAAATCTTATAACTTTCCCTGCAGAATAATTATTCCTACTCTTGGAATTATGTGATTGAATACCTACATTTTTCCGTGATATATTATTTAAGTTTGCTCTACCATTTATGCACAAAGTTATACTTTGAGTAATTTCTCATAAATTGAATTTAAAATTAGAGCCTTGCAATTAATTAATTACTTAATTATTACGGGCTATACTCTTATTTATTTTTATATTTCATGATTATCACATCAGTATTTCAATATGCACTCATCTTTATATTTTTGGGTTATCATCACATAATTAATTAATTATTTGGCATTAACGCATTCATTAAATAATTAATTATTTTATCATTCCATCGAATTCATTTGCTTCTTTTTATAGTAAACTGTTATTATTCCCATGAATTTATTTGGATTGATTTTTAATTGTAATGCAGTGATTTTTATCTCCATTTTAACTCTCATCACCGTAAAATTTCATACAGGCTTCTTATCCCCTTCGCGTCACCGTGATTCTCATTACATTTTTATTTTAAGTCACACGTGCTTCCTAGCAATCTCTTGGTTTAGATAATATGTTCTTTCGGTGGCCTGGGTGAACATATTCATTAACCCAGCTGAAGAAATGTTTTTTAAATTTAACAATCGTAGCCCCAGTACACTCTCTATAGTCAACATTACCGTTTTATTAGGCTGCATTTTTCGTGGAAAGGTCTACCTGAGAAAGATATTTCAAGAATATTTTCAACCACACACTTGCACATATTTCTAGATTGATATTCACGGCATTGACGACACCATCGTAACTTAATCTTTTTTTTGCTAGGGGCTTTACGTCGCACCGACACAGATAGGTCTTATGGCGACGAGTAACTTAATCTATAACAGATTTTAAACAATGTACTTACAGTTTCATCCTGTGACGCTTCATGATGGTACAGTCATGGTTTTCACAAAAATACACTGGGACTAACTATTCTTTACTTAAAAAACCTAATCTAAACTAATCCGCAAAATTTAACTGTTATTTTACCGTCGCTGTAGTTTTATAGTTTCACTCGCATACTGAGTGTACGTGCATCAACGGCAAAGGAGGGAAAATATTTGTCACGACGTGTAACACACGTTATATTAATGAAGAATGCCACAGTGCACGCGAAACCTTTACCTATATTCCAAGTGGAACGCTACAAAAATTCACTATGTACCACCATCACAGACTAGGAAATACAAAATTCTTTTACTTCGTGGTTAGCTCTGTTTTTTGTTCATGCTGGGCAACCTAAATACTTTTCTGCGGCTATGGGAACACATACTATACACGTGCCATCAACGAATTGCTCGAAAAAACTGTATACATGCCGAAACCCAAAACTAAAATACATTCTTCTATATTACAATTACCTTAAATTTCGCTGGGGTTGCTCTCTTTTTCGCCGGCAAGGAAACCCAGCTCGCTGGACAAGCTGAACTGCGGATGTGCGAGCGGATTGTCGAGACAGCGGTACTAGGCTTGGCTTAGATTTTAGCAATTTTTTAAACATAATAAAAAACAATATAAGGAATAATTAGAAAATGTGAATACAAAGTTCTTTACCCTATCAGCGCTGGGTAGATGAGGTTCAGTGCACGCCACTATTATTAATTAAAACATCTTAATATTCACTTTCATTGACTTCCCTTTATTTTATTTTCAATAGACTGCAACATGATCTTCAAATATAGCAAAATTTGATGGTTTTGAAGATCAATTACTTTTGCAATGCACTATTATTCATCTGAATGCAAAATAAAATATATTTCTCGCAGAAATGTCTATATCTAAAAATATCTGAAATTTTCCACCATGGCAGAACTTGTGAAATTTTGATATCCCGAAAATAATGAACACATGGCAAATGTGACAATGCGACAACAGAATATGTGAAAATCAGCACACCAATGTCATAAAAACACACACTTGCAAATACGCGTCTCTCAATGGTGCATTTACGTTGTCACTAATTTCTGAGATTTGTATTTATTAATTATTGTACGTTCACAGTGGCAAATATTTATGACGACTGTAATTTGTTTCGACTTAAGCATCTTGATACTGGATTCATAAATATAACTTGTTAGAACTAGTCTTCGATTATCAAAAATGATGTCACTGGGATTTCATAACTAGAAACCATCTCTTATCATTTATTATCGTATAATTCCTTGGGATTAACGACTTTAATATTTATTCTTGTTGATGAAGCTACGGAATTTTTTTCTTTTTAAGTAGCTAACGTTTGCTTGCAAAAGCAACACGTGCTCACATAATCTCATTCCAATCAACAATATTAAGATCGTAATTCAGCAGTGGAGTCTGCCATATCGTATTCCACCTCTTGTCTCGCAGTAAAAATTCAGCAAGAAATAAATTAATTTATCTGCTCAACAACATTATTTAGTTTCAACGTTCCCGACTAACCGTTTTTTATTACATTCAATATTTTTATTCCCTGAATATTTATGAGATTTAATAATTACTGAATTTGTACCGGGTGTACACCTCCACGTCGCTAATTCGAACTTTGCGCCAGTTGAAACTCCCCTACTGGAGGAAGCCTGAACTTTATCTACTGTGTTAATTTTCTAGTTTCTCAGAAGATGTCACTACTTGTAAATTTTGAAGTTTCTGAACTGGGTCGTTTTCGATGTATTTTGTTTTGCCTGTAGTAAGAAGTGTGGACATTCTCTTCCAGATGGCACTACTGAAGAACTACAATTGTGCACCCTAGTGCGAAGTGAAAGAACTATGTTTTTGGAGAAATTTTGAATTCATAAGTTTGTTCTTTGTTAAATTTCTTTCAGTCATTGTTTAAGTTGGCAATATTAACCCTTTCTTTCCCCTTGTTTTGAATTTAGCCAATCCCGAATTTCTTTAATTAATTTATGACCAATCAGGTGTATCTTCTTCAACTTGGATATGTTGCTTAACCCTAGCCAATAAAATTCTTGTGGGAGGGTGTTCTCATTCCTGAAACGCCTCGAACTTTCCGCGAGGGTTTATAAACTGCTGATTTTCGGGTCTCCAGGCCACTTCAGTAACAGCTATCAGTGTTTAAAGTACGTAGCAGGGGGCGGGAAGCGCCTCTTTCTTCGGGCAGCAGTTCAACCACAAGGTAATGGCCTTTTAATAACTTCTTTTCTTGCTAGCTCAGCAGTTTAACTCTCGGGGCAGGTCCGAAGCCTTTTCCATGTAACTTTCCTTTAAAATGTAAAGACACTCGGGATCAATTCTTTCTGTTTTAACTACAAATTGGGATAGAGAGTGCTTAACCCTCTCGAGCTCCCACTCATATTGCTTCGAGGTGAACTTATTTTCTCAACCGTTTCTTCTAGCGTAATGTAAATTGTCTTCTCATATAAGTCACCTCTTTAGTATGGGATTAGCCCTTGCATTAACGGCCTAGTGCCAAGTAGGTTTTAAACAAAATGTATTAGGAGTGCAGCTTCGCCTGCTCTCAAATTGGTATTGTCGAGGCCATGTAATATTTCTGTTTCTTCACTTAATAGGCCTCAGTAGGTTGGGTATCTGTTTACCCCTGTGTCTGTGTCCTTGGAGGACAGCTTGAAAGTCGAGTTTGGTGTGGCCTTTGATAGGATTAAACTTTGAGAGCGGATTTCTCTTTTGAAATTGATTTTGGGTGCCTCGAGGAGGCTTTATTTTGTAATTGGGAGCAAGTGCTCCTGAACATAATTGGGGTCTTCTGCCCCTTTGTCGAATCTTGCTTTTGGGTAAAGTTGGACTAATTGCTCAAAGAATTGTGAGTCCGGGGCTCGAAGCCCAAATCCTGTGAATACTGTAATCGTACATTTGTTGCCTTGCTACTCTGTACCTGCCATTCTTGTTATTTCTTGATTTTGCTAAGAAAATATAACCTTGTTAAATTTTATCTTAACTTTAATTTCGTATTTTGGGACCTGTTCACCCCCGCACCTTCTTTCACCTCTGCTGTTCCACAGATATCTCGGAACAAGTGGTAGCAGAGCGTGGTTGAATGGGTCTCCATTTAGCCCCTTTTGATGGCTAAACATTGCTTTGATTCGAACTCTAACAATTTTCTCAGTTGCTGGAATTTTTTGATTTTCCCTTTTTCAAAATTGTTCTGTCATCATGTCCGGCCCACGCGAGGTTCTTCATCCTTTCTATTTGCGTAAAGAGGAATTAATTTATGAATTATCTCTCAGAAACGTTCAATCTGGAGGCACGGTTGCAGTCGACTCCAATAAGCTAAAAGATTCCCTTGATTTGCCTATTACCGTCCCGGCTTTGGGAGAGAAAGAGATTGACGACGCTCTCTCCACGACCAGTAACAATACTACTGAGCTAGCATCTGTAGTTAGTTTTTTGAAGTAAGTGATCCATCTCCTAATCAACTCAAAAGAGTACAGGCTAGGTTGTACCACTTTTATAATAGCGTATGTGATCTATTGTCTCTGAAGTTAAATGACGTTCAGGGTAAGGAAGTTAGCGTCCTTGCCGAAAACTTGTCCCAAATGTCTAGTAAGGTTAGTCAGTTGTTATCTGGATCTGCCATCCCTAAAGTCGACCAACCTATGGTAGTAAATACTGTTAGTGGGGAGGAATCCTCGAAAGAGGAAGGAAGTAGTACTGAGGCGACTACCCAACGTACATCTGCCCCATTAGAAACTATGTCAGATCGTCGCAAGTCCATTCCTCCCTTTGTGTTAAATAATGCTCCTTCCGAATCTGTTTCTCCGCCACTTAGGCCCCTTCCTACTACGTCTCCGGGTTTCAGCAGTTTACTCCATCCATTAGCAATGTTGCTCAGAGGTATTTCTAAGTTTTCTGTTAACACTACCAGTGAAGTTATTTCATTCTTAAGGTTTTTAGTTGAATTTCAGGATCATGCCCTTGTTTTTTCTCTTTCTCCATGTCAGATTTTGCAAATCATCTATCCCTATGCAATTGGTATTCTCTCAGACAAAATAGTAAGAGCCATTGCCGAGCAATCATCTATTGAAGACTTCCACGCCCACTTGCTAGCTAACTTCATCCCGGCTAGGGCAAGGTCCTCACTTATTCAGAAGTACTATTATCGTGTACAGCGGTTGGATGAAAACTTGGCAGATTTCATCCAAGATATTAAGTTCTATACTAGGGTGTTTGCTCTTCACTTCCCTGAAGATCAGATTGTACAGGCTATTGTGGAAGGTATTTCACCATCCTATAGGTCATATTTGTGTTTCGCGGCGTGCCCGCAAACCTTCTCTGAACTTGAAGCATTGGCCGTCTCAGCGGAAGGAGTTAGATACGCCGATTCCTTGCGTGTCGCGAAAGAACCCCCTCCTTCTTTTAGTAATCCTCGGCCTCCACCTCGCCGACCAGTTACACCCCGTAAATGTTATGTTTGCGGGTCGCCTGACCATCTTCGGAACAAGTGCCCATCAATCAAGTCTAGTGGGACAAGGAATGGAGCAGGGTCATCTCAAGGCTGTTTTAAATGTGGGGCTTTCTCACATATCGCCAAGAATTTCCCAAATTCGAATAGTACCCCCTCCTGCTCAACTTCTGGTGCAAATTCCACCAATGCCAGTAATCAAAAGTGACTAGTGGCTTCGGCTGAGTCGACTAATCCACCTTCCCGAGGCTCAGCCCCTGGTAAACAGGTCGAAAATTCAGGGAAAACTCAGTCTTCAGATTTATGTTTTCAATGCCCCAAAGAATGTCTTAGGATTGCGGTGGATTCCCCCGCACCTGTGCCCTTCCTCACAATTGAGTTAAATAATGAACCTGTAACAGCTCTTTTAGATTCAGGGCGTGTTTGTTCAATTATTTCGGCTCAATGGTATTCGAAATTGAAATCTATTTGTAAACTTTCTGACTATTGCTCATCTCCTGTTCAATATGTTTCGGCTAATTCATCTCCATTAGAAATTCTAGGTTCTTTAAATGTCAAAATTCGTATTTTTAAATTTACTTGGAAAATTAAATTATTTGTGGCCAAGCACTTGTCTTGCCCCATAATATTGGGAGCTGACTTCATTTCTCACACCGGTCTAGTGCTCGACCTTCAGAGTAAGTCGTGCACATTCAAATTTGCTTCCAATTGTAAAATCCCCTTGTTAAAGTGTAATTCTGTATCATGTTCATCTATTTCGCCTACCCAGGATGAGATGTTGTTAGACCTTATAGACATCTACCTGAGGAGCAGGCTGATAGTATTCGTAAGTTGTGTCAGTCGTTTCCAGAGGTGTTCTCTGATACTATTGGTGTTACTGACCTTATTGAATACAAAATTGAAGTCACGGATTCCATTCCGTTCCGTTTTCCACCATATAGGCTATCTCCACCTAAAATGAAGGCTCTGAAAGAAATCATTGATCAAATGTTGAAGGATGGTATTATTAGGCCCTCTAAGTCGGCGTATTCTTCACCTATTTTTCTTGTCCCGAAACCCCAAGGGGGCTTCAGGCCTGTCATCGATTATAGGGCTCTCAATCGGAAGGTGGTGTTACAATCTGTGCCCCTTCCTGACCTTCATTCTTGTTTTTCATGGTTTCGTAAGGCCAAGTTCTTCACCATCTTGGATTTGAATCAGGCTTATAATCAAATTCCCCTAGCTGAAGAGTCTAAACACCTTACGGCGTTTGCCACGGACTGGAATTTGTATGAATACAACCGCGTGCCTTTCGGGCTCCCCACGGGAGCAGCTGTACTCACTAGATTGCTAGATAGGGTCTTCTCCGACATCAAATTCGAGTACTTGTATCACTATCTTAATGATCTCGTCGTATTTTCGGAGACTTTCGAAGAACATCTAGATCATCTGCGAGAAGTTCTCAATCGCCTTCGTAAGGCTGGGTTAACTATGAAGTTGTCCAAGGTTGCCTTCGCTAAGCCCTCCATGTCATTCCTAGGGCATATTGTGTCTCCTGATGGTGTTGCTGTCGATCATTCTAGAACACAGGCCATCCGTGATTTTAAACCTCCCAAGGACATTAAAGGTATTGCCAGGTTCATTGGTATGGTGAATTTCTTCAGGAAGTTTATTCCTAACTTCGCTAATAGAGCGGCGCCCTTAAACCTTCTTCGTAGGGAAGGCATCAAACTTGAGTGGGGATCTTCTCAACAAGCCGCTTTTGAAGATTTTAAATTAGCTCTCTGTAATACCCCTGTCCTTGCTATGCCTGATTTCTGGAAGA
This sequence comes from Anabrus simplex, assembly GCF_040414725.1. NCBI lineage: Eukaryota > Metazoa > Arthropoda > Insecta > Orthoptera > Tettigoniidae > Anabrus > Anabrus simplex. The sequence continues at coordinate 985,144,682 of NC_090266.1, forward strand.
AATTCATCGTCCAAACCGATGCGTCGTCGTCGCCGGTAGCTGCAGTCCTTCTTCAAGAGACCGAACTAGGGAGGCGACCCATCGCTTATGCATCTAGGACTCTCTCGGCTCAAGAAGCCAAGTATTCCATCTATGAGCTCGAGGGTTTGGCAGTCTTATTTGCCTTAGAAAAGTTCCGCCTCTATCTGGAACATGTCAAATTCGACCTGGAGACGGATAATCAAGCCTTAAGCTGGGTCTTAGGTAGGCCGCGTCGTACTGGTCGTATAGCCCGTTGGGCCATCCGAATTTCTGCCTTCCAATTTGATGTTAGGCATACAGAGGTACTGAAGATGTTGTTGCAGACAGACTCAGCCGTATGTTTTCCAACGACGTCGAGACCCATACACCGGTCGATAATTCATCACCTCCCGTGTCCATACTATCTGAGGTTAATGCCATCTTAACAGATGCTCCCATGCTCTTTAGGGACATTGAGAAATACCAACGTGAAGATCCGACGCTGGCTCCGATAATGGAAACCCTTTCTTCTGGGGAACATGTTGTCCCTTACGTACTGAGGAATGGTGTTTTATGTTGCCGTTCGAGGCATGATAAGATGATGAAGGTTGTAGTTCCAGCTGTTCTTGTACCTATGATCTTTAAGTACTATCATGAGACCCCATTAGGGGGGCATCTAGGCATCTTTAAAACTCGTGAAAAGATTCGTGAAAGGTTCATCTGGAAGGGTATGGACGGTGAAATCCCTGATCTAGTAAAGGCTTGTAAATCCTGCTTGCTTAGTAAACCAACCATGTCCACCAAGGTAGGCCTGTTGTCTTCTCACCAAGCGTCGCGCCCTATGGAACGCCTGTATATTGATTATGTAGGACCCTTCCCCCAGTCGAAGGGAAATGCCAACAAGTTCATCTTTGTATGTGTAGATGGTTTTACAAGATTTTCCTGGTTATTTCCGACTAAGCTGGCTACCGCTCAGTCCACCATTACTTGTCTAAATTCAATCTTTGCTTCTTTTGGTCCGTGTCAATATATTGTGTCTGATAATGCTAAGGCTTTTACATCTAATCTATTCCGTAAATTCTGCTTTGACCTGTCCATCTCTCATGCGACAACTTCTGCTTATTACCCTCAACCATCTCTGGCTGAACGAGTTAATCGTAATCTCAGGTCCGCGCTTATTGCCTATCATCATGAAGATCATTCTAGGTGGGACACGTCCCTGCATTGGTTAGCCTTTGCTTTGAACACGGCGGTTCATGAATCTCATAAGTTTACGCCCGCTTCGCTGATGTTCAAATTTGTTCCCAACACGCCGCTCTCTAATCTCTGGTCTCTGAGTGACATTCTACCTGAGACAATAGATCCAGATAACATTAAAGATCGTTGGAAGAAGGCTAAAGCCAATCTTAAAGTGTTCCATGAAAAGGTTAGGGAAAGATATGATCGTGGACGGAAACCCACCCATTTGAATGTAGGTGACTAGGTGATGGTCAAGAATTTTGTTCCCGCGGGCAAGCTTGCCCCCAGATTTCATGGGCCGTGTATCATTCTCGATTTCCTTACGCCGGTTACGTTGTTATTAAGTAATCCAGCCACCGAGAGGATATTTAGGGTTCACCTGTCGCAGGTGAAACCTGTATAATTTCTGTGCTAACTTGCTTCATATGATCTTGAAAGAAATATGAAGGTTATATTTTTGTTTGAGGGGTTTCACTTTTAAGGCCTTCTGGCCTTGGAATCTGTTTCCTTTGTGTGTAATTATTTATTGTAAACATCCCCCGATCAGTTAAACTGCCATCCTGTCCTTACCATGGCCATTACCACGCTCCCGTCTGCTGCTAACATAACACACAGTGGCTTGTATATGAAATGAATATCTTCACGCCGCTGGCCCCTCAACCTCTCCACAAATCCTGTGCCCTCAAAAATGATGATTGTCCAACAAAATTCTGCCGCCGAGCTTTAATGTTTCAGTGCCCCCGCAGCAGCGCGGTGCCGTACCGCTACTGAGGCAGGGTACGGGCCCGCCCTTCTCCAGTGAGGCCAACCAATGTACGGCGAGCCGGAGTCCTCCTCCCGGCCACGGCTGATGTGCGGCGCACAACCTATAACTGGCCCGCGACCTGCATGTTCGCCGCGGGCGCGGCGTGCTTCAACTCCACTACTCCTCTCATAGTGCGGGCGAGCGGTATCTCAGGGTACTTGAGGGGTCCGGGCGGCCTCCTCTGGACACAAGCAGCAGCGGCCGGTCTGGCCGTCTAACTTAATCAACCTTGGATATATGTAATCTGCTGCATGGGCATTTAACATCAACAATTACTACAGTTTTGAATCCAACTGCAAAATCTCGTGGACTTAGAAAATTTTTCCTGAACTTTAAAAACTAAAAGTTCCCTTCTGATTTCAACCTCTACAAGCACAAAGACATTACATCAATAGTAATCAAAGAATTTTGAAACTGGATCCAATCATTTTAAGAAAATTTGTTGGTAAATACTTCTGCAATTAACGTCCATATCAACATCATAACTTGGACCTTATGTTGAAACAAAAGTTTATGTTCTTCTGTGTTACCCCTTGGAGGGACTTTTGGGGGGGGAGGTCTGTACCGGGTGTTACACCTCCACGTCGCTAATTCGAACTTTGCGCCAGTTGAAACTCCCCTACTGGAGGAAGCCTGAACTTTATCTACTGTGTTAATTTTCTAGTTTCTCAGAAGATGTCACTACTTGTAAATTTTGAAGTTTCTGAACTGGGTCGTTTTCGATGTATTTTGTTTTGCCTGTAGTAAGAAGTGTGGACATTCTCTTCCAGATGACACTTCTGAAGAACTACAATTGTGCACCCTAGTGCGAAGTGAAAGAACTATGTTTTTGGAGAAATTTTGAATTCATAAGTTTGTTCTTTGTTAAATTTCTTTCAGTCATTGTTTAAGTTGGCAATATTAACCCTTTCTTTCCCCTTGTTTTGAATTTAGCCAATCCCGAATTTCTTTAATTAATTTATGACCAATCAGGTGTATCTTCTTCAACTTGGATATGTTGCTTAACCCTAGCCAATAAAATTCTTGTGGGAGGGTGTTCTCATTCCTGAAACGCCTCGAATTTTCCGCGAGGGTTTATAAACTGCTGATTTTCGGGTCTCCAGGCCACTTCAGTAACAGCTATCAGTGTGTAAAGTACGTAGCAGGGGGCGGGAAGCGCCTCTTTCTTCGGGCAGCAGTTCAACCACAAGGTAATGGCCTTTTAATAACTTCTTTTCTTGCTAGCTCAGCAGTTTAACTCTCGGGGCAGGTCCGAAGCCTTTTCCATGTAACTTTCCTTTAAAATGTAAAGACACTCGGGATCAATTCTTTCTGTTTTAACTACAAATTGGGATAGAGAGTGCTTAACCCTCTCGAGCTCCCACTCATATTGCTTCGAGGTGAACTTATTTTCTCAACCGTTTCTTCTAGCGTAATGTAAATTGTCTTCTCATATAAGTCACCTCTTTAGTATGGGATTAGCCCTTGCATTAACGGCCTAGTGCCAAGTAGGTTTTAAACAAAATGTATTAGGAGTGCAGCTTCGCCTGCTCTCAAATTGGTATTGTCGAGGCCATGTAATATTTCTGTTTCTTCACTTAATAGGCCTCAGTAGGTTGGGTATCTGTTTACCCCTGTGTCTGTGTCCTTGGAGGACAGCTTGAAAGTCGAATTTGGTGTGGCCTTTGATAGGCTTAAACTTTGAGAGCGGATTGCTCTTTTGAAATTGATTTTGGGTGCCTCGAGGAGGCTTTATTTTGTAATTGGAAGCAAGTGCTCCTGAACATAATTGGGGTCTTCTGCCCCTTTGTCGAATCTTGCTTTTGGGTAAAGTTGGACTAATTGCTCAAAGAATTGTGAGTCCGGGGCTCGAAGCCCAAATCCTGTGAATACTGTAATCGTACATTTGTTGCCTTGCTACTCTGTACCTGCCATTCTTGTTATTTCTTGATTTTGCTAAGAAAATATAACCTTGTTAAATTTTATCTTAACTTTAATTTCGTATTTTGGGACTTGTTCACCCCCGCACCTTCTTTCACCTCTGCTGTTCCACAGATATCTCGGAACAGAATTAATTAATTCATGGAAAATATTCATAGAGGAATCTCATCAATGGCACATGAAGATAATCATGGCCATAGTTCAAATCCGACTAAGTCAAAATATTAAATTACGTAGTTAATTGTCGATTAGATGAATTATTTTTTACATTACTATTTTTATCCCGCAATACATGACAGTTCATTTTTGTAGATGGCTGCTGATGGCCCCGTGGTGTAAGGATAGCGGGTCTGTCCCTTGCATGGAGGCCCCGGGTTCAATTCCAGGCCAGGTCAGGGATATTTACCTGGATCTGATTGCTTGTTCGAGGGTCACTCAGCCTTCGTGATTACAGTTATTGATTAGCTTTCTGACAATGAGATGGCGGTCGCGGTCTAGAGAAAGGCTTTCGGCTGAACAGCGCGTGCTTTGTAGGCCAAGTCCCTTCGGGTCTGTTGCACCATGGGATTTGGTTTTGGTTTTTATATGGCTGCTACATGCATTTCTTCCTCTAATTAGAGCTACACAGGCACACTCTAATCTACCATCCACGTGGTAAAGAATAAGAGGAAAATAATATTAATCTACTCCAAAATAATAGAAAATATTACATCTACTAAGAAGATCACGATATAATCCACATAAATTTGAAGCGAATTTTACAATTTGGTACTTATTTATGCCAGATGGGAGTCGATTCTCTGTTGGTCTATCCTGTTGTTGGATGCATTACGTTACATCACGAGTTCGATTGATATACTTCATTGTCCTTGGCTGTGTATTTACATTTGACGGTCATTGTAGAGGTAATATCCCACGAAGGAGGCCCCAATTTTAGAATAAATGTTCCTGAGGATTTGAACATGTTGATCCCTCGATGGTGTTGATTACAGCAAAAGACACCCACTTGGTTTAGCACATTCATACGTGAAACTAATAAATTATTTAATATAAGCACAAAAAGAGATTATAACTCGTAATTGAGTGTTTCTTGAATAATACTCAATTTATAGTTTGGAAATCCATTGTTAAATCGCCGTATAATGTCACTGCACAACCCTATTGCACTTCATAGTTTATCTTCTTGACAAACACATATTTACTCCATGAGTTGAAGTCTTTTCTCGTGGAAATATTCCTGAACATGTTGGCTGTTCGTAACTCGTGGATTGTTCTCCAATGCAAGAGTTGTAAAGTCGTGAGTTTAAATAGGAAAGAATGATAAGAGTTTCAAAACGGCAAGAGGACAACGTTCGTCACCACACGTCTTTTATTAATTACTGTTCTGGGAGGTGACTATGCTAGTCACGTTTTCATTGGCTGTTATTTTCAATTCCAAATATCATTGGTTCAGTCCTTGTCTTGGTAGATGTTTCGATAACGATTAAGTTGATTTTCATACGCGCATACTCGGTCTTGTCTCGTAATTTACATCTCACTTGAATGCAGCGGGCTTGTAGAAAAGAGAGAAACAAAGCTCTAGTATTCAGCAGACATGTGATGCATTTCCCTTCACTCGGTCAATGTTGGACCGTCACCTGTTCGCCCTCTCGCTTTGCTCGCAGATGAAAGTATAAATTACGAAATAAACATTTTACAATCTTTCTACAATAAATATGTACCGGTACCAATTTAGATATGTACAATATCACCATTTAGAATTGAATATAGGCATTAGCACCCACTCATTTCCTTTCCTCGTTTCTCAACTCAGGAGGTAGAATGCCAGCCTCTTGAGTATTGAAAAACTGCATGGTCATCAGCCTAATAAGCTGAGTAGCTCAGGCGTCAGACCGCTAGCATTTTGAGTCTTGAAAACTGCATTGTCATCAGCCTAACAAAGATAATTAAGAAATTAGTCCTTAGCTGAGTTGTGAGAAAATGTTTGAACAGATTCTAACGAAACTGAGAACGAAAAGGTTGGGAATAAGACGCTATCTCATAGGCTGTAAAGAAATTTGTTCATGCCAGTTGAAATTGTAGTTTAATGGGAATTAATAAAATTTATTTCTCGTATAATCGCGTTAGGGACCTGCTGATGCCATTCTGTCGAAAAATACTACATAACGAAAGTTGTAGAAAATACAATTTTTAAAGTTGCCATTGATGCTTCCACGGCCCGTACTTATAGACATGATATAGGCTTTCTTGACACGGCATACGGCCAAAAGCCTATATCATGTCTACAATTCTTAAACATTTTTGTCTTAGCTTGATTTTTCGTGCAAGCTATCATAACAGAGATAATCGTGAATTATGCCAGCACGCATGCACACTGCAGACATTTCTGCCAAGTCGTTCTGCAATAGCGCGGATGGGAAATCCATTTTCACATAGCCCAATTTTAAGGATTCGTTCAACCGCATTTCTCATTTTCACACGAGGCAAATTTTTGGGCTGTACCTTAATTAAGGCCGCGAACGCTTCTTTCCTACTCCCACCCGTTTTCTGTCCCATCGTCACCGTAAGACGTATCTGTGTCGGTGGGATGTGAAACAATTTGTAAATACGTGCTGCAGTAATTTCGGAGACATATCCAGAGTTATAAGATTTTTATTTCGGACTTGTTGACAGTTTTTTCTGTAGTGTATTCTGATAGTGTATTCTGTACTACGACAGCCAGATAAAAGTGCGGTTTAAATGTAGGTGGCAGTTTGCACTTTTATCTAGAAGTTCGGTTGAAAACGCGAACTACGACTTTCGGTATCTGCAATCTGGGAGAAAATTCTCGAGCTTTGTAATGCCGAAGTTGGAGAGGCAGTTAAACTCTCTCATCTAAGATTTCGCTCCTATCGGGGACGCGACTATAAGAATCAACATCGCTGCACATCAAGATGAATCTAAATCTGCATTATGTTATACGAATGATGCTTTACGAAAACTAAGTTGTTATTGCACCGGGAGGTACACCTCTAAGCTGCACATTTAAATCTTGCGCCCAAAAGAACTCCTCTTCTGGAGAAACAGTGAACTTGAAACTACGTCTACTTAAACCGTTACTCAGAAGATGTCACTACAGAAATCTAATTAAATTTTGTTATTTTGAAGTTTCATGTACTGTATTAAATTCTACGTGTTTTGTTTACCATTTATGAAGAAGTTTGGACATTCTGCAACAGATGCCACTACAAAAACTATGATCATGCACCCTGGTGCGAAGTGGATGAACTTTGATTTAAAGAAGATTTGTTATCATAAGTTTTTCTAACTAAATTATGTACATTCATTTTTGGGTTGGCAACATTGATCTTTTCCTTCCGCCAGTTTTGAATTTAGCCAATCCCTAATTGCTGTAATTAATTTTCGGCCTATCACAGGCTTCTTCTTCGATTGTGTGTGTAACTTTAAGGAAACCAATAAAGTGAGAGGATGTGGCTTGATTATTCATGAAAGGTCTCGAAATTTCTCCGAGGGTTCATAAACTGCGGTTTTTCACGTCTCTTGGCCATTTGATCAATAGCTAACTAAGTGTGTGTGTGAAGCAGGAGGCGGAAGGCGCCTTTTTCATCAGGCAGCTGTTCTTCAGCATGGTAATGGCCGTATAACATCTAGCTCCACAGTTTAACCCGAGGGATAGGTCCGAAACTTCCGACGTAACCTACATTTCTCTAAATGTAACTTCTGCCGGCTTATGTAATAACTTCATAAATCTTTAACTGTGAATCGGGGATAGAGAGTGATATAACCTCTCGAGATCCCCTTCATATTGGTTTGAGGTGACTACGTTTTGTAACTGGTTTTTGTCCTTTTCGTAATGTCTTTAATTTCTTCTTACACGAGTCACCTCCATAGTTTGGGAATAGCCCATGTTTCATCGGCCTAGTTCACTTTAGGTTTTAAGTGTTCACATCTAGGAGCGCAAGCATTCGCCTCCTTTCATTTGTGTTTCGGGCCATTTACTTAACCTGTTCTTTTCCGCTACGGCCCAATAGGTTGGGTACTAGATTCCCCCGTTTCAAATTGTAAAGTTGTGCCTTGATGGCAAGTGATTGTATTTTCTGATATCGCCTTGGAGAGGCTTAGAAAACGGAGAGCACGTTAGCTCTTTTTCAAGTGTTTTAAAAGTGCCTCTAGGAGGCTTGATTTTGTAACTTACGGAGCTAGTGCTCCATTGTATTGAGGGATTTCTGCACTTGTATAATTCTGTGTCTTTGTAAATCTTGAGCTGATTGCTCAATAATTGTGAAGCGAGGGGCTGGAAGCCCTGATTACTAAACAGTCACTAAATTTTGGTTTTCCTTGCTTTGTCTAAACTTTGTCATGGTACCTGATATGGCATTGTTATCTCGCTAAATGAAAAGTTGTTAAAGTTCTGTTGTTGATTTCTAAAATCCTAAAGAAATATAACCTATGTTAAAGTTTTAATCAATTCATGAATTTGTAGTTAGACCCATTCACCCGGCACCTTCTTTCACCTCTCCTGGTCCACGGGTAACCCCGTTACAGTTATAATGTAATCTGTGTATATATTTATAAAATATACCATGTTTCCTGTCCTGCTATCACAGAATTTGTAAAGATTTCCCGATCTAACTAGTTGTTGCTACTGACTCTATGAGTTGCACGCAAGCGGTTTGATAACAAGATGCCCAGGTAGCCGTAGTCGTTACTGCAACTTCGTTTGATGCTGTCATGCGGTTATTTATGGGTTCGAGTCCCTTTAGTCCAACCTTTTCCTTTCTAAATGTTAGTAGGTAGGGTAATTGAGGTGATAGTACCAAGGCCCCACACCGCTGGCTGCGCAGAAGCGTGTGACTGGGGAAGACATGCCCATGCGCGTACCGCCATGTTGCGGGCGCTCCTCAGCTTGACGTGGAGATCGTATGGAATTCATGCTTTAACTTACATTCCGCACGCATGAAAACATTCGCCTTACAAGATTAATGGCAGCCTACACCGACTACCGTGTACACCCGCAATAAATATACCTAATATAAAGAATGTGGTAATATTAAAATATACTTATGTATAAAAACTAAACAATCTACACAAATCCTTTGGATAGCCTATAGGTGGCGCATTTAAAAATAGAAACCTTTAGCTGACTGAATAAGAAGACTGAAAAATACACTAGCGGTACCTCGAAAATGATCATGGCGCTCACTTTAATGTAAGGGTCATGTTTGTAACTGATGTGTTTGAACACTGTACGCATGGCAAGAAGACCAGACTCAAAGGACTAGAATCACGTGGTAGTCTGTCTCTTGAGAAACCTAGGATCAACAATTAATTATTTAGCTTTATTGAAAATATGAAGACATGTTCAAAAAGCGGTCTACAACTTAAGTATGATTACATATCGTGAGATAAAAATTATCTGTCTCTCAGCAGACTGGAAAACACACAAATTAAATATTTACAAACTCCTGTACCGATAACAATAATCTTCAATATCAACAAGAAAAGGAAACCTGTGAAATAAAATCTTCCTATGAAAGGTACATAGCTTATGATTCCTCTCAGATAAGACATTACAGCAAATTTTACTCAATTATCTGAACAGATTGTTTAAAAAGTACATAACTGCAGAAATCTTTCTAAAACAATCAGATACATGCTTTTTCATTTTCTGAATATGAAATGCCGCCTCTGCGGTGTAGGGGTAGCGTATCTACTTCTTACCCGGAGGCTCCATGTTCAATCCCCGGCCAGGTCAGAGATTTGTACCTGGATCTGAGTGCTGGTTCGAGGTCCACTTAGCATACGTGATTACAATTGCGAAGCTATCTGACGGTGACATAACGGTCAAGAGGATTCGCCGTACTGACCACATGACACCCCGAAATCTGCAGGCCTTCAAGATGAGCAGCGGTCGCTTGGTAGGCCATGGCCTTTCGGGCATGTTGTGCCATAGGGTTTGGTTTGGTTTGGTTTGGTTTGGATATGAAATGACATAATTGGATGAGTAGAAATTTAATTATCATGTTTGTGTGATTTGGATTTAGGTAAATGCTGCCTGACATTCGTTACACTGGAGCTAGTCTTCTGTTGTGTATTTCTTAAGATGAAATTAATGTCTGGGGTTATTTTGAGTTTCTCTGCGAGGTTTAGGCTTAAGTTTTATTTTTTACAATTTGCTTTACGTCGCACCGGCACAGATAGGCCTTATGGCGACGATGGGATCGGAAAGGCCTAGGAATGGGAAGGAAGAGCCCGTGGCCTTAATTGAAAGTACAGCCCCAGCATTTGCCTGGTGTGAAAATGGGAAACCACGGAAAACCATCTTCAGGGCTGCCGGCAGTTGGGTTCGAGCCCAATATATCCCGGATGCAAGCTCACAGCTGTGCGGTCCTAACCGCACGGCTAACTCGCCCGGTTAGGCTCAAGTAAGAATGTTATCATTTAAGATGTAAAACCCTCCTCATAATATTACCTTCTTAAATATTACTTTTACAAGCTCATTCTGAATTACCATTATCTCAGCACATAAACATTGAAAGTGCGTTCAAATTTTTCTCTAATACTGTAAGAACACCATGATTTACACCAGAAAGAAAAGAAAATGAAATTTAAAGTAAAGCACTTGCAAACAACAAAGATTAATATCATAGGCCTAGTGAAAAGTTAATTTTCTAATGCAGACTAGGATTGACAAAATTGTAGTGAGCTTTGTTTAGACTTTATATTGTCAGATTTGTCAGCGTATAAACAATTGTATTCTTTTATTATAAAGGAAGTGGGAAAAATTGGAGAAATTAAGACATACGATACTAATAAGTCAATTTTAAGAAAATTTATATTTTGAAGCAATAACAAAAGGTTTTATCAAGTTGTATCAATCACATCTTACGGATTCTAGGCCCAGGTTTATCAAATTTGTAATACCGCTACACAGTTTGTATGAAAATACAGTATGTAGTCTTTTTCAGAACAGCTTTTTAGTTCTAAGGAAGTATCCCCGATGAACTGGAAAAAGGCAAACAAGAAAAAGAAGCCTAAATATTCTAAATTTCATGTCCATGCGTTCTCTGAATCAACCACCCTATAACCTGTTTAGTTCTCGATTATGGTTCATGAAAGCTATTTTTTAACAGTTCAATTTCTACTCACCTGTACAAATGAAGGCTGCATACGAATTCACCCTCGTGAATATCTTTCCATTCCACAGGTAATGCCTAACTTTAGGCCTAATATTGCCGATTAATTTCACTAACGCAATGTATCAGCTCCCACAATCCTTGAAAATATTTTACAATATATTATCACTCCGTCACATATAATACCAAACAAGATCCACTAACCGGTATGATTCAAATCGAAAACATGCAAGGACCTGTAAACATTACCACGGGCTAGCCATGCATTCGAAGCTGAAGCGCCCGCAACATGGCGATGCGCGAAAGTGTTCAATATTCCGCTTAGCATCAGCGCGATCTGTGAGTCTAGATAAGTAATATCAAAGTCTTTGGATAGTACAGATTTCCTAATCATTAGAGTGCCTCTCAAAGCTTGCGTTCTATTCCAAATCTATCCGCGATGCACATATGGAGTAAAGTTACACGACGTTGTTCATGGTGATTCGTCTGTCGAATGAGGACGGTATTTCCTTGACTTCATAACAACTTGCTGCTAAGTATTTACACTAAACTGAGATAAATGCTTGCCAGTTGTCCTGAAAAAAAAGAAACTAACATTCTTTCTTTCTTAATCTGCTTACCCTCCAGGGTTGGTTTTTCCCTTGGACTCAGCGAGGGATCACACCTCTACCGCCTCAAGGGCAGTGTCCTGGAGCTTCAGACTCTGGGTCTGGGGATACAACTAGGGAGGATGACCAGAACCTCGCCCAGGCGGCCTCACCTGCTATGCTGAACAGGGGCCTTGAGGGGGGATGGGAAGTTTCGAAAGGATAGACAAGGAAGAGGGAAGGGAGGGGCCGTGGCCTTAAATTAGGTACCATCCCGGCATTTGCCTGGAGGAGAAGTGGGAAACCACCGAAAACCACATCCAGGATGGCTGAGGAGGGAATCGAACCCCTTCTACTCACTTGACCTCCCGAGACTGAGTGGACCCCGTTCCAGCCCACGTACCACTTTTCATATTTCGTGGCAGAGCCGGGAATCGAATCCGGGCCTCTGGGGGTGGCAGCTAATCACACTAACACTACACCACAGAGGCGGACAAAATAGTATTAGACAAAAGCAAAATTGTTCCGTGTAGTAGGAATTATTTGATAAGAAACATAACCTGAATCTTAACTTTTACATTTTCAGTTTTCTTAATTTCTACAGCAATCTGTGAGCTTCGTTACAAAGTAAATTAATTTTAACATTTCTTCGTATGTGTAGAATTCAGTCCTAATTCTATTTCGACAAGAACTTCCAAATTTTAGCTTAACAAGAGTCTGATATTGGACTCTAGTAATACAATTTCAAAAGGAATAGCGCTAAAACAACGAAAACACCAAGGAACACGTATACAACGCGCTAATTTTCACTATATTTTCAGGAAACTTATTACCAACGCAATAAAAATGTTACTACATCTTCCGTATAACAATAACGTCGTTAAAATTCGTTGGTAGTATGCAAGAAAATATTTCAATTATAGTATGCAAAACTGCAGCCTACGTATCTGGCTGCTTATCTGACAGTAGTAATACAGGCCCTAAGCGTTACAAAGTTCGAGTATGGTGGTTAACTTTTATTGTAACAATAGTAGTAATATAATCGTAAAATAATAATAATAATAATAATAATAATAATAATAATAATAATAATAATAATAATAATAATAATAATAATAATAATAATAATAATAATAATAATAATAATAATAATAATAATAATTGTACCGGGTGGTACACCTCCACGCCGCTAATTCAAACTTTGCGCCAGTTGAAACTCCTCTACTGGAGGAAGTCTGAACTTTATCTACTGTGTTAATTCTCAAGTTTCTCAGAAGATGTCCCTACTTGTAAATTTTGAAGTTTCTGAACTGGGTCGTTTTCGATGTATGTTTGTTTTGCCTGCAGTAGGAAGTGTGGACATTCTCTTCCAGATGGCACTACCGAAGGACTACAATTATGCACCCTAGTGCGAAGTGAAAGAACTGTGTTTTTGGAGAAATTTTGAATTCATAAGTTTGTTCTTTGTTAAATTTCTTTCAGTTATTGTTTAAGTTGGCAATATTAACCCTTTCTTTCCGCCAGTTTTGAATTTGACCAATAAGGAATTTCTGGAATTAATTTTTCACCAATAATGTGTTTCTTCTTCATAGAGTGTAGGGGTTTTCGTTGTTAGCCAATAAAATGATTGTGGGCGGGTGTTCTCATTCCTGAAACGCCTCGAACTTTCCACGAGGGTATATAAACTGCTGATTTTCGGGTCTCCGCGCCACTTCAGTAACATCTATCAGTGTGTAAAGTATGTAGCAGGGGGCGGGAAGCGCCTCTTTCTTCGGGCAGCAGTTCAACCACCAGGTAATGGCCGTTTAATAACTTCTTTTCTTGCTAGCTCAGCAGTTTAACTCTCAGGGCAGGTCCGAAGCCTTTTACCATGTAACTTTCCCCTAAAATGTAAAGACACTTGGTATCTATTCGATCCTTTTAAACTACATATTGGGATAGAGAGTGCTTAACCCTCTCGAGCTCCCACGCATATTGCATTGAGGTGAAGTTATTTTCACAACCGTTTCTTCCTTAACGTAATGTAAATTGTCTCCTTCTATAAGTCACCTCTTTAGTATGGGATTAGCCCTTGCATTAGAGGCCTAGCGCCAAGTAGGTTTTAAATAAAGTGTAGTAGGAGTGCAAGAACGCCTCCTCTCAAGTTGGTATTTTAGAGGCCATGTAATTGACCTGTTTCTTTACTTAATAGGCCTCAGTAGGTTGGGTATTTTTACCCCTGTTTTCATGTACTTGGAGGACAGCTTGAAAGTGGAGTTTGGTGTGGCCTTTGATAGGCTTGAACTTAAGAGCGGGTTGCTCTTTCTTAAAATTTGTTTCTGCATGCCTCGAGGAGGCTTTACTGTGTAGTTGGGAGCAAGTGCTCCTGGGCATGATTGGGGTTTTCTGCCCCTTTGTCGAACCTTGTATTTGGGTAAAGTTGGGCTAATTGCTCAAGAATTGTGAGTCCGGGGCTCGAAGCCCAAATTCTGTAAAAACTGTAATTGTACATTCTTAAATTGTTGAGATTCAACTGTGTTTCTGTTATTCTTGTTATTTCTTGATCTTGATAAGAAAATATAACCTTGTTAATTTTTATCTTAACTTTAATTTCGTATTTTGAGACCTGTTCACCCCCGCACCTTCTTTCACCTCTGCACATCCACAAAACTCGGTAATAATAATAATAATAATAATAATAATAATAATAATAATAATAATAATAATAATAATAATAATAATAATAATAATAATAATTGTTGTAGTGTATGCATTAAAGTTTTCCCTTCTTTACAGTACCTGATAATTCTTCTGAAAGGAATTAAACACATTCATGACACGAGGTAAAAATAGCATCAACTTCTTTGTGAAGCATAACATGCATAGTATTTTGAAAACTTAATTTTATAAACAGTAAATATTTTGTGTAATTTGAATGTTGCATGGGGCATTACAATTTAGGAAGCTTGTTACCTCTTCACAGTAAGATGTTAGTACAGCAACTTTTTGGGCAGCGTAACAAAGACTGTAGTATAACCGGTAGCAGTTTGTTTAATTTTGTAAATACTTACACAATAAATATTTCATTAACATTAAAATGTACTTCTTATTGCAATCCATCTGCCTCCTCATACCTATCAAATATTTTGCTCAACTAAGTAGAGATGCTTTTTAGGTGGAGGAAGTGGGGGAGGAGGAGTGTTGATAGATAGTTACCTGTCTGTCGGATGGAGACGTAAAGCCTTGAGCAGTCCTCTCGATGCTATTCGACAGGAGATGGCTATTTGCCACTGCCGGGTTTTACTCTCTCCCTTCCTACTATCATGTACCATGTAATTTATTTCATATTATTATCTTCCCTGATGAAGTTAACGTCAGGAAGGGCATTCGGATATAAAAAATCGATCTTGACGGGTCCAACCCTTGTCCCGTTTCTTCAGTGTTCGTGTGTGAAATGAGGTGAACCTGTCAAATTTACGACGGAAGACCAGTGTCTAAACCGTGTGAACCATTCAGCCCGGCAGGGTAAGTTAGGTGGTTGTATACAATTTCTAATTACTAGATTGTGTGCCCAAAAAAGCCTTGATGAAATTCCAATCCTCTTCGCAGTGCTCATATCGAGTGAGGGCGTATAGCGCTGTTGATAGTTATTTGTGCGTCGGATGGAGACGTATAACCTTGAGCAGACCTCTCCCTTCCTACCAGGGGCGTATATAAGAGGGGCCCAGGGGGCCTCTGCCCCCGAAATAATGAATATAAAGAAAAATAAATACCGTTATCTGAATTATTTTAATGAATCATGCGCGAAGGCATCGCCTACTTTCCCATGTAGGTGAGAGGACTGGGGAGGAAGTGGTGTGAAGTTCGTGTCAGTGATCACTGAGAATTTGCTTTTCTGCACTCCGCTAGCTCCTGCTCCCGCCCGGCTATCTACACCAGTCGCCGCCAGAGGCCAGCACAACAACCGGGCACGAGGGGTGTGATGAACAGTTCAGTACCAATCATTGGTTGTTGTTTACATTTGTTCGACATATGTTGTACTGAAGTATTGTGCTGTTTTAAGTGTTAATGTTTACGTACTTTATCAGTATACTGAAGTTGGTCGTAAGTGTACCACAATCGTAATGAAGAGGCAAGCTTCCATTCAAAAGTTTTTCGCCAAAAAAACAAGTGTCAATAAGCCTGTTGGCGATAGTCCTGAAGTCGGTAGAGTTACGAATGGACAAAGTGCAAATGGGCGCGACGTAGACAATGCTGAAGTTGGCTGCGTTGGTAGAACTGCTTCTTGTGATGTCGCTACTTCGAGCTCCGTTAATGTAGTTCCGCATATGGAGGATAGTAGGCCTAACCAAGTAAGGAAAAATATCTATGATATTGGAAAATATTGTCAATACAATTCCGTTCAATCTTTCACAAACGAAAAATAAATATGTTAGAAAATGTTTGGAAACCTCAGCCTGGATACAAATTTCCCACCATTACTAGTTCAAATCATACTAGAGCTTTACAGATGAAGTGGTTAGAAGAATTTACGTGGTTAGCTTATTCAGAGGGAAAATATGGATATTTTTGCAAGTACTGCGTGTTATTTTCCCATACCGAAAATGTAGGGAAAGGAGATCACCAAGTAGCAGGGGCGTTGGTCACTCAGGCTTTTACCAATCTTAAAAAAGCCAGGGAAACGTTTAGCAAACATGAAAACTTATCCTATCATAAGAAATACGTTTTGATCGCTGAAAATACAAAAGGTATAATTAAGAAAAAGACTGAAAGTGTTATCAATCAAGCAAATGCCCAAAGAAGACTGGATATTGAGAATAATAGAAAACGGCTAATCCCAACAATACAAACAATGCGACTTTGCGGGAGGCAGCAAATAGCTCCAAGGGGTCATCGTGACTGGACGAATAAGCATTGAAGTACCGGACCGAAATGATGGGAATTTTCGATCGTTGTTGAGATACCGAGCCAACAGCGGAGAAAATATTCTTTTTCTAGTTGCTTTACGTCGCACCGACACAGATAGGTCTTATGGCGACGATGGGACAGGGAAGGGCTAGGCGTGGGAAGGAAGCGGCCGTGGCCTTAATTAAGGTACAGCCCCAGCATTTGCCTGGTGTGAAAATGGGAGAAAATATTCTTAAAGACCAATTAACGACGAGTGGTGGGAAGACGATGTACACAAGTTCTTTCATTCAAAAGGAACTTATTGACACATCCAGTCACTTAATGCAATCAAAAATTGTAGAAAATGTCAGAAAGTCTGTTTTTATTCCGTTTCAGTAGATGAAACCACTGACACCAGCCAAATCGAACAGTTTTCTCTTTGTGTACATTACGTAGAGGACCAAACTTTCAAAATCAGAGAAGATTTTCTGACATTCGTCCCCGTTTATGACGTCACTGGAGCAGGTTTGGCCAACACAATATTGGAGACCTTGTCAACATTAGGGCTTGACTTTAACAAAATGAGAGGCCAAGGATACGATGGTGCTGCCATGACGAGCGGGCAATTCAGAGGAGTACAAGCCGTCATCAGATTGTTCTTCACGCTCTTTAAGTTTACGATTGCCAGATGCGAGCAAAACACCTTCTATCAGAAACTGTATGGGTGTCATAAAAGAAGTCTGTGGATTCTTTCATATGTCAGCCAGAAGAACCGAAATATTGAAATCAATGATTTCTGAATGTTGTCCAGAACAAAAGAAAAAGAAACATATTTTACTCTGAGAAACCCGGCGGGTAGAAAGGCACGACTCAGCAATTGTATTTAAAGACATTTTGGAGCCAATCATTCTCTCCCTTTGCAATATAGAAGAGGAATTAAGTGATTCAGCATCTAAGACTCACACTCTAAGTAGGGTTATTAGTCAATTTGCATTTCTTGTTAATATTTTTGTTTTGAGCTGGATGCCATCAACCACGCATAACTTATCTGAGCAGTTTCAAAACAAAAATATAGATCTTCCATAGGCCTTGACTAACGTCACGAGTGTCTTACACCTTCTATCGAAGGAGAGGACAAATGCTGATGACTCATTTAAAGCCTTGTATAATAAAGTTAAGCCATTCGCTGCCAAACATGACATTAAAGAAGAGATTCCAAGAATTTGCCGCCTTCAAACAGCAAGTAGAAACGTCCCTTACACCCCAGAAGAAGATACTATCGAGTAGCTGTTTACACTAATTCCCCCAATATATTTTATATTCGCCACTGCTTCCTACTATAATATATCATGTCATTCATTGCATTTTATTATCTTCCCTGATGAGGTTGGACGATTTTTTTAACTCACTAAGAGAACGCTTTGAATCTCACAAGGAAAGATTTGCATCCTTACAAAACATCCTTCAACAACTGTGTATCATAACAGATTTCAGTTCATTGGAGTCTGCTTTTAGTTTCTGCGAAGAAGATCTGTCACATAAAGAGATTGTGCAAAGTGAGTTTATGTTGTGGAAAGAAAATTGGAGTCAGGAATATACTTCAAATCTTTCAAAAACGGCTGTAAATTCTCTAGAAATATGTGACAAGACATTCTTCCCTAATATTTATACACTTCTCAAATCACTGGCAGTTCTTCCTGTCTCTATCGCAACTGTAGAAAGAACTTTCTCTAGCCCAAGGAAACTGAAGACTTATTTAAGAAACAGCACATCTGAACGTAGGCTTAACTGGCTTGCTTTACTCTCTATCCACAGAGACATTATAGTTAGTGATGAAGTTCTTGATAAGCTTGCAAGTGTACCAAGAGACGTGGACTTAGTTTTGTAACCAACTGGTGTACTGTATGTATGTATGTATGTATGTATGTATGTATGTATGTATGTATGTATGTATGTATGTATGTATGTATGTATGTATGTATGTATGTATGTATGTATGTATGTATGTATGTATGTATGTATGTATGTATGTATGTATGTATGTATGTATGTATGTATGTATGTATGTATGTATGTATGTATGTATGTATGTATGTATGTATGTATGTATGTATGTATGTATGTATGTATGTATGTATGTATGTATGTATGTATGTATGTATGTATGTATGTATGTATGTATGTATGTATGTATGTATGTATGTATGTATGTATGTATGTATGTATGTATGTATGTATGTATGTATGTATGTATGTATGTATGTATGTATGTATGTATGTATGTATGTATGTATGTATGTATGTATGTATGTATGTATGTATGTATGTATGTATGTATGTATGTATGTATGTATGTATGTATGTATGTATGTATGTATGTATGTATGTATGTATGTATGTATGTATGTATGTATGTATGTATGTATGTATGTATGTATGTATGTATGTATGTATGTATGTATGTATGTATGTATGTATGTATGTATGTATGTATGTATGTATGTATGTATGTATGTATGTATGTATGTATGTATGTATGTATGTATGTATGTATGTATGTATGTATGTATGTATGTATGTATGTATGTATGTATGTATGTATGTATGTATGTATGTATGTATGTATGTATGTATGTATGTATGTATGTATGTATGTATGTATGTATGTATGTATGTATGTATGTATGTATGTATGTATGTATGTATGTATGTATGTATGTATGTATGTATGTATGTATGTATGTATGTATGTATGTATGTATGTATGTATGTATGTATGTATGTATGTATGTATGTATGTATGTATGTATGTATGTATGTATGTATGTATGTATGTATGTATGTATGTATGTATGTATGTATGTATGTATGTATGTATGTATGTATGTATGTATGTATGTATGTATGTATGTATGTATGTATGTATGTATGTATGTATGTATGTATGTATGTATGTATGTATGTATGTATGTATGTATGTATGTATGTATGTATGTATGTATGTATGTATGTATGTATGTATGTATGTATGTATGTATGTATGTATGTATGTATGTATGTATGTATGTATGTATGTATGTATGTATGTATGTATGTATGTATGTATGTATGTATGTATGTATGTATGTATGTATGTATGTATGTATGTATGTATGTATGTATGTATGTATGTATCAGACCAAAATAATGTTTACTTTTCCTTTATAAAGTATTTGAAATCCTCTGACCTCTTAAAATTACTTAATCTAACCTTACACTGATTCTGCCCCCCCCACCCCCCAAATATATTTTATATTCGCCACTGCTTCCTACTATAATATATCATGTCATTCATTGCATTTTATTATCTTCCCTGATGAGGTTGACGTCAGGAAGGGCATGCCATTATAAAATCCATCTTAACAGATCCATCTCACCACAAACCCAACACCGTAGAGAAACGGGGCAAGGAATGGACTCACGTTAGGTTGTAACGTCATGCGCCCTTAGCCAGCAGTTCGCATTTCAAATCACCCACGCTCTGACATCACAGCTCTGTCAGGAGGAGGGCTGCGCGTTCGGTTGAGTAAAGAAAAGGATGCATTTTTAAATCGCCCGGTAACTCACAAAGTCACCGCGAGAGTGCACTGATATTCTGTAGCAGTATCAGATAGTCATTTGTCACGTTGTAACGTCGCAGCTCTGTCAGGAGAAGGTCTGCGCGTACGATTATGTAAAGATACGCATGCATTTTTAAATCGCCCGCGCTTATTACGTCACAGCTCCGTCACTACACCAAGGGTGAGACGGGCAAAGAGCCTGTGAGTGCGTGAGTAATCCGTTTTACAGTAACTTTTCGTCGCCAAGGTTAGGTTAACACACGTGTTAACCACATCTACAAGTCACTTCACTACGGCTCCTCAAAGGAGAACACGTCTAAGGTTAGGTTGGCGTTCCTTGTAGCGAGGTTAGGTTAACACGACATAAACTCAACTACCAGTCATATAACCGAGTGAACTCCGCCAAGGGGAGCCTGTGTGAGAGGTTAGGTTAGCGTTCGTGCGCAAGGTTAGGTTAACACGTCATAATGACGCCTTAACCTTCTATGCAGGCCACCTAACCGATCTGTGACACCTCCATGGGCGCCCGATCGATACGGCTCCTCCAAAGGGATCCGTGAGGTTAGCATTTCCCTCGTACGTAAGGGGTGCGTGACCTTTCTGACTCGGATCCTCCAAGGAGCGCCCGTCCGTTTCGGCTCCTCCAAAGTCGCTCGTGAGGTTAGCATTGCCTTCGTAAGTAAGGGGTCCGTGACCTTTCCGACTCGGCTCCTCCAAAGGGGACCCATCCGTTTTGGCTCCTCTAAAATGGCCCGTGAGTTTAGCATTGCCCTTGTACGTAAGGATATGCCGTCATAACCTCACCTAGCGGTCAAAACCACTCCAGATGGCCAGTGAGGTTTGCATGGCCCTCGTATGTATGCGTATGACGTCATAACCTCATCTAGGGATCAAAAGCACCCCAGATCATTCCCTGACCAATTAGGCCCCTCCAATGGAGTCTGTGAGGTTAGGCTCGCTCTCGTACGCAAGGTTCCGCGTTCAATGGTTTAGAGCCCACATTGCCTTCCTACTCAATTGGGGTCAATGACCTCGTTGCAGGATAGGCATAGAATTGCTAATCAACTAGGGGTCAATGACCTCGTGGAAAAATGCTGACTCAGTACCCTTTGGTTTAGAACATACATTGCCCTACTACTCATAATTCATCTTTTACGCTCACTGATATCCCACGCGCGTAACGCCCTTTCAGGCTCCTTTCATGTTTCGTTCTACTCCAAACCTTGAAAGCTGGTATTTGTACTTCCAATCCCTCCCCCCATGCAACCATCACTTTAATCTCATTATCCCACGCTAGATCTCTTAATTCGTCATTTCCCAGTTCAATCAGTATATCCTCGATATTTATTAATCCCACGAGCCAGTCTAGTTATTTATTCGTGGGTATATCTCAGGGGCGTCTCAACTTAAGAATCACATGAGCACGTGAACACACTGGTAAACGCAACATTCTTGAAATTTACACGATATTGTACGACGAGGACAAGATTTCCGTACGTTGAGAACGTATTTACGAAGTTGCAAGTGTCGATTCAACTTCCCTTTCCATTTGAATCACGCGCCATGACAGCCGATCACAACTCCGTTTTGAACTACAAAGTTCGTCTTATTGCATAGCTAGAGCTTGAAAGGAAGATGCTGTGGTTACGGCGAATATGGTCACAATTTACTGTGTGATCACGGCACGGCCTTCTCGATATGCACCCTTAGACTTTCTTCTTCTTTTCTTTGTAAGAAGGTCTTCAAATCCTTGAATTTTCTTTAACATTTCCTTGGTCTTCTCCCCGTGGCATTCTGCTTGCATGACCACCTTGAGTTACTCTATATATTCCTAGGACAGTCCAGGGCCCGGGTTTATCTCCATCCCACAGAACATCAGTAGCACCATCAACACAACCGATGATAATACCATCTGCGTAATGTTGAAACTATTCTTCACCGTTTGAATAGACTTCAATTTCCACCTGCCCTGCCACCTGCCTATGGCCCCCCTACATTCTTAAATTGAAACTGCCATATTAGTGAACTCGTACTCTTATTACCCGCGCAGCACAATGCTTCTTTTCACCTCGCGAGCTGAATTGCGACTGAAAGGAAAACTAAGTGCGGGAATAAGTGCTCAGATGGAAAAGCACTTTTAAGAAAAGAAGACAAGGTAGAATGATGGCAGAATTATATCCAACAGTTGTATCAGTGTAAAGAAGTAGATAATATGGTTCTTGAAAAGAAGAGTTTATTGATGCTTATCAAGCGAGAATCCCAATTTTGAAGTCAGAATTCGACAGTGCTTTGAGAGACCCAAATAGGAACATGGTTCCTGGAACTGATAACATAACCTCAGAATTACTGACTGCCTTAGGAGGAACCAGCATGGCGGCGTGATTCCATTTATTGTGTAAGATGCATATACAAGAGAAGTGCCAACTGATTTTCGGCAGAATGTTGTTATACCAATTTGCAGAAAGCAGGTACTGTCAAGTGTGGAAACTGCTACATCATTAGTTTAGAATATCAAGCCTGCAAAATTTCAACACGTATAATTTACAGAAGGATGGAAGTACAATTTGAAACTGAGTTGGAACAAGATCAGTTTGGCTTCAGAAGAAATGTAGGAACACGTGAGGCAATTCTGATTTTACGTCTGATTTTAGAGGACCAAATTAATAAGGACAACCCCATGTAGATGGCATTTATAGATCTAGAAAAAGCACTTGGACTTGCTTGGACTTCATTCCTTTTATTCCTCGTGGAACATGCAGTAGATCATCAACAAGGTATCTCCATCTGGTTCTGTTGACAGACAGCTAATGTTTGTTACCTTTTTCAAGCCAAAAGTCGTAATCTTTGGATCAGCCCGGTTTCTCTTTGCTGATGTCCCTGTAATGGCTTAATTTAAGCTTGTGCGAGTTATCGGCCCACAGCAATCGAGCCTCGTGGTGGGGCTGCCACCTGAAGCTTCCAGGCTTTCTGTTGGGGTCGTCTCCCTTAGGCTTCGAAGGTCTCTCTTCGCCACAAGGCACTGGTTTCCTTCTTCATATAACCCCAAGAGAAAGTCTTGCCTCCTCCGCTAAATTTGCCGTATCAAAAGTCTCCTTCTCCACTTCAGTTGCCGTTACGGACTTCACCAGAGCCCCGTTAAACGTTACTTTTCAAGGTTCCTGTAAGACCTTCACAGCTACCGTAGCGAACCTGGGGGAACAACGTTCCAACTGCACTTCGCCGTTACATGCTATTCCCTACTTCGTATCTTTGCCCGTCCCCCGCAACGTGGACTAGAGGTTGGACTTACAGGTGAAAATGCACTTGATAATGATTATTGGACCCAGCCATTTGAGATTCTGAAGGTGATCTGGTTCAGATACTGAGAAAGAAGAATTATCTATGGTCTGTAAAAATCAGTCTGCAGTGGTAAGAATCGAGGGCTTTGAAAGGAAGCATCAATTCTGAAAGAAGTGTGGCGAGGCTGGAGTTAGCCATCTCGTTTCCAATGTGTATATAGGAAATCCGGGAAAGGAAATTAAAGAGGAATTTGGAACACACATGCATCATCATTACAGACCGTTATGCCTTTCAGCGTTCAGTTTGCAAGCCTCTGTGAATGTACTAAATGACACCACAATTCTCTTTGGTCTCATTTAGTTATAGATATCTTAACGGGAATTAAAATTTCAAGGAGAGAAATTTAAAACCCTGAGATTTGTCGATGATCTTGTTATTGTATCTGAGTCTGCAGAAGTTCCGGACATATTGTTGTATGGTATGGTCAGAGTATTGAGGAAGGAGTACAAAATGAAAATAAATATGCCCAAAGCAAAAATGAATGAAGTACAGTCGAACGAAGTCAGGTGTTGCAGAAAATATTACATTAGGAAATGAAGCCTTGAAGGGAGTAGATGAATATTGTTGCTTGGTTAGTAAAAACACTAACGATGTAAGAAGTAAGGAGGACAAAAAGTGCAGAATAGCATAAGCAAGGAAGTCTTTTTTAAGAAAAGAAATTTGCTCACTTCGAACGTTGATATAGGAATTAGAAAGATGTTCCTCAGGACTCGTCTGCACCGTTGCATTGTGTGGAAGTGAAACTTGGCCCACAACTTGGTCAGAAAGAAAGAGAGTAGAAGCTTTTGAAATTTGGTGGCACAGCAGATTATTGAAAGTGAGATGAGTAGATCGAATCACAAATGGATAGATACTGAATATCGTTGTGAGAGGTGATCGATTTGGCTAAATTTGACGAAAAGAAGAGATAGTACACTTTAAGACTCTCTGGACTTCATCACTTTCTTTTTGAGGGAAGTGAAGGTGGTAAGGACGGTAAGGGTTGCCCAGGAAGAAGTTTACCAGAATATATGCCATTGAGCTGACTGAGCAGTTTTCACCGAGTGCAAGTGCGGTTTCATACAATGAGTGCTACATGCATTATGAACGGGAATAAATGGAAGAAATAAACAGCGACTCCCTTGGATGTGCTTAATTTATTTGAAATTTTTGTGGAACTTTTTCGGATAATTACAGTGTATTTATTTGACAATGCTCATGTTTTCTATTTACAGGCCTTGCGTACAGTTTTGCTCCCGGTTCCACTTGACTTGATTAGGCTTTGTCTCAACACGATTACTTATAATTTGTAAGCAATCCTGAGGTGGTGCAGCTTTTTCAGGCACACCACCAATGGAAGTGAGCTGCATGTACCATTTCGACCACATACCAACCCTCCTGCGATTCTTAACGTTCAGGCAATACCGGGAGTCACGCCCGGGCCTCCTAGGATGGCAGCTAATATGACAAAACCTTACGCTGCGGAGGCGGACTTTTAAAAACTGAAACTGTCGTTATAATATGTAAGATGAGAAAACAGGAAGCAACGGCTTAACAGGAATGAAGAAAAATATTCCTTCCGTGTCTACGATACCATCTCTCTCTTCCTCACTGGACCAGTAGCTCATGGATTAATCAAGCAATATTATTAGACCACCTAGCCCAGTGTCTATGATCCCCTTTCATTCGCATGTTTGAGTAATTGTTTGTTGGGCATGGCCCAACACTTTTCCGCAATCCTCACTGTCATTTAATTGACGGCTCTGAAAATGAGTTCTTCTACTTCCATCAATATTAAAATCCTATTCACACAGAATTCACGGGGAAAAAATCCACGCTATCCTACCGTTGTTTTGGTGATTATTGTTTTAAGAGAAATTGCGCTATCCTATAGTAGCTTACAGTAAAGTAAACTAATCTAAAATAAATCTTCAACTAAGCTTTGAAAACAATTAAACAACTGACAATACTTGTTGCATGTGAGTGCTACGGTTGCGGCGGGCGGATGTTCTCTCCCGGGTTGGCGGTTATCCGTGACTAGGGGAGGGGTGTCTGTTCGTCGTTTCCATTGGCTCATATGCGGTAAGATCTAAAAATAACAATTATTTGATTATGGGCAGGCATTAAGGAGTATGAGGGAAGAGTTGGAGAGTTTGAGGGAGATAATTAGGATTCTCTCAGAGTACAGGAAGGAAGGTGGGCCTCCCTCAAACAATGTACAGGATAAAGCTGGTGTAAAAGTGGGATGGGTAGGAAAGCGGGGAAGTGTAGAAGACAGGTGGTCTAATGTTTTAAGGGGAAGGATGTTGCAGGCAAAGGGCTCTATTCAGTATCAGAATTCAGGATAAGTGTATGTGATAAATCGACACAAGCCACTGCAGATAGAACAACAGAGGGAAGCTGAGGAACAGGGAACTCTTGCTGAGAAGTATGGAAGCAGGAGGAAAGGAAAAGGTAGGAAAGGGAAACGTAGAGTAGAGGATAGGAAAACATAGGTGGAATAGGGTCGTGGGAGGGAGAAAACTAAGGAGGAAGTAGTTTCTACAGCCGTCAGGAAAGGTATGACTGACCAGGAGCGGAAAGGATCAAATGAGGTGGGTAGGGTTGAGGAAATGGTCATGAGGAGTTACAATGTTAGACATGTGAGGAAAGTGTGTGGAGGAAATGGAAACAGGGTAGAGTTTTATCCAGGATTTCGGTTAAGGCAGATATTGAGGAAAGTAAGAAGAGAAGGAGAAGAGAAAGGACAAGGCGGTAGTGTTTCACGTTTGTACCAACAACGTAAGGAAAGCAGCTATACGTATGAACATAGTTGGGGATGTGTGGGATCTGGTAAATGCAGCACGGGTGAAGTTTAATTAAGGAAGCGGAAGTTTTAATCAGCGGAATAATGTGTAGGAAGGATACTGTATGGAAGGTGATGGGGGTTTAAATGAGTCTATGGAGCAGGTAAGTGTGATGGACTTCAGACGAACTTCACTTAATCTGCAGTGGTACGTATAATTTAGAAAATTTGTTTAGGAGAGTAATAGGGAGGTGCTTTCAGGGAGACGGAGTGGTCCAGGGAAGCGGTGATTAGGGTGCAGGGATCGAGAATTCCAGAATGAATGACATAAAATGTTAGTGTATAACTGTAAAAGTATTGTAAAGAAAGGAATATAATTAAGTGATTTAATAGATATATACTTATCAGATATTGTAATATGAGTTGAATCATGGTTGAGAAATGATATAATGGATGCACACACGCTATCTTACCGTTATTTCGGTGATTATTCTTTTAAGAGAAAATACGGTATCCTATTGTACCTTACCGTAAACTAAACTAAAATATCCTAAAACAAATCTTCAAGTACACTTTGATTACAATTACAAAACTGACAATACTTGTTGCATGAGAGTGCTACGGTTGCGGCGGGTGGAAGATCTCTCCCCGGTTGGCAGTTATCCGTGACTAGAGGAGGGGGTCTGTTCATCATTTCCGATGGCTCATATGTGGTAGGGGTATCTCACGGAACTGGAGTGTGAATCGTAGAGATAGGATACGAATGATAGGTGGGGGGAGTATTAATTCTGGTGAAAGAAGAATTTGTAAGCAACGAAAAAGATGACAAACGTGAAATTCTAGGTGTAAGGCTCATCTCTAAAGATAATAGGCAACTTTGATGTCTATGGAGTACACAGACCGAGAAAGGGTAGTGCTGATGCTGATTCGGAATTATTCGATAAGGTAATCAGCTATGTGGGAAACGATATGGAAAGTAGAGTGGTTTTCCTAGCCTTTTCTTAAATGATTGAAGAGATATTGGAAATTTAATGAACATCTCCCTTGTTAATTAATCCCAATCCCAAAATCCCCTTCCTATAAACGCATATTTTCCCCAATTTTTCATCTTGAATTCCAACTTTATATTCAAATATTACTTGTTCCTCCATTTAAAGATATCACTAAAACTTATTAGTCTACTAATATCATTCTACGCCATCTCTCCTCTGACAATTCGGAACATACCACATAGTCGACCAGCTCGTCTCCTTTCACCCAAGTCTTCCTAGCCCAAACTTTCAAAATTTTTGCAACGCTACTCTTTTGTCAGAAATCGCCCAGAAAATATCGAGCTGCTTTTCTTTGGGTTTTTCCCAGTTCTTGAATAAAGTAATCGTGGTGAGGGTCTCATACAGTGGGACCATACTCTACATGGAGTCTTACATCTTTACTACAACCCCTAAACACCCTCACAACCATATGTATAGATCTGTACCCCTTACTTACAATCCTATTTATGTAATTACCCCAATGAAGATTTGTCTTTATATTAAGACCTGGGTACTTACGATGAACTCCAAAAGAATCTTTAACCCCATCATCGCAGTAATAAAAACTGAGAGGCCTTTTCTTATTTGTGAAGCACACGACCTGACTTTTAACCCCGTGTATCATTACACCATTGTCTACTGTCCATCTCACAATATTATCGAGGCAATTTTGCACTTGCTCACAATCTTGTACCTTATTTATCACTCAATACAGAATAACCTCATCCGCAAAAAGCCTTATCTCTGATTCCACTTCTTTTTGACATCATTTATATATCGTATATAATAAAATATAAATGTCCAATAATACTGCCTTGATAATTCCCCTCTTAATTATGACAGGGTCAGGTAAAGCTTCGCCTGCTCTAATTCTCTGAGATCTATTTTCTAGTAATTTTTCTAGTAATATAGCCACCCATTCTGTCTCTCTTTTGTCTAGTCCAAATGGACTCATTTTTGCCTGTAGTCTCCCATGATCTATCCTATCAAATGCCTTAGATAGGTCAATCGCGATACAGTCCATTTGACCTCCTGAAACCAAGATATCTCCTATATCTAGCTGGAATACTACAAGTTGAGCTTCAGTGGAATAACCTTTCCTAAACAAGAACTGCCTTCTATTGAAACACTTATTGATTTCGCAAAACATGTCTAATACAATCAGAAAGAATGTTTTCCCAAAGCTTACGTGCAATGCCTGTCAAACTGACTGGCCTACAATTTTCAGCTTCATGTCCATCACCATTTCCTTAATACACAGCGGCTACTATAGTAACTCTCCATTCATTTTGTATTGCTCTTTCATGCAAAACATAAGCAGATATGTACTTCAGGTATGGTACTATATCCCAACTCTTTGTCTTTAGAACTGCACTAGTAATGCGCGGTTCATGACGTATTTTTTGGATAAATAATATTTTAATCATCATTTGTCTGTCTACACTCGGTGGAGCGAGCCCGTCTGAAGCAGCTATAGCTGTAGGAGTGACGTGGACGCAGGAGCAAGATAGGCTACCCGCCTGTTCTGCCACGTGCTACCCGGCAAGGACTGGTGTGTTCTAGAAGAAACGTCACACCTTCCCGAATGTTCGACTAGGAAAATTTCAAAACTCCTGTGATAATGATCGTATAAATTCGAGCGATACGGCATTTTGTAGGGAATCATGTAAACGCCTCTAACATTAAGTTTCAAGTAAATTTATGGAGGGATTATTTCCACTTCATAGAAATCATTATATCTGATGACGTAGTAGCACAAATCGTATATAAGACGAGCTCGACCCAACCAAGTCGAGGACGTGTTCGACTGTGCTAGCGAGAACACGTATGTGCTTCTCGCTCCGCTGTCTCTTTCCTCTCACCGAGACCTTCTGAGACCTTCGAGAGATTATACTACCTGCCCCCACCGGTTCCCGCTTCTCGGTACCTAGGGTTAGATAGGGATACTGTGGCCCAGGGACCCGCTTAACAACGGATCATCTCGCGGCCACTAGTTCGAACTAGAATGTCCTCACATCAAAATACACGGCACCAGACTTGTAAACTCCAAAAGAGCAATAATAATGCGCTTAGGAAAGAGCAAATTGTCAGCAAGTCTGGGGCCATTACAGACAAAGGCGACGAACTTCAAGAGCTTTCGGAGAGTGAGGGGCCGCCGTTATCACGGCACTCTGCCCACTCTACGTCCGTCAGCCCACAAACGGAGGGAACAGCACAGTTGTAACAGCGCTCACCCACTCCAACCACTCCCAGTAGGGTGGGGCTGACCAGCCCCATATCACCACTCAGGGACGTCTTTAAGGGCTTGGTCCTTAACATGACTCCAGGGAACCCTACACAAGCTACCAACGGCCTTGAGCTGAGCTCGGCGGTACTATTCCTATCACCGCCGTTAAGCAACATAGGCCTTGGTCAGTGCGTGGATGGGTGTCCACAATCGCGCAGCCCATCGCTAACGGCCGCCGCTACGGCCAATGACCCGGCCGAGTGGGGACCGGTGGCGACTCACCACAGCGTGCCCCCCGTGCGCAGTGGGCGAAATGCGTCAGAGGAGAAGAGAACAGACTTCACCCCTGATTCTCTGCAAGTAAACCAGACGCAGGACGCTCACGTAACGTGGTGCGGCATGCAGTACTTTGCACTCACCATCACCACTAACACAACCACCACCACCACCACCACCAGGACAACTCCCATAACCACCCCGTCGGTAGCCACTGGCAAGCATATACCAGTGCAGCCGCTGCCCACTCGACAGGCCGGCTCTCGAGCCGAGCCCCTAGAGAGGAGCGCGCAGCACAGGGAAAGCAAACCAGAAGGCATGACGTTATGTGCGAGTGAACGGGAACCGGGGCTAGCCCCGAAAGTGCCGGAACTCGCACCAGGGAAGGCGCACCCACATGACTCCACTGAGCCAGTGACTGGGGAGTCACAAGAACACAAACAGGAGACTACTTCTCCCCCCAACACAAACCTTGCCCCCAAACCCAACCTAGTGGCAAGCCAGCCGGACGCCGGGAAAGCGGGAGCCAGTTCCGCCAACCCGAGCGATGAGGCGGCGCCCAAGGGAAGGAAAGTGGGCAAGAAAAGACGGACTCGGCGGAAGGCGCCACGTAAAGTCCTACCCCCCCCCCCCCAAGCAAGCCGGCAAATCAGAGTCTGACTCGGATGAGGCAAAACTGGTGATTGATGTATCAAGCACATCACAGGATGCCGATTCTGAAGGTTCGGAGGGAGAGAACTGTGCGAGCACGGTGTGACTGAAAACTTGGACCCAGCTACCCAGCCGGGAAACAAGGATGACGGTTTCAGGGAGGCCAAGAGGGGGAGAAAGAGAAAAGGCGAGGAGAAAGGGAAAGACACCAAGCCTCTGAACCGTAAGGCTCAGAAGGTGGGGGCCGAAAACCGAGTACCCGAGCCGAAAGCTCCACAGACACGTCCATAAACACGATTATGCCACCACCAACACAAAGTACACACACGAGGCGAGCACTTCAGAAACCACCTCAGTCACCACCAAACAACAAAACCAATCACCCGTAAGGGGTCTACTCCCACCCCTCACGGTATACACGAAAGACACTAAGGCACTTGAAGAGGGGCTCCTCAAAAAGCTACAACATGATCAGAGAAAATACTACTTCTCTAGCCCGAGATTTGACGCGCACGAAGCGATCCGGCTACACATTACTAGCTTTGAGAGCTACGAGGTTGCTATCGGAGTGCTAAATGGGCTGAATATTAATTTTGTAAAAGTATTCCCCAACAGCACAATGAAGCGGTTCGTAGTGAGGACCCCCATTAACGGAAGTAATGCGGACGAAATACAGATTGCATTGACAGCACAGGATATCACCGCATTCTCTGTGGTGCGGATGAGAAAGGGGAATAGGCCAGCCAAGGGCAACCTATTCCTAGTTGCCGTGGCGGACACCCCAGGAGCAGACAACCTGCGGAAAATGTGGATGCTGGCGAACATGCTGGTGTCGGTCGAACCATACCGCTCCCCAGCCACTGGCCCCCAATGTGGAGTGTGCCAGAGGCATGGACATCCAGGGGCGGCGTGCCGATCAGAGCCCAGATGCCGCAGATGCGCCGCCTCCCACTTGTCTCGCGACTGCCCCCACGGCAGCGACCCCTCGCACTCCAAGTGCACCAACTGCGGGGGGAAACACGCGGCTAATTCTAAGGAATGTCCCAGCCGCAGGGACTTCGAAGCCGCCCATTAAGGCAAAGGGCTAAAGGGTGACAAGCGTGGCAACCCAAAAGCCCAAGCAGGCCCTTCAGGTGCAAGCGCTTCACGCAAATAGAACCCAGACCCCTCAGGCAAAAAGGACCCCTCAGGTCCCGCAGGCCCGTCAGGCACAAAGGGCCAAAATCAAGGCCCTTCAGGCAGCCAGGGTCCATCAGGCGGAAGTCTCTTGAACTTTAAACCCACACGGACGGAGGGAGAACACAACCCCGGGCCCTCAGCCCAACCAGCCCCCGCCACCGTCCAGAACAAGAGCAAGATTCCCAACCATAATAACAAGGCCCAGCCCCATGCGAAGAAACCAAGGCAGGGTAAGACCACGCAAACTCCTCCCGAGCAGCCACAGGACCAGCCCTGGCAAGCTCCACCCCCGCAAGACACCTGCCGATCGCAAACAAGCATCCGCACCACCACTCACGAAGCCCGCCCCCGACACCACACCAACACAGCAACAGGCACAGCAGCCAGAGGGGAACATGGCAGTAAAGACGTTCAGGGAAATGATAGAAGAACTCCTGAAAACCTTCTTCCCGAACCTGAACCTCACGGCAGTCATAACCACGGGGGAATTGATGGCCAACATACTCCCATTCCCCTGGCTAAGGGACCTGGCTAATGCGATCTCTGACCTCCTGACACTAGATGTCTGAACAACACGAAGACGACGATAATAATAATAATAATAATAATAATAATAATAATAATAATAATAATAATAATAACACGCAGGAGCTTCGAGTTCTAATATGGAACTGCCAGGGCGTCAGGTCTAGAAAATACGAACTCGAAGCCTTCCTAGCCGCGAACACTATACACGTAGCTCTCCTAACAGAAACCTTCCTCCCACCGGGGAAGACGTTCACCATAAGAGGCTGCAAATTACACAGAAGCGATAAGGCTAATAGAGTGGGAGGAGTGGCAGTTCTGGTAAGGAAGGACATTACACATATGGAACTAGACTTACCAGAGCTGGTCGAGCTGGAGGCATGCGGAATTGCCATGCCAGTGCGAGGAACACTCATCAATATCATATCGACATACGCCAGACCTAAAAGCCTTAACACACAAGACATTGAAACGGTACTAAGGCTAAATCGAAACACGATCCTAGGAGGAGACCTAAATTCGAAACACGCCAGCTGGGGCTGCCTGAAACCTAACGCAGACGGCACAAGGCTGTAGAACCACATGCTATCCCAGGACTATGTGGTAACAGCCCCCAGTGAACCCACGTTCCTAGCGCCAAACGAACAGGTCGACGATATACTGGACATGGCCCTACTGCGACATATTCTTAAAAAGCACAGCATTAAAGTCATAAACGATCTAGGGTCGGGGCATCAACCAGTGGTATTTACACTGGAAGCGAACCCAGAGAAATATGAGAATAACCCCAAGCGCAGACTCAACTATAAAGCAGCCAAATGGGGTAAATTCGAAAGAAAACTCGATTCAATCCTACAGGGGACTGAGGACATGCAAATAGTAAACCCAGCCCAAACGGATGAATCCTTAAAAACACTCATAAATGTGAGCCAGGCAGCCACAATTGCGAGCATCCCGGTACATAAACTTAAACAAAACACTAACATCTAAATACCAGCCCATATTAAGGATTTAATACGCACGCGCAGCCAACACAAGCGCAACTGGGCCCGATACCACCGCGATGAAGACCGGATACGTAAAAATGAACTCAGAACTGAAATCGAAACCGAACTAATGGAACACAGGTCGCGGATCTGGAATAACAAACTGAGTACGTTTGACACAAATAGCAGACCGGTGTGGAACTTGGCGAGATATTTCACGCGAGAACCACACGTGATCCCAACAATTAAGGGACGTAACGGACCAGTATACGGAAACCAAGATAAAGCCGAGGTGATAGCCGATTCACTGGAAGAGGCCTTTACGCCCAATGACGAACCGTCAGACCCCGCCTTCATTAGGCAAACAGAGGCCAAGGTAGCGGAATTCCTAGAAAACGCACCTGAGCCCGAGGTTAAGAAGACTAATATCCACGAAATTAAGTGGATAATAGATCACCTTAACCCGAAGAAGGCACCCGGCCCAGACGAGATTCAGAACATAATACTCAAAAAGCTAACTCCGAAAGCCCTCGCACTACTCACTAAAATATACAATGCAATGTTCCAATTGCAGTATTAACCGGAACAGTGGAAAAGGGCGAGTATCCTTGTGTTTGGCAAACCAGGCAAGGACAAATCTAACCCTAATAATTACAGGCCCATCCGTCTCCTGGACGCCCTCGGCAAAGTATTCGAGAAAATACTGCTGAAAATGTTAATAGCACATATTAAGGAAAGAGGAACCATTCGAAATGAACAATTCGGTTTTAGGAACGGCCACTCCGCCCCGCAACTGCTTACCCGTGTATTAGAACAAGCGACCATCGGACTAAACAAGCGGAGGGACACAGGCACGGTATTCCTTGATATCCAGAAGGCATTCGGTAAAGTCTGGCACGAAGACCTATGCGAAATTAATAGACCTCGAATTCCACCCAGGGTACATAAGATTAATTAAATCATATCTGGAAGGCCGAGAGTTCCAAGTAGATGTTCACAACACACTGTCAAGCACGCGGCCGATCAGGGCGGGCGTATCCCAAGGGTCACTAATAGGGCCAATCCTGTTCATCCTATTTACGAATGACATGCCGACATGGGAACTCACTACCACGCACCTCTACGCGGATGACACTGCTACCACAGTACAACACCCTCAGCTAGCATGCACCCGAAAGAGACTACAAGTAGCACTGCGAACCCTCGAGTCCTGGCTAACCAAATGGCGTATCAAGGTCATCGTTGACAAATGCCAAGCTGTGATGTTCACTAGGCCGAACAGACGCACACATAGGCCAGCCAATATAAAACCGCTCAAATTATTTAATCGAGATATAGCATGCCATGACAAGGTCAAATATCTAGGAGTAGTCCTAGATAGAAAACTAACCATGCTATACCACATTAAAGACATCCAGTGGAAAACACACGCACGACTGTCACAGCTCTATCCTATACTGAATAAAAGATCCAGTATTAACAAAAGAGTAGCAATCAACAT
Organism: Anabrus simplex; assembly: GCF_040414725.1. NCBI lineage: Eukaryota > Metazoa > Arthropoda > Insecta > Orthoptera > Tettigoniidae > Anabrus > Anabrus simplex. The sequence goes on from NC_090266.1 coordinate 985,179,313, forward strand.
GTACAAGGCCCTAATTAGGCCAATAATAACGTACGCAGCCCCCGCCTGGGGCTACACTGCTGTGACGAACCTGGATAACCTGGAATTAATACAAAACAAATGCATTCGAGCAGCGGCTAGACTCCCGTGTGACACACCAATACGACACCTACGCGCAATTGCGAAAGTCAGCTTGATAAGGCAACACATACGAAAACAAACACTCCGAATGTACACGAAGTCATGGGGTAGTAAGGTCCACCCACTAGTCAGTGGAATAGGACGCTATGACGTCGACCTACACACCAAATATCCCACGACGAAACACATTCTGTTCAGCCACAGGGTTAGGAGGCCGGAGGCCCAAAACCGCCACCCCCTATTAAGTTAAAACCAACCCACTAAACCGCACCACTTAACATTACGCACACACACCACAATGCCTGTATATATGTACATGTCTGTTTACTACCCATCTTGTCCTAGATTATGTTATGCTATATTATTATTATGATATGCTATGCTATGTTGCAGATCTAGCCACCACAGGGAATCAAGCGAGGGGGGATTGAGAGATGAAACACAACATGACGAAGGCAACACAGCCATACTAAGAGACGATCCAATCCAACCCCGCCCCCCGCCAGTGACAAAGGAGTGGACGGAAAACCCACTCCTGCTAATATCATTTAATTATTTAATCAACTTGTTTTTCAGGACGCGATAGCGGTAAAGCGGCCCGCACTCTACAGAAGAAAAGTATTAATGTATATATGATAGGATGTGTATATATAATTACAGAGACAAGTGTGTGCCACCAACATCGCAAAGAAGGGACGTCATCAGGCGAGAAATAAGATGCCCCTTACAATAAGTACAATAAGTAAGGCTTGGCACTATTCCCCTTCTCCTTAAAAGGAGACTTGGCACCAGGGACCGCTGGCTGCTGGACCAAGGGACTAACCTGTGGCCCAAAGCCCTGACGCCAGCGGACCCGAGCCGCATCAGGCAGTGACAAGAAGGACTGATTCCCCATAATAAGTGACAAAAGCTAGGTAAATGGTTATGATTGCATGACACATACTCCTAACTAACACAACCTCTGGGCTTTTCCAGCCCACATCCTTACATGTGCTATCAAAAGATGTCAGGTTTTACTTGTAGGCTCTTTCTCTCTTCTGCCTATGTGGTTTTTCTCTGACCCTTCAATACCATACCTTAACACTATCCTACCAATACAAACTCGCCTGGTAACGTGTTTAACATGGAAACAGGCAGATACTCCTTGTATCATTTCCCAGCTATCTCTTTTCTACCTAGAAACTAATAGCATGTCGGAGGCAATGTAGATTGAGTCGATTGCCACGACGGGGCAGCGAGCTACGGGGGCCCCGTAACAAAAAAAAAAAACAACCAAGTCAGTCAGTCATAGCCGGGAGTCCAGTCTGACTCACCACGCTAAACCATTACTCCGTTCGTCGAGACAAAGTGCTGACCAAGTCCATCTTCGAATTCTACAAGTTTTTATAGTTAATTGGAACTTAGAATCTGTGCGCGAGTGGAAACTCTGATATGTTGTAAGTCTTACAGTGGACTTAGATTCTGTCAGTTGATTGAAACTTAGATTTTGTTCGCGAATAGGAACTTCGACATGAGATTAGTCTTTATCATTGTGGAACTTAGTTTCTTACCACTTTACAATTGTGAAACTTAGTTTCTTACCAACGAGTGTTGTAAGTTTCAAAGTGACACACTACTACATTATATTATTAACTGTGAATTTCTTAAAACTCAGTCAGCTTATTTTCTTTCATTTATTAAGTAGAAGTGATCATGAAAGTTTTTAAACTTTTTCACTACCCTAAATGCAAGTGATTATCTATTACACAATTTATACTCGTGTATTTCAAAATTATTTGAATTTATAACTGTGTATAATAATTGCTAACTTTATTATTTCTTTGTATTCTGGGTTGAAGTGAACAAAGCTTAATTCAAGCTGAGTTGAATTTTGAACTGTGCAGAATAATTGCCAATATTATTTCTTCCTCAAAGTAATTAATTATTTTTAGTGCATTACTGACAGAAGTGTCCGTTGGATAGACTCTAGAGCAGTCGTATTTCAGTGGAAAGCAACCACGAACTGTGCATAATATGTGAACGGTCTTCAGTTTCGTTATTCTAAAAACTGTGCTTTATTTCTTTTCTGAATTTGATGATATCCGCATCTTCATCTTTGAATAACATTTAACTTCTATCTACAAGGGACTAGTGAAGATCGACTTCAAATTACGTCATTATTAATCAAACGTTGGTGTCAAATAAGTGTCGGGGGACTGTGCAATTGTGGACACTCGTGTGAGTAATAAACGAGTGATTACCGCGCAAGATCGTCGGAGAACGTCTAGAACTTCAGAGGTACGAGTTCGATCCTATGTCGGACCAACCTGGGTGTTCTAGCTCCATTCTATGGTGACGACGAAGGCCTGCAGAACAAGTTCCAGTCCAGCTCAGCATTGTGATCTGGGAGTACGGGTTACCTGATAGGCGATGTTGAAGACGACGTTATTCTACCCCAAGGTGATATCCATTCAACATGCATTTATTTAAATAAACTTCATTCCTTAAGGAACTTTAATGTTTTCTTGTAGATAAGACCTTTCCTCCTGTACCAAGCCCTAGCTATAATTTACCTGGAACTGCCCTGAGACATAACTCGAGCGATTTTAAATCAAATAGTTAATCCAGGCTATACTTTACTGGTACAGTTTATCAGCCAAAACATTATCAATTCCAGCTGCTTTTCTAGTTTACAACTTTTGTATATTATTGTAAATGTCGTTATGATAGATACATTTGAATACTGGTTTAGTATAAGTCATTCCTCTATCTGGACATTACAGTTGTAACCAAGAAACTTTAAATACTGCTGACTGAATACTTCTGCCTTTTGGTGATCCTGGCATACACACTCCCCTTGTTCATAAATGGTTCCTGAAATTTCCTTCCTGGAACCCATTTCTGCGTTAAAAATTTGTGTGTCTACTAATTATGGTTGGCATCACGTTATCCTTAGCTAACTTCATTGGTAGATTCAATTTCCTACTAAGTACCATCAATTTCTCCTTACTTCTATAGACATTTCTAAATCTATTTCTGGCCAACCTGCACCTCCTTCTCTGCCACTTTACTCTCTGCTATAATATAGTCGGTCTTCACCATTCCTTACCACCTTTAAAGGACAAACCTCTTTTCACTTTCCTCAACAATTGGTTTAAACCCATCCCAGAGTCTGTTCAAATTTTTATTTGCCGTTTACTACCGATCAAATTTACTTTTTTTAAACTCCCTCTTGCCTGTTTTATCAGCCATATGCTACTGCCTAATAGTCCTACATTAAGACCCTCCTTTCTATCACATTTATTTTTAACAACGACAAAAACAGCTCCGTGATAACTAAAGTCATCTATTAATTCGGTTTCTCTGTAGAGCTCATCACGTTTTACCAGCTCCACATCCAAAACATTTTTTCCCTATAGTTAGTTCCATCATTTTCTGAATCAGCTGCTCTTCCCATATTAACTTATTTGCCAGTTGTTGGTCATGCTTCTTGTCGTTCGCCTTACCTTCCCAATTGACATTTGGTAAATTGAGATCACCCGCTACAATCACGTTTCAGTTGAGAATTGTAGTGTAAATACTGTATATTTAGATAGTATCTTGCCTGTTATATTCGTGTGTATCTTTCGTGTGTATCTATTAGAGTATATTAGGATAAATAGTACTAATAATAATCTGCCTATGCATTAGTAGTCACATAGTGTAACGTCTGAACGTAGTTTATAATTATGTTAGTGTACTGTGGTATCTTATCAGATATTAGTGTGCATATTCTATTGCAAAATATGTGTGTAGTATAGTAGAAGTATCTGTAGAAACTGTCTTACTAGATTTCTGTTGTTGTAATTAGGATAGGTTTAGCTGGAGTTGAGAATTTTGTAATTCCTGTGTATTCCTTTCGGCATGCAGTAATTAACGGCAGCTTTTATCCTGTTAGTGTGTTGTAGGATAATAATACAGTACGACTAAGTAATATTGTAATGTAGTAGTATATTAGTTACCTCATTGTCGTGTGATCTTCGTGTTCAATCGTAGACAATATTTCTTTCCTTTAATTTTTGCACATAGTAATTTATTTATTGTTTCTTTTCTTTCCATTTTTTACGTTAAGAATGGCTATGGTGTGCACGTATAGGAACTGCTGGTGTGATCAGGCATGAAAAAGTATGAGGGAGGAGTTGGAGAGTTTGAATGAGATAATTAGGATTCTCTCAGAAATACAGGCAGGCATGTAGACCTCCATGAAGCCATGTACAGGATACAGTAGGAATAAGAGGGGGTGGGAAGGATACGGGGGAATTGTAGAAGACAGGTGGACGAATGTTCTAAGGGGAAGGAGATTGCAGGCTAAAGGTTCTATTCAGGATCAGAATTCAGGTCATGTGTCTGTGGGAAATCGGTACGAGTCACTGCAAGTAGAACAACGGAAGGAAGATGAGGCACATGGAAATGTTCCTGAGAAGTGAGGAAGCAGGAGGAAGGGAAAAGGTAGGGAATGTGGAATAGGGATAGGAAAAGATAGATGGAACATTGTGATTGGGGGAGGAGGGGAATTGTTGTGTAATACACTTACACGCAGGAACGTATATTGAGGAAATCTTACAATTCGTTTACACTGAATTTAATGTTAAAACACTTCTTTATACAGCTTACATCACATTATACATTATAAAACATAGCGGCCGTTACTACGTTCAGTTGTTTTTGTTTTTCTTAAGTGTCCAGCAGATGGAACTGCCGGCGAATGGCCGACAGTGTCGACACCAAATTCTGACGTAACATACCAATAAATACAAACCTACTGCTTACAAGTCAAGTCTTTCAGGAACTCTAACCGCTAGAAATTGGCCTTGCCATGACTTTGACCGATTCTGACATGAATGCGTTGAGTTCAGCTTCAGTGTCCACACTAGAAACAACATTATCAACATTAAAACTGTGCAGTAACTTTTCTTTAAGGTAATGATTTTAACCCTCTTCTCTCAATAGGTGATGTTCGATTACAGATCCTTAGACGAGAAGACTACGGTTTTCACCAAAATCCACTCTTGCATGCCGGAATACCCTAGCCTCCAGTTTGTCATAATAGTTCCACCATAAAAAACATATGAAGTTCCTGTCTTTAGGGTGAATACCAATCTATAAAAGTGCTCGTTTAATATCAGTAACCACTCCTACCTTCTTTTATCTAAATCTGAACAGCACATTTGGGACGAGTTCAATCAGATTTGCACCAGTTTCAATACAGTGATTTAAAGATGCGGACCTGCCTGGTTTTTCCGAAGCATCAGAAACAAGTGTGATTCTTGTAGTTGCTCTTTTTTTTCCTTTACAACCTGTCTATGCGGTAAGTAGTGACAACAGTGAAAAAGTTTAAATTTAGGCATTTAGGCACTTGTTCTATAATTCCCTCAGCCAATCAATCTTCAAACTCTCCATTGTAATGTCGAAAAAGCTCTTCAGATAATTTCTTCCTCATCGAATACCGTCTTCTTTCAGCGAGGTTCAGGTTTGATGGGAAGACGGGATATTCCTCAAGGTAGCCAAACCTGATATCGACCTTCTTCAGTGCGATGAAAACTTTGGAAGAAATGATCTTTAACTGCAATTTCTCGTTCCCTCTTCGTAACTTACGTACTCTATAGGATCCGAAATGCCTATTATGTCCAACCTCCACAAATCAGTAATACTAGCCTCCTTAATAAACTTGGAAGTTACAAGCAAGCCTTCATTTTCTTCACTTCTCTTGGTACCGATGTTAGGAATCTTGCCCATCAGAGTTCAGCCCAACAATATCTATACTGCAACTAAACCACACGATAGCAATTCTCTTCTTCCTGTTAGAAGTTTGCCAGCCACGTCTGCCCGTGTACGTATTTCTATAGGCCCAAATCCTGCCTCATTATCGGTGATATCTATCTTCAATTTCTTCAGCTCATTGATCCATTCCCCTTCCGTAACATGCGAAATGTCTCCACAGATCACTTCTTGGTCTAAAGCTTCAAAACTACACCGAAATTCATAGTTCAGATCCCCTACACGCACCCTGTAAACTTCATGTTCATTCCGTTGTGTTGTCACACCACCAAAAAGCGAATGTGAGATGATTTCTTTTCGCAGTGGAGCGTAACCCATCTTTAAAGTCGTCTTTCGCAAAATGTATGACTTCTGGGAGCCCGTATCCACTAAAGCAGGAACACATTCAGTTTTTCTATCAGATCTTATATTTACACGAATGGTTTGTAACAACACCAACCAATCTTTGCCAGCGTGACTTCCTGAGGTGCATTTTCATCACTGTTGCTAACTTTTGAGGGGCAGCATGTTGCTTTTCTAACACCTGTCTGCACATTAAAACAACATGCTACCCAGCACGTATTATACATGTTATGTTTTTCGCCTTACAATTGTTGACCATGTGTCCTGAACTCAGACACCTATAATAACGCCCCTTTTCCCTTAACAGTCTCTATTTACTTTCCATTTACATTTTTCTAGCGGAGAAGCAATCTGCACTGGTGCGATGACCCTCAAAAACACACATTTGTCATCCTTACGTTGATTTGATGTTAATAACACCATAGCCGTAGGAATGATGTTGTCTGAATCCTTTCCCTTGTGCTTTAGTTTTTATTTTGTCCCTGCACACTTTAAGTCAAACCCAGACGTAGCAAGGTTTATTCTCTGTTCACCCTCAACTTCCGACTTCAGGAATTTCATTAATCGCTTCAGACGGTCTTTGGCGTTTGTAGCAGAATTAAATTTAATTCTACGTTGCCAAATTCTTAACATGTCTTCGGCGAGGCACGATTCAACAAGGAGTAATAACATAGAGGCACACTTGTCCGTTGTGACACCAAATGATTCTAGTGATCTCAACTGTGTTTCCAACTGATCACAAAGTTGAGGCAATGCAATTCTGGATTTGGATTGCGTGGCCTTGTGTAAAACTATCCTTAACAGCTCACATACACAAACTTCCACAAGAAAGTTTTCTCGGCCAAAACGAAATTTTAGGCTTTCAATTGCTTTGCTGTAATTTATTCGTGTTGGGGGAATCTCTCAACTACCTGCCTAGCACGTGATCATTTTGCTGTTCCTGTATTAAATGTTGAAATTTATCCTCTACAACTATTTTATGATCTTCATCCATTTTTGAGAACTCACTCCAGAATGGTAACAACTCATTTAAATCCCCTCCAAAAATGCGGAATTCTAACTACGGCAACTTGAATTTCTTGGTTTGTTGGTTGCTAGACCTACTACCAACACAACCCGCTTCATATATTCCGTTTGTTGAACCTGTATTACCGAAATACACAATTTAAGGTCCAGACACTTTTTCTGATACTCATCAGCCTCTTCCGTTTCCTTGTCAGTATCCGCCTCGTCATCATCATCTAATAACAAATCAAGCACTTTGGAATCCAGTTCGTTCAAAATCGCTATCTCACTTTCTACATAGGTGGATCAAAAGGTTAGTTGCACTAACGCGCCGCAGCAGCGCGCTGTGTGTTGCAAACGTGGGCTCAGCGGAGATGGGACAGACACTGCCCACACGTCTGTTAGGCAGGTCGGTGTGATGTCTCGTCTAGTATTGTGTGAATAGCGGCCAAATGCAATGGCGCGTCAACTGGACGTTCATTCCAAATAGGTCCGACTCGTTGGATGAATGGTCAGCGTACTGGCCTCTGGTTCAGAGGGTCCCGGGTTCGATTCCCGGCCGGGTCGGGGATTTTAACCTTCATTGGTTAATTGTGGTGCCCCGGGGGGCTGGGTGTTTGTGCTGCCCCAAACATCCCTGCAACTCACACATCACACATAACACTATCCTCCACCACAATAACATGCAGTTACCTAGACATGGTAGATGCCGCCCACCCTCATCAGAGGGTCTGCCTTACAAGGGCTGCACTCGGCTAGTAATAGCCACACGAAATTATTATTATTATACTCCAAATATGAGGGGCATACGACAATCCGATTCCTATGGGCCAAAAGGAAGAATTGCACGGACATTCATCGTGAAATTAGTGTTGTGTATGGGGAGCGGGCCATTTCCCGGCAAGGTATCGTAAAGTGGTGTCAGCAATTCGAAGCCAGACGCACGGATATCACGGACAACCATCGCGAAGGCAGGCCCGCAACGTCCAGGATCCGTGCAAATGTCAACAATGCGAATGCATTCATTAGACAGAACCGGCGCATTAAACTGAGAGAAATCGCGATGCAGCTGAACATGCCGTATGTCAATGTGTTCGCCATTGTTCACGAGGACCTTGGATATCGTAAGCTGAGTCAAAGATGGGTCCCACGTCTTCTCACCGATGAGCACAAGGGACAACGTTTCCAATCCTCCCTGGCATTTTTGCAACGCTATGCCGCAGACGGCAACGGGTTTCTGCGGCGAATCGTCATAGGCGACGAAACGTGGGACCACCACTTCACCCCCGAAACGAAGCGAAAATCAATTGAATGGGTGCACCTCTCATCACCACAACGAAAGAAGGCCAAGGTTCAACCTTCAGCCGTTAAGGTTATGGTGACAGTGTTCTTTGACATGGAGGGTTTGCTGCACGTGGAATTCATGCCGAAAGGAACGACGATCAACACGGCGTCGTATTGTCAAACGTTGCACCGGTTGCGTAAAGCGATTAAAGAGAAGCGTCAGGGGAAATTGTGCGCCGGTGTGATTTTGTTACACGATAACGTTACACCTCACAAGGCCTGCCAAACGAGAGAACTGCTGCAGCGTTTCAAGTTGGAGGTCTGGCAACATCCACCCTACAGTCACGACCTAGCGCCACGTGACTTTCATCTGTTCGGTAAGCTCAAAACGGAGCTCGGTGGTCGACGTTTCCAGAGCGATGAGGAGGTGAAGGCCGCTGTCTCCGAGTGGTTGCAGAACGCTGGAGGAAATTTCTATGCATCCGGCATCGACAAGTTGGTTGTGTGTTCGCAGAAATGTTTGGAGTCTCTTGGAAACTATGTGGAAATGTGAAGTTACAGTGTATGTCGTTATTGTCGTGTTGCTGTTGTATAGGTATATAACTGGGAAGTGCAACTTATTTTCTGATCTGCCCTCGTAACAAGGTGGATAATGATGGAAGTTCCCTAATATTAATATTTTTCGCTTCTGTCAAATCACTAACCTGTTTAGCAATTTCCGTAAACGAAGACCTTGTCACTCTCCTTTGGCTGAGTATTTTATCGAGGCTTTCGCGCTCCATATTTCACGTGGGTACGATGATTCTTCCTTCTTCAAGTCGTAAATGTCCCGTCACGGTCGTCACTAAATGTTGTGTAATACCATTACACGCAGGAACATATATTAAGGAAGTCTTACAATTGGTCTGCACTGAATTTAATGTTAAAACACTTCTTTATACAGCTTACATCACACCATACTTTACAAACATAGCGGCCATTTCTACATTCAATTGTTTTTCTTTTTCTTTAGTGTCCAACAGATTGAACTGCCGGCAAATGGCTGACAGCCTTGACAGCAAAATTTGGCGTAACAGGGTGAAAAGGGAAGGGCTGATCAAGATGTGAGGGGATCAAAGTAAGTGGTAGAGTTGAGGCTCTAGTCATGGCGGATTCCATTGTTGGACATGTGGGGAAAGTGTGAGGAGGAAAGGGAACCAGGGTAGAGTGTTTTCCACGAATTAGTTTGAGGCAGATGTTGAAGAATGTAGAGGAGAAAGAGGAGGGAGGGGAGAATGTGGCAGTGTTTCACGTTGTTACCAACAACGTAAGGCAAGCAAGTATAAGTAAGAACATAGTTGGGGATGTGTTGGATCTGGTAAATGCAGCACGGTGAAGTTTAAGGAAGCGGAGATTTTTATCAGTGGAATATTGTGTAGGAAGGATACTGACTGGAATGTGATTGGGGATTTAAATGAGACTATTGAGTGGGTACCGTATGTGTGAAACTGGGAGTGAGATTTCTAGATCCTAATGGGTGGGTAGGAGATAGAGATCTGCGCTCAGATGGCCTTCACTTAAATCTCAGTGGTACGTATAAGTTAGGAAATTTGTTTAGAAGGATTATAGGGTGGTACATTGAGGGAAACGGGGTGGTCTAGGGAGTGGTGATAAGAGTATTGGGATCTGGAAGTCAAGTACGGATGGCATAAAAATGTTAGTGTTGAACTGTAGAAGTATTGTAAAGAAAGGAATAGAATTACGTAATTTAATATATATTGGGTACTTACCAGATATTGTAATAGGAGTTGAATCATGGCTGAGAAATGTTGTAATGGATGCAGAAATTTTCTCACGGAACTTGAGTGTTTATCATTGAGATAGGATGGGAATGGTAGAAGGGAGAGTATTCATTCTGGTGAAAAAAGTATTTGTAAGCTATGAAAAAGTTAAAGATGACAAACATGAAATTCCTTGTGTAAGGCTCATTTCTAAAGATAATAGGCAACTTGATATCCTTGGAGTGTATAGACTGGGAAATGGTAGCGCAGATGCTGATTCAGAATTATTTGATAAGATAATCATCTGTGTGGGAAACGATAAGGAAAGGAACGTGATTGTAACGGGTGATCTCAATTTACCAAATGTCACTTGGGAAGGTATTGTGAACGACAGGATGCATGACCAACAAATGGCCAACCATGGCCAACCATCTAGAGGGAAGAATATACTGGACGTGGTGCTGGTAAAACCCGACGAGCTCTATAGAGAAAACCGAAGTAATAGATGGTACTAGTGATCACGAAGCTGTCTTTGTCGTAGTTAAAAATAAATGTGAAATAAAGGAAGGTCTTCGAAGTAGGACTATTAGGCAATACCATACGGCTGATGAAGCAGCCAGGTGGGAGTTTAAAAAAAAGTAACTATGATCGATGGAAAACTATAAATAAAATGTAAACAGACTCTGGGATGCGTTTTCTGCAGACACTAGCTACAGGAATGGAAATGGGTGCATCTTTTCAGTCGCATTTACTGAATAATCTTTGTTCTGCAAAGCGCAATTTAAAAACATGTGTTTCTTTTCGAGTGACAATTTGTTAGTAGGGAGAAAGCGACGAGAAGTAACCCATTTGAACCAGCTCTAAATCAAAAACCTTAAAAGTAGTGGGTGGGCCCTAAAACCCTTTTCATTATTATTTGGGCAATATAGAACGCGGTTCTTCCAATGTTAAAATGATTTGAATGAAGTTCATTTATTTCAACGTGTCCATAATAATCTGTGAAGATGTTTAAAGTATATTTATAATTATACTCTGCGACTAACTAGTCATGTTAGTGCTGTTATTATATTAAATGACGTCATAATCTTTGGCGCGAACCGTAATGTGATCTTAGGGCATATTATACAGCGCATAGCAACAGTCATTTGTTCGCGCAAAGACTCCCGGGAGCTGTGGGACGCCATCTAAAGTTATCTCTAGTACCAGAGAGCAGAAATTGTGACATTATGGCGGAATTTCCAGCGGGTCTTCAGGGCATAGTGATTTTATTGGTGTAAAAAGTCAGTAAAATGTTCTAGAGCTCATTATTTATGTTTGAATTGTGCGTTTTTATAAATGTTTGGCCAACTGTGAAAGTGAAGCGGCGTTTTAGTGTGTTATTCGATCACGTTAGAGGATAGAAGGAAACGTAGGGATTTATCCAGCAGATTTTGTCGGCGTAAATAAACATCGTAGGTATGTTTTACGTATGAGCGCTTGACGTGTTTTCACGTAGATGGTAACCATACGATTTGTTTCTTTTAAGGAATGATTTCATTTTTGACCGTTGTTTATAAGTGTGATGCGTTATGTTGACAAATAAAACAGGCCTAGTATGGCTGGAAGCAACATGCTGGAAGTGCCAACATTTGAATAAGCCATGACGTTAGGGCTTTTTTAAAGGACTTTTCCATAGCAAGAATCACATTGTTGAATCTAGATGTGCTATTCACACCTGGTGAAGACCACATTAGCATTCGTGTAGATAATTAGTGTGTATAGTTGTATTTCTGAAAAGTTTGTTTGAGATAGGTGTGCCCCGATTACTTTCCACTGTTTCCATAGTATACTAGGGGTCATTAATACCAGTAGTATTAAATTCTCAGACACGATTTCTTATCTTATCGTAGATTGCACCATCAGGATCTGCAATGAGTGCATCGGCCGTTAAACCTGTACATCCCACTGCTGGGAACCAGGCTCCTAAGGTTGGTTCGGGTCCTCCTGCTCCTGGGCCAGGGAACAGCCCACCCATTTCTGCTACAGGTGGTGCTAAGTTACAGCCAAATGTAACAGGAAGCCCAGTGAAACCAGCAGTGCCTGCCAATCCAAACACAAATCACGCCGTTGCTCCAACAATCCCAGTCAGTTTGGTTCAAGATCACAAAGCTACGGCCAGTGTCCTCGCTCAACCTCAGGTACCATTGCAACGTTCACCGGAGAAGAATAAAGATCTTGCCGTAGGGCCCCCTGTGGTGTCAAAACCTACGTCAAATGGTGTGGAAGGGTCTGAGAGTACTTCGCCTTCCAATGTCACTGATGCTCCTGTCGAAGCGAATCCAGAAGAGGGCAGCGAATTATTGCCTGCTGTTCAGAATCATGCAGAGAATGCTCCATTACCCGACACACAAGTGCAGCAGCTGGGGGTTGTATCCACCACAGTTGCAGAGATACCACCACAAATGGCAGGTATGTAGTTAGTAATTCTTTAGAAATTTTCAGCTTAGTGGATTTGTTGTGTATTATTTTGTGCATCATAGTGTTGAATATTTCACGAGTTCAACATAATTAAGTGGTTTCATGTTGTTTTGAATTTCGACTTGAGTTATGGTCTTCCATTATATTCAACTATGAAGGAGAATATGAATTAATTTTGTTTATAAATGATATTCCAACATTGTGGCTATGATAAAGTATTTTAATTAAAAAACTTGTTCCCAGTTGGCATTTTACCAATGCCAGCAATAGTTACAACTTTTAAACCTAGTTCAGACGTTTTGGAAGGTACCCGAAATTCTGTTGTGATCTTTGAAACGCCGTTTGTATTTCAAAAACTCTGTCAACTTTGGTAAGAAATATTTTAGGGGATGAACCTGCCCCTCATGGCCGTTGCCTCAAAACATTTTCATCCAACTTTCCCTATCCCTTTAAAATTTGTAATTGAAATCCCCATGGATTTTATTATTTGACAATCTCTTACATCAATTAACTGGTATGATGGACCGTTACCTTGTTGGTTGTTCTTTCTCGTTTTTCAATGAAGTTCAAAATTAACATAATACACACTTAGTGAAAAAGCTGTGTTTCTATTGCAGTGGATGATTTACAGTTTGGTTGATCTCTGAATTATTCCATAATTGTTCCTAAATAGACATTCCCTCTTCAGTTTTTATTTTTGGGTTACCAACATTGTTAGTCACTCGTGTCTCTGTCATGTCTCTGGTCACCTGCTAAATATTTACAGTTTCCTGCTATGTTAGACCAGACTGTCGGATAACATTCACTCAAAAAATAATTCACGGATTTTATGACTGTGTAATCAGTTGCCTGTGAAAGTGGTGATATGTTATTTCGCAGCCCTTGCTGAACCATAAATGCTGATTTATTTTAATATATTTTTTCAATAGTTTTTCTTGGCTCTAACCTATAATTATGGTTACTCTGATCTAATGGTTGGAGTTATGAGTTCACTGAAATTTTGATAAAATGTGAAATTCCTTTTTAAAAGCTTGTAGCTCTAAATGGGTATGTGAACGAATCGTATCGATGGAATTTCATTATAATATGTGTCCTAAATGGAAGATAATAATTGCTTTTATGCAAATCAAGAATAAAATTATTGGTAAATAATTAAATACCAATATTACTAGCGAAATATATGCAACCGGGCGAGTTGGCCGTCCGGTTAGGAGCGCGCAGCTGTGAGTTTGCATCCGGGAGATAGTGGGTTCAAACCTCACTGTCGGCAGCCCTGAATATGGTTTTCCGTGGTTTCCCATTTTCACACCAGGCGAATGTTGGGGCTGTACCTTAATTAATGCCATGGCCGTTGCCTTCCCATTCCTAGGCCTTTCCTATCCCTTCGTTGCCATAAGACCTCTCTGTGTCGGTGCGACGTAAGACAAATAGCAAAAAAAAGAAATATATGCATACATACTTTGCTACATTACGACTATGAATTCTATGTCACAGCACTTCATTTGTTCATGTAAAGGTCGGTCTCCACTAATTAACATTTAACACCAACATGTTAAATTTAACATGTTACAATTGACATGTTTATTGTGATTGTGTCTTCCAATTGACTTTGCATGTTCACTCAGAATATTAAGGTTAACACTTTCAACGTGTTGGCGTGTTTTCCGCTCCAAAAGGAAAACATATCAAGTCAATTCGGTGTTCGTGAGATGTCGGCACAGCTTCGGCAACTTCCGTGCTGTTTCCATTCCAACGGATAGCCTAAACGACACAAACGGCGTAGGCCTTCTTCTCGTGAAGTAGGATTCTAGTTGCAACACTCCGCAATACTCATTCTCTTTGTTATATCCTACTAATACAGTACGCTATGTCGTTCTCTCTGCACTATACCGGTACTAAAATTTACAGAAGTGGAGTGGAGCAAGGAGATTACTCTGGACTTAATTAATGATATAATAGAAAGGCCTTGTTTGTGGGATGTCTCATCAAAGCAATACAGAGATAATGCGAAGAAAGCTGACAGTTTCCAGGAACTTGAAATTTTCTGTAATTGTTCTATAATTGTTCCCGCGAGTACATCGAAAAAAAAACTACCGTCCCTCTGCTCCCAGTACAGTCGAGAGTTGTAAAAAGTTCAGACAAGTTGGGGGCGGGAGCGGACGAAGTTTACACTTCAGAGTGGTTTGCTTTTGAAGCAATGAGCAGGATGCATTTCTAGTTCATAACAAGAAGCAACAGTGGCAATAACAAAGGCTAAATCATCATCATCATTTTTTTTCCTTTTTGCTAGTGTCTTTACGTCGCACCGACACAGATAGGTCTTATGGCGACGATGGGATAGGAAAGGCCTAGGATTTGGAAGGAAGCGACCATGGCCTTGATTAAGGTACAGCCCCAGCATTTGCCTGGTGTGAAATGGGAAACCACGGAAAACCATCAGGTATAGTGCGCATTCCTATCCCTGAAATGTCACTATAAAATTTGTCACAAATGGAACATAATTGCTTTTACACATATCAAGTGAAAAATCTGCGGCAAATTAAGAAATATTTGATTTTTGGAGAATATTATGTATATGTACTTTACCACTTTACAAGTACATTTGGTGTTATGCTCACAGTGACACACGTATGTCTTTTGTCTTACACTTTCAACAATTTCGTGTGTGATGTCTTGTGTTCACTGAAGTTCTTTGCTTTCGTTTCATTGCTTCAGTTGTCAATGACGTCATTTCCTGAATTGTATCGTGATATGCAATATTTAATAGGCGACAAAATGGTAAGGCCAATGTACATAAGAAGAATTCTGTGGACTAGTGATTTATTGGTCCAGGGATCGAGCTACTTTCGTTCAAACAAAAATAAAAATATTTATTGGTCCAGGGATCATGCTATTTTTCTGTTGACCTCCATTTTGCTGTTTGAACTGGCCGCTGTAGTCACATGGGCAAAGATAATGAGAATCCACAGACATAGCACTCCCATTCCACGGTGCTAGCCCTGGACCTGAAGAAGGTAACAAAAGACGGCACCGGCAGCGAATGGACAAAGATAATGAGAATCCACGGACATAGCACTCCCATTCCACGGTGCTAGCCCTGGACCTGAAGAAAGTAACAAAAGACGGCACCAGCAGCGGAGTACGACATAAACCAGTCCTGTCTACAAGCCTTAAGTATGTTTTCAAATTTCTCAAATAACGATGGTATTTCTTAATTTGCTGCAGATTTTTCACTTGATATGTGTAAAAGCAATTATTATGTTCCATTTGTGACAAATTTTATAGTGATATTTCAGGGATATGAATGCGCATCGTACCCAAACCATCTTCAGGGCTGCCGACAGTGGGATTTGGACCCACTATCTCCCGGATGCAAGCTCACAGCCGCGTGTCCCTAACGGCACGGCCAACTCGCCTGGTAATCCTCTTCATCTGAGTCCATTGTCCTTGTTTGAAAATACTAGACACCACCTAAATGTATTACCACAAATTGATATAATGAACTACCTGTATAGACATAAAGAAAGTCAAGTTTAACATGTTTATAAGTGTGGACACAATGTTAAATGAAACAGTATTCAATATTTAATATGTTGATGGTGTCACCAGTTAATATTTAACATGTTGTTAAATGTTAATTATTGGGGACCAGCCTTAACACTTTTGTGTGTGAAGTCCTTGCTCACTTAACTTCTTTGAACTGCTTTGCTTTGCTTGATGTTACATGATGGGGTGAGTTGTTGACTTGTGCCCTTAACTCATTAATTAGTATAATTATTGGTTACTGAGCTCGATAGCTGGAGTCGCTTAAGTGCGGCTGGTATCCAGTAATCGGGAGATAGTGGGTTCGAATCCTACTGTCGGCAGCCCTGAAGATGGTTTTCCGTGGTTTCCCATTTTCACACCAGGCAAATACTGGGACTGTACCTTAATTAAGGCCACGGCCGCTTCCTTCCCATTCCTAGGCCTTTCCTATCCCATCGTCGTCATAAGACCTATCTGGGCCGGTGCGACGTAAAGCAAATAGCAAAAAAAAAATTATTGGTCCAAGGATCGTGCTATTTTTCTTTGAACAAAAATCATTTTTGTGTTACGATATACCTTTCACCTCCATTTTCCCGTTTGAACTGCCCACGCTAGTTATGATAGACAAAGATACTGATAATTCACAGACATAGCATTTCCATTAATCGGTGCTAGCCCTGGACCTCAGGAAGGAAACAAAAGACAACACAGTGAAGCAGAATGTCGCAGAAGACAGTCGTGTCTACTGCGAAATAGTCGCTGTAGTTACGTATCTATATTTCTCTAGTAATAATGGTATTTATTAATTTACCTCTAATTTTACAGTTGATGTGCGTGAAAGCAATTACTATCCTCCATTTAGGACAAAAATTACAATGAAATTTCATGGATATGATTCGTTCATGTAACCACTCTCAATTTTAATACTAAACCATGTAAAATAAATTCAAATTGAAATTCACCTACTTTTGGCACATTATTAAATTAAAAACTACTGTCGCTGCTGCTGATACTACTCCTACTACTACTACTACTACTACTACTACTACTACTACTACTACTACTACTAAAGCAACAAGAACTAGAAAATACTAACTAGCAGCCCAGTAATACTATTAAATATTTTTAAAATTTATATTAATTTTGAACATTAATACATCCAACTTTTTCAGAAACAAATCAAACTGCATAACTTAATCTATCATTTTTACAAATTCTTTGGTGTTGTCCATAATTCACTTCACAATAAATTGATTCGTCTTTCCTAAATTTTATACTGGAAAGAATGCTTTCACACATCACTAATAGACTTCTGAAATGTGCTCTACATTCATTGAATAACAGGTTCTGAATAATAATAATAATAATAATAATGTTATTTGATTTACCTCCCACTAACTACTTTTACGGTTTTCGAGGGGCCGAGGTCCCGGAACTTAGTCCCGCAGGAGTTCTTTTACTTGCGAGTAGACCTATCGACACGAGGCTGACGTATTTGAGCACCTATAAATACGACCAGACTGAGCCAGGATCGAACCTACCAAGTTGGGGTCAGAAGGCCAGCGCCTCAACCGTCTGAGCCACTCAGCTCGTCTAACAGGTTCTCTTATTAATTTTGTTGTTACTTGGAGCTACAAGAAATGAAATCTGTTATTGATCTTATAATTTATAAATTAATATGGATTACATTTAATAATGCTTTTAGTAGTAAATTGATTAAATATTTAGGCTATACAAAACAAGTGAATATACAGCAATGTGTCATTTCTACCTGTGCATGTCATTAACTCTATCCATAATTGGCTTCACAATAAACTACAGATATATTTTCTAAATTTTCTGTTAAAAGATAATGCCCTCTATCACTCAACACTAATTTGTACGCTGAAAATGAACGCTCCACATCCACTAAAGTAACAGAAATATATCTCAGTTTAGACACCAGGTTGATGGGAATATCACACAGGAAATTTATGGCTTTCCCTGATAGGTTAACTGAAGCAGTGCACAAGTTCTTCAAACGTGTATTTCTCTGGAGAACTTTTTCCCATTCATTCCGTACTTTTTCTCCCAAGTAACCAGCGACAGTTTCGATCCATTCTTATATTTCATTGAATGTTCACATCTGTTCATAGAGCAGTTTCCCTGCTGTTTCCAATGATTTGATAATATGCTCAAAGAAGGTGTAGTGACTCTTTGTACATGCTAGATACCTGTGAATTGCACGAGCTACGATTAATTTCTTCCCAGAAATTATGTTTGGAGAATCTTCTTCTAGACATTTTTCACTTTACCAAAGTAATCATTTTAATATTCAGCAACTTTTAACCACATCCCTCAGTGTGTAAGCACAGGTTCTGGTGGCAGAACAACATTGGATAATCTCTCCAAAAGTTGGAACTATGGAAATAAAGTTATTTACCCTTGGAAACTCTAGCCCGATTTGCTCTGTGATCTGATTAATGCCATGGGAGAGAGAAGGGTAGAAAACTTACAGTAACTACTGCAGCTATCATATCGTCGTTGCGCCTGCGAAAATTCCTATGTTACATATTTTAGCTCAGAACTTTGGCCGGTAAGGTTCTGTCATCTAAGCTTCAACATTGTCAAGGAATTCTCGCTCTTATTGTATGTGCTGTGAGTCAGTACTTCTCCAAAGATATCACATAGCAGTTTTTTCAGGTGCAGTTACGATATATGCTGCTGCATCAGTACACATAAGTAGCCTACTAATTTATTCTCATCAGGACTGTTAGGAAACTACTTTCAGGCCTTCATTAAATTTTGCTATTGTCTGAGTTTATTCTGGACAGCAGACAGCTGTCTACTACTACAGTAAAAATCAAATGCCCTTTAGAAGGGCCTTCACAACTCGCCTTCCCAGCAGTTAGATGGCTATGTATTATCTGCGCACCTTTTCTGGATAGATTTACACCCTAGTGCTGAATTGGTCGACCTCGGCAATCTTCGAGATTCGTACTGGCAACCTTTGAAACACAAACTATGAATCGCTTATGCATCGCCGTGCGACATCTGGCGTACCCTCTACGCACTAGTACTGTTGTTATTTACGCAGGAAAGCCAAACTATAGAATTCACTCTAGGAATAAGAATCGCATCGAGAAATGTTATATAATGTGTGTGTGACACAGTTGTTGGCTTAAGATAACAAAGGTTTAGCAAAATTCATATCGATCGATCATATTATCGATTCAATTCTGATTTCATTTCCATTCAGTTGGCAGTACTACTGGAACCGGAATTGCTCCCTCCTTACTCCTCTAACCCGTACACAAATCTATCGATAAAAAGTGTGCAGATAATACTATGCTTTCTGTAGACTCATCTTCTGAGAGCCAAATATGGAAATAACCAATATTCAAATTAATTCTGCAAAAAGCCTGATTATACATAGTATTAACACAATTCTTCTACAAAGTGTATTCCAGTGGAATATTTCTGTGGCAGTATTTTCCCAGGAAGCCTTTTAAATGAGGATTCTCCAAGACTTTAAATGATATATATCATATGGTCAGTGCTTGCCATAGATCAGCATAAAATTTGCTATTATTTTAAGAATTAATCAACGTTGCAGTTTAGAGAGGTAGTTTTTAAGTTTTCTTTTTCCTCTTTATTTTCCTCATGCTCATTGCGTGTGTTAAGTGTGATTTTGTCACTGGATACCTACACATTTCTTTGAAGACATGAACGAATGGCTGAAAGAGGCAGTTGTATGGACTGTGGATGTGAGTGGGAACTGAGGAAGATGAGGGAAGAGGTAGCGAGTTTGAGTGAGATAATAAGACATATCATGGAGGACAGGAATCAATCAATCAATGCACAGGGTATGGTAGGTAGGCAAAAGGGAGGGTGGGGCAAATGCTTTAAGGTTGAGGAAAACCACGGCTATGGGTTTTCCTCAGGCAATCAATCCAGGAGATGTATCGGTGAGAAATCAGTATGAGTCACTGCAGATAGGTCAGCAGAGGGAAGATGGAGATCGG
Source organism: Anabrus simplex (assembly GCF_040414725.1). Classification (NCBI taxonomy): domain Eukaryota; kingdom Metazoa; phylum Arthropoda; class Insecta; order Orthoptera; family Tettigoniidae; genus Anabrus; species Anabrus simplex. Next base: position 985,199,606 of record NC_090266.1, read on the forward strand.
GGAATTGTTATAGAGGAGGGGCAGGGCAAGAAGAAAGGGACCCGTTGGAAAGGAAAATGTAGAATAGAGGATAGGAAGAGGGAGGTGATTAAAAGTTCTATCTCGTGCTTCACCATATTCAGCTACGCGCAGAATAACTCTATTTTTTCCTTTTTGCAGAGGATATGGTCTGGCAGTCCACAAGGCTGCCAACCTGTCTACTTGGAAATTCAGCTAAACACTAATTTGAAAGGTGAATTACGGCCATAGATAAAAGGTCCCTTGAAGGGATTGTGGCCGCAAAGAGGCCTCTGTTCTCATGGCAGAGATTGGCTTAGGGCGATAGCAGTGCATTGTTCCGTAGAAATTAAGTATGACTCCCCACACTTTTATAGCATGATAAGGTTGCAATATGTTAGAAATCTTAACTGGAATACCTTGTAGAGGAGAGATGTGTTCACCGCGACAGCCAAGAACCCACCCGCCATCCCCCAGAAATAAAATTGCTTTTATAACCTAACACACTTTATCACGTGCCATAGTCCATCGCCTTACTGCGTACCTGCATTTCCATTGGGTGAGACACAATGGGATATGATGTCACTTTCAGCAATGAAGTAAGATTAATTCCGTTACCAACCCGCGGACAAGAAATACACATAACCTACCCTAACCAGTCCAGACCAATGGAGGTGTCACGCGGGATACTAGAGGCCTACGGCTGCTTCGCGGCTTCTAACCTGGGGGTCTATGCCCTCAGACCCCCCCCTTGCTTGATCCAGACCAAAGGCTTTTTCAAAAGTAGCTTTGCTGCACTAGAACTAGTTCTTTATATGAACAATTGGCAGCTCTGTCCACCGCACGATCACGCTCTTCGCATATTTTTAACAATATATTTTTTCAGTATAATTCCCTCTTTACACGGAATGGCTGAGGAGTAAGTGGGTTCTGCAGGTGTCAGAGAAGTTAAGAGTGACCAGGAGTGGAGGGGATCGAATAAGGAGGGCGGGGTTGAGGCTCTGGTCAGTGGTGGCTCAATGGTCAGGCAAGTGGGGAAAGTGTTGGAAACTCGTGTCCTCATCCCGAGGTGGTGCAGCTCTTTTCAGGCGCACCCCCATTGGAGGTGAGCTGCATGTACCATTTCAATCACATACCAGCCCTCCTGCCATTCTTAAATTTCTGGCAGTACCGGGAATCGAACCCGGGCCCCCGAGGACGGCAGCTAACCACACTAACCGTTACGCTACAGAGGCGGACATTGAGGAAAGTAGAGGGGATGGAGAAGGGTAAGTAGGTGATAATTTTCCATGTTGGTACCAATAACATAAGGCAAGGGTGAATAGGTATGAACATAGATGGGGATGTGTGGGATCTGGTTATGGCAGTGTGGAAAAAGTTTAAGGAAGTAGAGGTTGTTATCAGTGGGATACTGTGTTTGAGGGATTCTGACTGGAGAGTAATTGGGGATTTAAATGAGACTATGGAATGGGTATGTGGGAAATTGAGAGTGAGATTTGTAGATCCTCTTGGGTAGATAGGAGATAAGGATCAATGCTCAGATGGCCCTGAACCACAGTGGTACATGGAAGTTAGGGGGGGGGGGGGGTTGTTGAGAAGAGTTATGAGGAGGTACATTCAGGGAAATTGGGTGGACTAGGGAGCGGTGGTGACAGTGTTGGTAGCACGAAGTCAAGTAAGGATGAGATAAAATTGTTAGTGTTAAACTTTAGATCTATTGTGAAGATGATGATGCTGGTTTAAAGGGGCCTAACATCTAGGTCATTGACCCCTATTGTGAAGAAAGGAATACAAGTAATTTAATAGATATTTATTTACCAGCTATTGTAATAGGAATTGAATCACGGCTAAGAAGTGATATTATGGATGCGGAACTTTTCTCATGGAACTGGTGTGTTCATCATGGAGATAGATTAGTAACAATAGGAGGGGGGTATTCATATTTGTGAAAGAAGAAATTGTAGGCTGCAAAAAAAAAAGCTAAGGATGAAGAACATAAAAAATTTTAGGTTTAAGACTTACCTGTAAAGATAGGCAACTTGATGTTTATGGGGTGTACAGACCTGGTAAGGGTGGCGATGGCACTGATTGGGAATTATTTGATAGGTAATCAGCTATATGGGGAATGTCACAGAAAGGATTTTTATTGTTGCAGGTGATCTGAACGTAAAAATGTTAACTGGGAAGGGAATGCAAACAGCAGAAAGCGTGACCAACAAATATTGAATAAGTTAATATGGGAAGGATAGCTGAACCAGAAAGTGATTGAACTAACTGGAGGAAAAAATATTACAGATGTGGTGTTGATAAAACCAGATAAGCTCTATAGAGAATCTAAAGTGATAGGTGGTATAAGTGATCATGAAGATGTTTTTATTGTAGTTAAAAATAAGTATTGCAGAAAAAATGTCATAAAAGTAGGAGTATTAGGCAATACCGTATGGTTGATAAGAGAGGCGTGAAGAAATTTAAAAAAAGCCATTATGTTCAGGACGAGGAAATTAGACAGAAGTACATGGATATGATAAGTGAGAAGTTTTGAACAGTAGACAGTAAGCAGGTTCGGGATATAGAAAGAGAATGGGTGGCATACAGGGATGCTGTATTAGAAACAGCAAGGGAATGCCGAGGAATAACTGTGTGAAAAGATGGGGAAAAAACAAACATCTTGGTAGAATGATGAAGTGAGAGCAGCTTGTAAACGTAAAAAGAAGGCTTATCAGAAATGGCTCCAAACAAGGGCCGATGCAGACAGGGAATTGTGCGTAGATGAAAGAAAGAGTTGTTGAATCCAAAAAGAAGTCGTGGAAAGATTTTGGTAATAATCTGGAAAGGCTAGGTCAAGCAACAGGGAAACCTTTCTAGACTGTAATAAGAACCTTAGGAAGGGAGGGGAAAAGGAAATGAACAGTGTTCTGGGTAATTCGGGTGGACTCATCATAGATCCCAGGGAATCACTGGACAGGTGGAGAGAATATTTTGAACAGCTTCTCAACGTAAAAGGAAGTCCTCTGGGTGGTATTGGGAACAGCCAAGCTCATGGAGAGGAGGAAAATTATGTTGGTGAAATTACGCTTGAGGAAGGGGAAAGGATGGTAAATAAACTCCATTGTCATAAGGCAGCAGGAATAGATGAAATTAGACCTGAAATGCTGAAGTATAATGGGAAGGCAGGGATGAAATGGCTTCATAAAGTAGTAAGATTAGCATGGAGTGTTGGTAAGGTACCTTCAGATTGGACAAAAGCAGTAATTGTACCTATCTATAACCATGGGGACAGGAAGGATTGTAACAACCATAAAGGTATCTCATTGATTAGTAGGCCTATACCAGGCAAAGTATTCACTGGCATCTTGGAAGGGAGGGTGCGATCAGTGGTTGAGAAGAAGTTGGATGAAAACCAGTGTGGTTTCAGACCACATAGGGTCTGTCAGGATCAGATTTTCATTATTCGCCAGGTAAGTGGAAAATGCTACGAGAGGAATAGACAGCTGTGTTTATGTTTCGTAGATCTAGAGAAAGCATATAACAGGGTATCAAGGGAAAAGATGTTCGCCATACCGGAGGACTATGGAATTAAAGGTAGATTATTAAAATCAATCAATGCTGACAGTTGGGCTTCAGTGAGCATTGATGGTAGAATGAATTCTTCCTTCAGGGTACTTACAGGGGTTAGACAAGGCTGTAATCATTCACCCTTGCTGTTCATAGTTTACATGGATCATCTGCTGAAAGGTATAAAATGGCAAAATGGCAGGGAGAGATTCAGTTAGGTGGAAATATAGTAAGCAGTCTGGCCTATGCTGACGACCTGGTCTTAATGGCAGATTGTGCCAAAAGCCTGCAGGCTAGTGTCTTGGAATTTGAAAATAGGTGCAATGAGTATGGTATGAAAAATTAGCCTTTCGAAGACTAAATTGATGTCAGTAGGTAGGAAATTCAACGGAATTGAATGTCATATTGGTGATACAAAACTGGAACAGGTAGATAATTTCAAGTATTTAGGTTGTACGTTCTCCCAGGATGCTAATATAGTGAGATTGAATCTATTCTGTAAGAAGGAAGGCAGCTCCCAGCCGAAACTATCTTTACATCGGTCTGTTTTCAGACCAACTTTACTTTACGGAAGTGAAAGCTGGGTGGACTCGGATATCTTATTCTTAAGTTAGAAGTAACAGACATGAAAGTAGCGAGAATGATTGCTGATAGAAACTGATGGGAACAAGGGCGGGAGGGTACTCAGAATGAGGAGATACAGGCTAAATTAGGAATGAACTTGAGGGATGAAGCTGTATGCATAAACTGGCTTTGGTGTTGGGGTCATGTGAGGCGAATGGATTAGGATAGGTTACCTAGGAGAATAATGGACTCTGTTATGGAGGGTACGAGAAGTAGAGGTAGACCAAAACGATGATGGTTAGACGCACTTTGTATCGAATTAAAGATAAGAGGTATGGAACTAAATGAGGCCACAGCACTAGTTGCAAGTAGAGGATTGTGGTGGCGTTTAGTAAATTCACCGAGGCTTGCAGACTGAACGCTGAAAGACATAACAGTCTATAATGATGATGTATGTGTGTATGATCAATGGAAAGTGGTAAATAAGAATGTAAACAGCAATTGTTGAGAAGTGTGAAAGCAGATGTATACCTTCAAAAGTGGTAAGGATCCATTATAGGTTATTATAACAGGGACATAAAGAGGTTAAGAAGGAAGTGCATATTAGAAAGAAATACAGTTAGGAATTTTTGCGGGAATAATGAGAGATTTAATTTATGCGGGAGAAATTGAAGGAGCTTACTAGAAATTGAATTTAACGGGGGAAAAATTGCCTAAGGATAACATGGTGGCAAACATAATTGGCAGCCATATGAATTTCAAGGAGCAATGGAAGGATATGTATAGATACTTTAAGGCCGAAACGGGTTCTGGGAAGGACATTCCAGGAATCATTAATGAAAAAGGAGTGTATATATGTGTACGTGCATATGAAAAGGGATCACATGTCTGGTATTGAAGTAAAGGTACTGTCGTGTTCCATAATATGTAACTAATATCATGTAATTGAATTAAATGCCTCCGAAAGAAATTAAGGCCTTAAATTAGCATGAAATGTTAGAACATAAGATTTCATAATTTTCAGTAGGGCTGTTTAAAAATTTAGTTACTTTGTGATACAAATAACTTCTAAACTATTTGGAAGTTACGTTGGCGTTTACATTTTCATGTTCATCGGTATTCTGACAAACGAAAATTACCAACAGATATTATTTACGGTCTGATTTTTTTTTTCTTTTCATGGAGATCCATCTATCGAAGTTTTATTACTTGCAGAACATCACTGAAGACAACTAATTGCAGCAGTACTGCACGTTACAAAAATTATCACATACCTTAATGATCGTTTATCACAGCCAGCGTAAGACAGGAATATCAGTTATTTGTGCTGAAGCCTGCGTTTTGGGCATATTATTTGCCCTTTCACCGTTTGGTCCCAATGTCCTCCCTCTCCACAGTAGCTGCAGGTGGGTCGAGACCTCTGCTTTGGGGAGAATTTTTTCGGAGTTGGTGGTTTTCTCTTCTGAGCCTTACTTGTATTTTTAGGTGTTACACTTTTTGAAGAAGATGATGATGGTGTAATTATTGGCAGAGGAGGAGAAAAAGAAGCTGGCTCCATTAGATTTTTCACTTGAGGTCTTTGGTGGTGGCATCGTTGGAGCAGGAAAAGTTGTTACAGCAGGACATAGTATATCTTTCTTATCTTCTGATGCGAAGGGACTATTTTTTTCATGGAGATACATCTGTACATCGATGCTAATTCCTTGAGGTTTGAGGACTTGCGGAAGGTCACTGAAGCCAGGCGGTGGATCTTCTGGAAGGATGGTGTACGGTACTTAGAAACTATGGTTTTCTTTGTCAACACTACACCAGGGTGCTCTTTCATATACACAAAGTGATGTATCTGGGTTATTTGTGCAATGCTTTTCATTCTAGCGTGGAACTTGTTTTGCCAGTCATAAGTAGGAATTGTTACATTCCGGATTCTGTGCCAACAGCGACAGGAATAATAGAGCTAGAAACCTGACAACTTTTACGGGCGTTATTAATTACATCTTCAATAACTTCACTTTCATTTTTCTGAAATGCTGTCCCGAAACAACCATAAATACAAATCAGGTTGAAATTTCGCGTGTCCCACTGGCAGAAATTAAATTTTTGAACTGCTGTTCTTTCCTGTCATAACTCTCCACATGAGGTAACTCATTAAGATGTTTTTATTTTGCTCAACAGTTATCAGCATGGAATTCTTAATGCTCCTCACCTACTGAAAATTTTTCTAAGAATTGGTGTACAAGAGATAAGACAGTATTTACTCCTTTACCTGCAATACAAGCTTCTGGAATAATGAACAAAACAAATTTGTTAAGGGGTTCCCACGCTACACCAAAGAGACCCACTTTGTAGCCTGAAAGAAAGCAAATGGGTCCAACTTGTTGCAGATCGTATGGTAAATGCACCTGTTTGGCAAAATCAAAACTAATGCATTGTGCCTTTGTACAGGTCGTACCAAAAGTGTAAGGACACCTGCATATTTCATGAAGATGATTCCTGTCCTTACACTTTTAGTCTCAGGCATATGATTGTTTACAAGGAACTAGAACATATTTAGTGGAACATTTGCTGAAATTTTCATTAAAATATCATTCTTTGTTTCAAAGTTATATAAGTTCTTGTTTATAATAATTGGAAAGAAAATAGCTGTTTTTTATTACTTGAGGAGATCTGGACAGTACAATATGGGGATTACAGTAATAATTATTGTTGTGGAGAAACTTAGGCTATCTATAGAATATTTATTATTATAGTAGAGGAACAGAATATATTTCCATTTAAAAATATTCTCCGTTTTGTAGCTCGCAGCAGAACCATAGAAAGTGGCAAAAAACTAACATTCCTTGACCTTGGATGGACAGGAGACCCCTCAAGCTATCGAGATAATTTGTATGTTACGTTGTAGCGGGATATCTACAGTACAACGTAACACAAAAACGATCTCTGTTCTATTACAATTATTAATATTGTTTAGATATCTGTGTTTCTCCATAACAAATATTATTAATTTAATCCCCATATTGTACTGTCCAGAGCTCCTCAAGTATTAAAAAGCAGCTATTTTCTTTTCAGTTGTTATAAACAAGAACTTCAATAACTTCAAAACAAAGAATGATATTTTAATGCAAATTTCAGCAAATGTTCCTCTAAATACGTTCTAGTTCCCTGTAAACAATCGTATGCCTGAGACTACAAGTTTTAGGACAGCAATCATGTTCATGAAATATGCAGGTGTCCTTAAACTTTTGGTAGGACCTGTATGTGTTACAGCTATGTGGCCCGAGAGACAATGGAGTTTCCAGTTGTCTAATCCCTTGTCTATAATTGACTTGTGTTTTTATAAGCAGTCCGTTCTGCTTGGACGTGATTAAGATGTTGTATAGCTTTCTCCATCAGATTTCTTTTTTCCTCCTCATCCATAATTGACAGTTTCCCTATTACAGTTTAATTACTTCTACAAATCATACAAAGATCAGTGTTGGGTTTCTGAACTACTATGTTACTGCAAAATGTACGCCAGGTGGGATACCAGAACGAGAGTGATACAGGAATTCTCTCTAATGATTTACAACTGTCACAGTATAATGTACGAACGTACTTCTTAGACATGCTGGTTGGGAGAAGCGTGAGATGACTTCTTCGTTTTGTAGGGATCTGGCCTGGCATGACAAGTGCATTTGTTCACTGAAGATATCCATAAAGTTGACTGCATGTGTACAATGATCAAAAGGAAGAGAGTTTATCTGATAAGTCCTTAATACGTTTTGGTGAATTTTTAGGCTGCACCCCTTCTTTTTGGAATTGTTCCTTTAATTTTTTTAACCTCTTAGAGCCACAAGCGAATACAAATTGAAAGAATGACCGACACACCTCCTGCCCTCTGAAGTGATAAATGGTGTAAGTTTCTTTCCTGTCATAATTTTTTCTCTTACTACCGGTAGCTGTTGTCATTGGCTGGTTTCGTACTAATGCATTCATTGCACACTTCTCCACATTGTGAAATACACTGAAAGACTGCATCAGTTTCGGAAATGTTTGGAGCAGACAGGATGTTTATGAAACCTATTACCGTTATTAAAAGTGCCCAGCTAGGGTTCGTTTATCATAAGATAATGAAAATCATTTTATTTTCCGTATTGAAAGATTCTCAATAATAATAATATAAAAAAATTTATTGGACTCCAACCTATTCAATACATTACTGGATGTTAACATTTTTAGTTAAACATCGTTAAAATGGAGACATGTTTCGCCCTCCATGTGGGGCATCATCAGTCATATCAAAGCACCTCAAAATTAAACCAGACGTCTGGTTGGAAATTATGAGCAATATTTATAAGAAAGAATACATTAAAAACACGTACAAAGTCCTATCCAAAACGTAATAACAACAGACTAGTTTGGTACACATAGTAAAATACGCTAGTGGTTTTTTAATATTAAAATGTACAGTATAAAAATGGAAGTAATCAAAGTCCGTATGATATTGAGTTCGATGGTGGTTCTGCGTAGTATATACAAATGTTGGCAAAATAAAACACAATTTATAATTACTGTACACTTATTTCTAATTGTTAAAAATGATGAGGTAAAACATTCCAATTTGACTATTTATAATTTGGCTACAACCAAATAATTCGCCCTAGAATTCATGAGGTAGTCAAACTCCGTTGGTCACTCTCTATTTGAATGGAGTGCACAGTGCAAGTGAAACAGCTTTTGTTGATTATAAACTGAGGCTGTGCTAAGATAGAGTTAAAACAACACCAGCTTCAAATGAAGATAGTTGAAAACATCATTAGGTTCTTCCTAGTTGACTAAAAATTTGCGTATATTTTGTTGTTGAAGTGTGGGAAAGTCAGTTGTTGGTTGAATGGGCAACGGTCGAAAATGTTGTGCAGTGCAATCGGTGTTTGAGCTGTCCTACATGTGAGGGAATCTGAAAATGGAGGATTTGTCTTAATTAGTTAAATGAAATGACGGAAAAAGAAAAGAAACGGGAAATCATTGAGAAATGAAAAATGTGAAAATTAAAAATTTACCTTGAAAGCTGTTGAGCTGTTACCTAATTGTTAGGAGGTTTGTGGAGCACTGGCTGTCGCTAATGTCCTGCTCCTCGTGTTGTACGTGTGACGTCTTAGAGGAGGGGAGTGGATTTGAGAAGGCGGCGCTGTGGGTATGTGATTGGCGCTTGGGGAGGAGTTGTGTGTATTGGAGGGAGAATAGACTAGATAAAGGCAGGCTCATGACCGAGTTCGAAAATTTATACATTTTTTTGGACCAAAAATATAAGAATAAGAATTTAAATGATCCAATAGACATCCGAAGCCCTCTTTACGAACAATTAATATTTTCGCTCAATAGTTTAAATCTGAAAGACAAAAGACTTGTTAACATCCTCAAAACAAGCTCTCCAAGCACCCCCACTAAGCCGCTCAACTCATCACGCCCCTATTCTCCCTCCAATACACACAACTCCTCCCCAAGCGCCAATCACATACCCACAGCGCCGCCTTCTCAAATCCACTCCCCTCCTCTAAGACGTCACACGTACAACACGAGGAGCAGGACATTAGCGACAGCCAGTGCTCCACAAACCTCCTAACAATTAGGCAACAGCTCAACAGCTTTCAAGGTAAATTTTTAATTTTCACATTTTTCATTTCTCAATGATTTCCCGTTTCTTTTCTTTTTCCGTCATTTCATTTAACTAATTAAGACAAATCCTCCATTTTCAGATTCCCTCACATGTAGGACAGCTCAAACACCGATTGCACTGCACAACATTTTCGACCGTTGCCCATTCAACCAACAACTGACTTTCCCACACTTCAACAACAAAATATACGCAAATTTTTAGTCAACTAGGAAGAACCTAATGATGTTTTCAACTATCTTCATTTGAAGCTGGTGTTGTTTTAACTCTATCTTAGCACAGCCTCAGTTTATAATCAACAAAAGCTGTTTCACTTGCACTGTGCACTCCATTCAAATAGAGAGTGACCAACGGAGTTTGACTACCTCATGAATTCTAGGGCGAATTATTTGGTTGTAGCCAAATTATAAATAGTCAAATTGGAATGTTTTACCTCATCATTTTTAACAATTAGAAATAAGTGTACAGTAATTATAAATTGTGTTTTATTTTGCCAACATTTGTATATACTACGCAGAACCACCATCGAACTCAATATCATACGGACTTTGATTACTTCCATTTTTATACTGTACATTTTAATATTAAGAAACCACTAGCGTATTTTACTATGTGTACCAAACTAGTCTGTTGTTATTACGTTTTGGATAGGACTTTGTACGTGTTTTTAATGTATTCTTTCTTATAAATATTGCTCATAATTTCCAACCAGACGTCTGGTTTAATTTTGAGGTGCTTTGATATGACTGATGATGCCCCACATGGAGGGCGAAACATGTCTCCATTTTAACGATGTTTAACTAAAAATGTTAACATCCAGTAATGTATTGAATAGGTTGGAGTCCAATAAATTTTTTTATATTATTATTATTGAGAATCTTTCAATACGGAAAATAAAATGATTTTCATTACTTGTAATGATAAAGCCAACCTGGCTAATAAAAATAAAAATAGATATCAAAACCTCAAAATCAAAATCGGTAAAATTTCAAAAGATATCTTATTCTTAAAAGAATGTTTAAGATTAGGTCTGGTGCCGAATTTCTTAAAATCAACTCAAAGGAAAAACATTCCAACACTCAAATCTAAAGACGTCCAAAATAAAGTCAACACCATCTGGCTTAGAAATGAAATTAAACTAATGTATAGAAAAAAATCTCTATTAAACCTGCAGCTTTACCGGGAACATTTGATCACTGCTCAATCATTATCACCTCTCGAATGGAGCTCATACCAAAGACACATTGCACGTAAATTGCAGAACATATTAGACAAAAAACAAAAAACCTTAGACCACAAGTTGACATGTCTATTAGAAAAGAAACCTAAATCCATAAACCAAAACAAAACTAGAGAAACCTTCACCCCCTCATGGAAAAACACTCCAACCACCATCAATTTATCTAACACCACATTTTCGGATAATGAAATCAATTTCTTTGACCAAGGCCTAAAATATAATTGGCCTAGTCCAAATAAAGCCGAGGATATAATTACCACAATAGCCGAAGTTGAATCCAATATAAATAAACAAATTCCCTTCGACAGACAAAATGACGTGAGATATGAGATAAAAAAGAAATTACCCACCCTTATAAAAGAAGTTTCCGACATCAATAATTTCACCGTTCTCAAACAAATCCACGAATTAAGAAAAAAGGTAGACACCAATAATGTTATAGTAACGAAAGCCGACAAAGGCAATGCCGTAGTCCTAATGAATAAACACGACTACGTCAAAAAAACGGAGGATTTCTTTTCCGATAATTCTTACTCAATAATTTCAAAAGATCCTATCTTAAAAACTCAGCGTAATTTAAAAACAATCCTAAAAAATTCACCTTTCTTATTTAATGAACACGAACATCAAAAACTCATCAATATGAATCCCAAATTACCCACCGTCAGATCACTGCCAAAAATACATAAAAATGATGTTCCCATTCGACCCATCATAAATAGCCGAAATAGCCCAACGTACAAAACTTCTCAGTTCCTTCAAAAATTCCTTAAGAAACACTTCACATTTCACAATAAACACCCTATTAAAAACTCAATAGAATTATGCGAAACTTTAAATAAATTTAATTTGCAGCCTAACCACATAATGTGCTCATTTGACATTACCAATATGTTCTCGAACATTCCCGCTAAAAAAACTATCGAAATCATACGAACTAATCTTTCTAAACACAGCACCTTAAGTCAGTTAGAAATAGAAGAATGCTTACAGTTACTAACTTTCGTCCTTCATAACAATTATTTTACGTTCAATAATAAGATATACAAACAAGAAGGTCTAGCCATGGGTGATCCCATTTCGGGAATACTCGCCGAAATTTATATGGACAACCTCGAAAATAGTAAAATAACAAACAGCATTAACGGTTTGTGTCTTTGGCTACGCTATGTCGATGACACACTAGCAATAATAGACAAAAGCTGCAATAATAGTGAAGACATACTAACTTACTTAAACAGCCTTGACAATTGCATCAAGTTTACTAAAGAAGATGAGGACAATAATATCATCAATTTTTTAGACATTACAATCACCAGGACCTTAAACAATTTCGATTTCCAGATTCACAGAAAACCTTCATTCACTCCCACAACCATAAAACAAAATTCTCTTCACCCACAATCGCACAAACAAGCCTCATTTTACAGTTTAGTGTACAGAGCGTTAAAAATTCCCATGTCAACCGTCAATTTAAAAAAAGAAATAAGTACCATAAAAGAAATAGCTGTTTTCAATGGATACAATCCCTCAATCATACAGAAAATAATCAATAAAGTGAAATTGAAATTGGCCACAAACCTCTCCCCAATTAAAATTAATAAGCCTAAATATGCATCATTCACCTACATTAACCCCATTATACATCAAATCGCTACCCCTTTAAAAAAACATGATATTAGGGTAGCCTATAAGACCCATAATTCTAATCAAAAGCTATTTTTCAACCACAATAAGATAAACTCGGACAACAATAAATTTTCGGGCTCTGGCATTTATAGACTGAAATGTGCTGAATGTAACAGTTCATATATCGGTCAAACTGGTAGGAGCTTTGCAATTAGATATGCAGAACATTTCAATGCCCAAAAGCACAATAAACACTCAGCCATGAGCATCCATATGAAAGACACCGGACATAGCTTTACCACAATCGAACAGGATCTCCAAATTTTAAAAAGACTAGATAAAGGCAGGCTCATGACCGAGTTCGAAAATTTATACATTTTTTTGGACCAAAAATATAAGAATAAGAATTTAAATGATCCAATAGACAACCGAAGCCCTCTTTACGAACAATTAATATTTTCGCTCAATAGTTTAAATCTGAAAGACAAAAGACTTGTTAACATCCTCAAAACAAGCTCTCCAAGCACCCCCACTAAGCCGCTCAACTCATCACGCCCCTATTCTCCCTCCAATACACACAACTCCTCCCCAAGCGCCAATCACATACCCACAGCGCCGCCTTCTCAAATCCACTCCCCTCCTCTAAGACGTCACACGTACAACACGAGGAGCAGGACATTAGCGACAGCCAGTGCTCCACAAACCTCCTAACAATTAGGCAACAGCTCAACAGCTTTCAAGGTAAATTTTTAATTTTCACATTTTTCATTTCTCAATGATTTCCCGTTTCTTTTCTTTTTCCGTCATTTCATTTAACTAATTAAGACAAATCCTCCATTTTCAGATTCCCTCACATGTAGGACAGCTCAAACACCGATTGCACTGCACAACATTTTCGACCGTTGCCCATTCAACCAACAACTGACTTTCCCACACTTCAACAACAAAATATACGCAAATTTTTAGTCAACTAGGAAGAACCTAATGATGTTTTCAACTATCTTCATTTGAAGCTGGTGTTGTTTTAACTCTATCTTAGCACAGCCTCAGTTTATAATCAACAAAAGCTGTTTCACTTGCACTGTGCACTCCATTCAAATAGAGAGTGACCAACGGAGTTTGACTACCTCATGAATTCTAGGGCGAATTATTTGGTTGTAGCCAAATTATAAATAGTCAAATTGGAATGTTTTACCTCATCATTTTTAACAATTAGAAATAAGTGTACAGTAATTATAAATTGTGTTTTATTTTGCCAACATTTGTATATACTACGCAGAACCACCATCGAACTCAATATCATACGGACTTTGATTACTTCCATTTTTATACTGTACATTTTAATATTAAGAAACCACTAGCGTATTTTACTATGTGTACCAAACTAGTCTGTTGTTATTACGTTTTGGATAGGACTTTGTACGTGTTTTTAATGTATTCTTTCTTATAAATATTGCTCATAATTTCCAACCAGACGTCTGGTTTAATTTTGAGGTGCTTTGATATGACTGATGATGCCCCACATGGAGGGCGAAACATGTCTCCATTTTAACGATGTTTAACTAAAAATGTTAACATCCAGTAATGTATTGAATAGGTTGGAGTCCAATAAATTTTTTTATATTATTATTATCATAAGATATCCGAGTCATCTTATCTTGTGCTCACACAGCTATGAGCGCGAGCAAGTAGTTGTGTGGAGCCTCAGTTACGATGCGAAAAGTGGTCCCTTCTCTTAGTATTAAATAAACCTCGTGTTTTAGCAGTGATTATTGTCAGAGTGCTTTTAAACTCACGCAGTCTAAGCAATACATAGGTATCAGAAAGGCAAATTTGACACTTTGCTGCCTTGAGTGTTTTTTGTTTACAATTATTTCGTGAACTGTTGACCAAGATGTGGTCCCTTCTCTTACGCACACATATGAGGACTTCAGAAGGCAGTCTGCAGTATATAAGCATAGCTGGATATAGAAATGTCCAGGTAGAAGATGCGACTAATACTGGCGAATTAATGCAAGTTACCTTTGATAAGAAAGGTATTTACAAAAGGATACAAAAGTTGAAAGCTAGAAAGGCAGCTGGGATTGATAAGATTTCTGGGTATGTATTAAAGGCTATGGGTTGGGATATAGTACCATATCTGAAATACTTATTTGATTACTGTTTGCAAGAAGGAGCAATACTGAATGAATGGAAGGTGCAGTAATAGCCCCATTGTAGGAGGGAAAGGGTGACAAACATAAAGCGGATATTTCCCAATTGTGATGTATTTGTTAATAATTACAGGCTAGTCAGCCTGGCATATTTGTAAGGCCTGGGAAAGCATTTTTTCTTATTATATTAGGCATGTTTGTGAAAATACAAATTGGTTTGATACAAGGCAGTTCGGGTTTAGGAAAGGTTATCCCAGTTAAGCTCAACTTGTAGGATTCCAGCAAGTTACAGCAGGTATTTTAGATTCTGGAAGTCAAGTGGACTGTATCACTATTGACCTATCCAAGGCGTTTGATTGGTAGATCATGGGAGATTACTCATGAAAATGTATGCTGTTAGGCTAGACAAAATGGCAGTTTAATGGGTGGTTTAATTTTTAGAAAATAGAACTGTGAGAATTAGAGTAGGTAAAGTAGTATCTGATCCTGTAATGAATAAGAGGGGGGTCCCATAGGGCAGATTTTTTTTATCTTTATGTTTCCTTATGTATATGAATATGAGTAAAGGATTGGAATCACAGATAAGGCTATTTACAGATGGTGTTATGCTGTATAGAGTAGTAAATGAGTTGCAGGATTGTGAGCGACTGCAGGGGGACTTAGCCAACGCTGTGAGATGGACAGTGGATGATGGTATGATGGTAAATGAGATGAAAAGTCAAGTTGTAATTTTCACCAAGAGGAAGTCTTGTTGCTTTTAATTACTGTGTTGATGGGGTGATAATACCTCTTAGAGAACACTGTTAACTACCTAGGTGTTAATATAAGGAATGATCTTCATTGGGATAATCATATATACTAGGTTGTTAAGAAATGTTACAGATCTCTTCACATGGTTATGAGAGTATGTAGAGATTGTAGTAAGGATGTAAGGGATTAGGTGCATAAGTCTCTGAAAAGACTTCAGTTGTAATATGGTTCCAATTTATGGGACCCACACCAGGGCTACTTGATATGGGAACTGTAAAGGATCCAAAAGAAACCAGCATGATTTGTTCTGGGTATTTCTGACAAAGGAGTGGTGTTGCGAACTTTGGGCTGGGAATACTGGGTGTAAGGAGATGAGATGCTGGGCTATGTGGTATGTTTCGAGCTGTCAGTGGACAGATGCCTTGGAATGACATTAGTAGACGAATAAGCTTGTGCAGAGCTTTTAAACTTAGGAAGGATCACAGTATGAAATTGGAATTCAAGAGGACAAATTGGGTCAAATGTTCATTCATAGGACGAGGAGTAAGGGATAGAAATAAATTTTCATGGGAGATGTTTGATAAATATCCAAGTTCTTTGAAAACATTTAAGAAAGAGCTAGGTAAACAATTGATAGGGAATCTGCCACTTGGGCAACAGGTCTAAATGCAGATCATTGATGATTGATTGATTGAAAATGGAACTTTGGGCAAGCTTCATATTTTAAGCAATTTGATGTTTTTTAAAATCGTTATATTTATTTAAAAATCAGAGTTCCAATAAGATTTTAGAAATGAATGTTCAAATCTCAAATACTGCTGCCTAGTCACTATGCCTTCTGATTGTGAAACTAGTTTAAAACATACATGGAATTATTCTTTTTAGCCCAACAAAGAACAAACAATAAGTCGATATGTTTAATCAACATTCAAGTGGTAAACTGACCTTTAGTAGCAGAAATTATACTTGATTTATTTCACTGCACTCACCTGTTTGCTACATGTTTAGAATTATATTGTCTGTCCATCCTTTGTGAAGTCTGAAAACTCCTGCAGCTGTAGAACGAAGAGTAAGAAGCGTTTTAAACATTCATTTTTGGCATTATGCAATTCACCTCATCACATACCACACTTCACTCTTTGAGAACTGCGATTAGAATGCACAGTTTGCAAGTTTTCTGTAGAAGGAAGTAACTCACTAGAGGGATAGCTCAGCCTGCTTTCTCTCTTTCAAAAACTCAGTTTATGGCCCCTGTTTGATTCGCTGCACCCTGAATGCTGTAAAGAAATAAAGTAACTCCAGCTTTGACTATAAAATATGGTATGTAGAGTCCTTGTTAAAATGTAAATTGAAACAAGAATAATTCTGGAATTTAGATATACCTTTAGAGAAAATGTATCTTTTGGCCTTTCAAAGACAAGACATGCTAAATAGGTAAAGCTCTATCATACCAATCACTGGCTGTTTGTTTATAGAATTATGTTAATGCACAGTTTTTGAATTGTAGTCTCTGCTAGCTTCAAAGTGTAATTAAACTAGGCATTTTTAGGTTGCATGAATGTGCCCATTTTAGATATAATTTACTAGGAAACTAATATTTGTAAGTTTTTATTCACATATCATTTCATGATTAAAAAAGGTTTTTTACCCAAAATCTGAAATCTAATCATCAGCTGTGGATTTTTATGTTCATCTTGTGACACCTGGTATTTTTCGAAGACAATCAGGTCCATTAGCCACAGAGATCTGCTGTGCAATAGACTTTGTTGAGGTTTTTTATGACACGTCATAGTTTTTAACAAATTCCTATATCTTTTATTGCCAAGATATGAATTTCTGTTCATGCTTTTCTTAAGTTTATTTTGTGTAATTCTGTGTTCAATAGATGTATGATAGGTGTAAAGTCTAGTGACCAGAACACCCAGTAACCAAGTCATCTTCCCATAATTAAGTGTAGGTTTTAAAACATGAATCTCATGTGTCTACTCTACCCCACCTGCGTCCAAGTCGGAGTGAAGATAATCCCGGTAGCATCTGGGGAGGGGACTTCAGCAATAATTTATTTATTTATTTATCGTAGCTTCTGAGAAAGATCGCCTTCCAGTCCTCTCTGAATGTCGCTTAATAAATCATATTCCTGTCGGTGGACATCTCCATTCGACATTCAGTGGCAACAAGTCTCAACGCAAATTAATATGTGACCTTAGCTCTACATATGTCTTATCCTAATCCTAGGCCTACATAAATAATAAATCCAATTTAATATTTATACTAATTTATTAGCATGCTAATCTGAAGAAAAGTTACATTGATAAATACGAGAAAAGAACAATGTGCTTTTATACGTCGAAATCTCTAGTAATAATTCATGAAATAATCTTTCTTCTTTACAATTTTTCTCTCTGGCGATAACTCATAATTGAAATGGGATTTCTTTTAAGATATCAACTGATCCGTCCAACTCTGAACTTCATGACATTCAAATACATAAAACCAACTTGTAGCATCTAACAAGTCGACCCCTTTGTCGGGAAAACTTAAGTTTGACATGAGTAAGATGCCCTATTGAAAATATAATTCATTACCTGATGTACCCGTCCTTCGCTACGGGATTCTCAGAAAGACTGACTTTGTGCTTTTCCTAACTGAAGTCGACATAGGTCATTACAAAAACTTCAGTAGGAATGTAGTGTTTAAAAGCAATGCTATCAGATAAAATAATAAAATGAAAAACAGCACATTTTCTCACTTTTAACGAACAGTACTACGGTGCCAGTCTAACATTCCAAAGTGCCAAAGCTGGAATGACCAGCCAGCAGACTGCCCTAAACACTCTTCTGCCATTATTCCATTAATTATCACACTGATCGTTTCAATCGGTGCTTCAGAGTAGGGATTGAATAGCTCGAATGCTATTATGAACCAGTGTGTTATGTATCAGTAGTATCAGAAAATTGATGAATCAGACGATTGGCTGTGCTAAAGAAGAATGTTATCTAATTCCCCAGCTACTTCCCGCTAACATTCAGGCAGGCTGTTGCACTCAGTACGACCAGGCGAGTTTGCCGTGTGGTTAGGGGCGCACAGCTGTGAGCTTGAGATAGTGGATTCGAACACCACTGTCGGCAGCCCTGAAGACGGTATTCCGTGGTTTCCAGTTTTCACACCAGGTAAATGCTGGGGCTGTACCTTAATTAAGGCCAAGACCGCTTCCTTCACACTCCTAGCCCTTCCCTATCCCATCGTCGCCATAATACCTATCTGTGTCAGTGCGACGTAGAGCAAATTAGAAACAAATGCTCGGTACACAGCAGTAATCCTAGGTGAGTGGCAACAAGATACAAAGCACTTCATAACAAAGAATGGTCAATGTAATGTTATTGTTGATCAACTTTATGACCTTTCTATATTGTACGCCTTCATATTTAGTTTTCTTTTGACTCTGTGATATTAGGGTGTCTTATAAAATTATTTATAGCGTAGACTGTAGTTCCTTATTCTCTGACTTTACATACCGATTTTCATTAAATTCTGTTCACCCATTTTCTTGTGACTCGGTGCTGATATGGACTTGGTAACAAAAATACAAATTCATGAATATCTCTGTGATCATAGCCGGTATGGTAACAATGTATAAAGCCTAAATAATCAGAAATTTAATACTATATAACTTAAGTTATGTAGTATACATCAATACAACCACTAATAACAAATATTTGAGATTTAAATTTTAGGCTTTCCCCTAAACTACCTTTTCACTCAGCATGAATACAATTATTTATGGCCTAGATTATGTATTGGCTTATTAACCCGACTTTGCATACCGATTTTCATTAAGATACGACCACTAATAACATAAATATTTGAGAATTAAATTTTAGGCTTTCCCCTAAACTACAATTTCAGTGAGCGTGAATAAAATTATTTATGGCCTAGATTGTAGGGACTTATTCCCCGACTTTGCATACCGATTTTCATTAAATTCTCTTTTGCCGTTTTCTCGTGAAGCGTGTAATTAAAATTAAAAGGTGTATTTCCTTGTTACTGTGGACACGACTGATACCGAAATACCATCCTTTCTAAATTCTGAGCAATGTACAGACAAAACTCTTATTTTATATATATGGATGTGGTTTGGATAGTTTTCATCTAACTTCATATTTGTTCATCCTGACGTTCCTACACAAAATCTTTATTGTCTTTATTATATGGGAATTTTCATAATTGGAGCCCTATCATGTCCAATTTTATCTTATGGACTGTTATTATTTCACATATTATCTGGGATTCTTATTACGACTTGATTTTACTTGCGAGATTCGAGATATTTGATAAGTTTCTTTAACATGGCCAAAAAATGTTGCTAAAAATGAAATATTCAATATTTCTCATATATATTAAAATTCATCAGTGATATCAGCAAATATAAACAAGCTAAATCTGCCTTTCAGTAATCAACAACTAGCATAATGCAACAAATATGTGCCAATCTGTCATATTATTCCACAGTCAGTCATAGTCTAGCCTCATTACATATTCAGTCGTGCCATTCATTGAGTTAGCTCGTGATTTCAATCTGCAGATTGTTTGGGAAAGAAAGACTCTAAACACGCCAATTACTCTTACTTCATATCCTTATATCTTCACCAATTATGTATGCAGAAGATAACAACTATTCATAATCTGTCACTATGTGTTTCAAATTGACTAAAATCAACTGTTCTCATACTAATACACTCTTCTCACCATGAGCCTAACCCTATAATAGTTACTCAGTACGATCCTCTGTCGATATATCATATAACTTCACAATATTATCTTCTACCTACAACCTCTCGAAACATGAACACTTAAATCTCAATATTTCCACGAATACACAATTCGAATCTATCTCTTCTTAGTCATCATTCTTCTCATTTCATTAATCTACTTCATAACCTCTCATTTGTTACAATATTAATCTCCCTCGACGATATTGCTTCTGCGAAACTCATATAATTCAGGTAGGGTCCATCTCTTCCTTTAATTCTCCCCAATACTTTCTGAATCATAACTGAATAGCCTTTCCAAGTAGATTGGTATTGAATATCCATATGTAATACACTCACTAAAAGCATCAACATAACCCTATCACTTCCCATGTCAGTGAAAATGAAAACCTACAACCTGTTTTCCAGTCTTTGACCGGGTCAGGGATGTAATGAATGAATCAGATATTGGCTGTTATTACGATGGGGTCGCCACTCCCAAAGTGATTTATATTAATGAGTGATAGATGCTATGGAATAGGTATGGAGAGTGTTGCTGGAATGGAAGATGACAGGGAAAACCCGAGTACCCGGAGAAAAACCTGTTCTGTCTCTGCTTTGTTCAGCACAAATCTCACATGGAGTGACCGGGATTTGAACCACGGTATCCAGCGGTGAGAGGCCGACGCGCTGCCGTCTGAGCCACGGAGGCTTCTCCCATGTCAGTATACATTTCAATTAAAATTAATAATATTAGTGGTTTTTATGACCAAGATCTGCTCCTGTTGGTCAAGATATGCCACATAGAATAGATCTGACTGAGAATTTTGTTGAAAGAAAATATTTCTACCTTATGATATAAATACCTTTAAACAAGAAACTTATCTCGTATCTCGTCACTCCTCTAAAACTGACTCTGTCTTCTCAGATGTTACATGTAGTCCATGCGGCCATTCACTGCCTCTCCGGGCGTCATCTATGGTCCCAATGCATTGATGCTGCTGTGCCTCGTTATGGCATCCTGGGCAATCTACTCCCACAGCTTCACTGACTCCATGGTGTTACAGTTGTTCATGAAAGTAAAAATCAGTATTGGATTGACAGAATACAGTACATAAAATTGCTCATTTAGCCTTCATGTTATTACTGGTGCTACTTGAAATTTTGTATCTATAAATATCTCAATACAACTCCTTGTTATAACTTTCTCGGCTAATATGAATTTCAATTGCTAATCCAAATTCTCTTCTATGTACTTAATTGCCTGAAGTACAAAATTGCCCTCTCGCTTCTCCTCTACAGTGGTCTCAATATCTCCTCCAGCCGGTATTTTAATTTGAAAATATCAGATTTTTCTTGTATTTTAATTGTAGTTCCTATGCTATATAGCACGCAATTCCTCTTCAACTTTATGTTTAAATAGCTCTCCTGATACGCAGTGATGACAGATTCAGCCTTTCCTTCTTCTCAGATGTTTCATGTAATGTAACTCTTTTTTCTCTCAAATGAAATATGATTCAAATGTTTTTTTAGAACAATCTGTTCCATCTCACCGTTCGTATACATGGCCCTTGCAATTCCATGCCTTCTATATTTAAGTTGATCTGACTTTCGGTGACATTTTTCATATATTTATTCTGCCTGAAGTTGCCGTGCGCCATTTTGTCTGCCCCTTTCTCCTTCGTATTTGCATCTGGACTGTAGCGTAATGGTACACTACCATCTGTGAGTAGTAGCCTGCAAGGCACTCTGACCGTTATTTATGGTTATTGATAGTCTATAATTATTTTGTACTTGAATAACAAAGTAGGCAACTGAGAAAGGGACTGTTATTTATTTTCTTTGCATGCAGTTGTGTCAAAACCGTTTTTATTCAGTATACTATGCTACTAGGTGCATACAGTAGACATTTTACTTGGCTTTTATTTAATTATTTATTTATTTATTTATTTATTTATTCATTCATCTATTTGTCCATCCATCAAGACTACATGTAATGGTTTTCTTGGCCTAGTAGCTTGGTAGTGTAATCTGGAAGGAAATCCTTAGTCTGGAGAGCAGAAGAATTATGGTCCAATTATTTATTATGTTTTTTGCTTAACTAGCAACTAGATATTATTTATTTGAGCTTTCGTTGTTGAACAGTATGAAGTGGATTGTATTTTTATTGAAGGTAATCATTCTCTACAATCCGTTACCATAATGCTTTCAGTTCAACCATTCCCTTACAGTTTAAAAATACTTGAGACTGGTGGATAACAGAATACTGTGGCAAGTGCATGATTCATGCACAGTATTATATTTATGAAGTACGTGGTTGTGAACTTCTTGGGTGCGTCTTTCGTTTAACACTCCTGCCCGACTTTCCTTTTAAACAGGTCTAGATCCAAAGTTTGTTTATATTGCATCTGAGAGTGTTCTCTTGTTATATCTGTAAAATATGGGACAGGTATTTGCCACATAATAAAGTGAAGTCATGTTATATTCATCACGTCATTAGGGATGTTTACATTGAAGAACAGCCATGCCATAAATGTAGTTGTTGGTCTCTATTCTGATCTTTTGTCTATTATACCATGTAATGTGAGTATATGCCATATACATGTGATGACAGCCGGATATATTGGCTTTGAGAGTCCAATTTCTGCCTGAATTATTAGGATACATAATTATATCCTTGTCCCAATACTGTGTTATGTGAATGACAAATCTCTATTATTCATCTAGAATAAATAGGCGAAAGTTGGCAGGTTCTAATCTTCCTCAGTCCGGTGGTATCTGAAGGTGCTCAAATACATCAGTCCCGTGTCTATAGATTTACCAGTGGATTAAAATTCTGGCACCTCGGCATCTCTCTAAACCATAAAAGTAGTTAGTGGGAGGTAAAACAGGTATTATTAACATTATTATTTTTGTTGCCATTGATGCTTTCACGGCCCATGCTTACAGGTTTTTGGGCTGATCCCATGTCAAGAAAATAAGGTGAAATTCTTTACGTTTCACAGAGAACTTTGCTCTGCGTCTTCAGAAGAAAATCTTGACTGCTTACGAAGAAAACTTCTCCAAGAATGATGTTTGAATTTAGACTCTAATGATAGAAGTGGAAGTGGTGCATTCATTTGTCACCAGATGGCTCACCGTAGACGGTACAGCGCTACCATTCGAAGCAGAAGCTGATGGAACCATCAGAATCAGTCTGAGAGGGAGTCAGATAACAAAACAGGTGTACGTACATAAGGAAGTATGACAGCGACACAAGCCTGGAATGAAACATCTGGTGATGAGGAACATACAAATTTGGAAAACACCAAAACGAAATATCATAAGTGAAGGAACAGGGAAGAGAACTACCTACATAAATCCTTAATGGTTGGCAACCACATATTACTTAAGTGATAGCCAGTTTCCCTGTTGAAATTGTTAGGATTTTCACGTATTTCCACAGCTTCCTGTATAATCCTGGACCTGTACTGTGTCTAGTGTGGGTAAGAGTTCGAACATCATGGACCACAACATAATGACCAGATGATAGGGTGTGCTCATCTATTGCTGATTTGTCTGGCTGGTTGAGACGAATGTTCTGTTCATGTTCCTTGATCCGAGTACCAATGGACCGGCATGTTTGGCCATTGTATAGCTTGCCTGCAAGTAGAGGTAATTTCGTTCCCATTTCCATTTTAATCTTCATTTATATGTAATTTTATAAGAAAATAAGGCATTGCAAATTAGATCCGCTGGTTGTTTTAATTTTTTTGTTTTTTGAAAAAAATAGAATATGGGTTTAGTAGTTACGAAAAATTTCTAGAACATCAGCAGTCACGATTATAAATAACAGTGGGCTCAATGGATCACCCTGTAATACGCCAGTGGTTTCTTCTATAGGATTAGATGTTGTTATTCAGTCATTTATCACTATGCAATTTGAGGCCAATATGTTTTTAACGAGTTGTGTTTTGTAGCTGCTATTCCCTATCAGTTGTTCTGATTTCTCCAACATAATCTTCCTGCTTAACGTGACGAATGCTTTGGAAGAGTCGATGAAAATGGCATATAATTTTCCTCTTGAGACTGCTAGAGCAGCCTTGATATCATTTAGAAGGCACTGAATTGCCTGTGTTGTTGATCTTCCTCTCCGAAATCCAAACTGTGCGTCCAGAAGTCTGTCATCAACTTTTTTAATCAGATGATTAGCCAGGAGCTTTGATAAGGTCTTAAACATGGTGCACTCAAGGGCAATACCTCTATAGGCATTTGGGTCATCCGATTTTCCTGTACCCTTATATATCATTCTGACCGTAGATCTTCTCCAACGATTAGGGATTGTTGCCTGTTGAAGGCATACATTAAAAATAGAAGTGATAGCTTATTTAAGCACTGGAAGAGCACTTTTCAGGTGTTCATTGTAAATGAGATCAGGGCCAGAGGCGTCATTGGGAACTATTAATTACTGCGACTACCTCTTCAACTGTAAAGAGTTCAAGGTCCACCGCAAATCCACGATTGCTTTCTTTGTCTTCTAAAACGCGCGTATCTTGTAGGACAGTACTAAGATGGTCCTCCCAAATTTCCATAGAAATGTTACTAGGCTATATGGGTCGCCTAGGATTTAGAGCTCTGTATGGATCCAACTGTCGGCGGCCCTGAAGGTGGTTTTCCGTGGTTTCCCATTTTCACACCAGGCAAATGGTGGGGTTGTACCTTAATTAAGGCCACTGCCGCTTCCTTCCCACTCCTAGCCCTTTCCTGTCCCATCGTCGCCATAAGACCTATCTGTGTCAGTGCAACGTAAAGCAACTAGCAAAAAAAAAATAGATCTCATTCTGCTTCCTCAATCAGTCATTTTCTTCTTGTTCCTGGTATGATTCTTTTGTCCCTTTTATGGTAAATTTGTATTCCTTCCTCATTTTAGAATAAACCTGTAAATGTTCGTCAGTTAGAGAGTTTAGTGCTAAATGTGGAGCATCTAGTGTAGCCCTACGAGCCCTGTAGCAGACTTCATTGAACCATGGCTTTGACTGTCTTTTCTTGTAAACTACTGGCAAGGTAGCACTATGTAATAGAAGCTCCAACTTCGACATCCAAATCGCCTCCTTGACTTGCCTTAAGAACCTCATAACTGTCCAAACCACTTATTGCTTCATTCTGTAATTTCTTTGATATCTTAATAAACTCCGAGTCCCTCTGATCTCTACCATATCCG
The DNA here is from genome assembly GCF_040414725.1 of Anabrus simplex. Classification (NCBI taxonomy): domain Eukaryota; kingdom Metazoa; phylum Arthropoda; class Insecta; order Orthoptera; family Tettigoniidae; genus Anabrus; species Anabrus simplex. The sequence continues at coordinate 985,225,092 of NC_090266.1, forward strand.
ATAAGAAAGGTTGTTTCCAATAGGTGGTGTTTCCTATTGATGTTTGGGATGATTTTTTGACTTTTGGTTATCATTTTTCTCTGATTCGTGAATACCAAGTCTATGGTGCTGGTACCGTTCGTTACAACACAAGTGTGTTATACCGTCCACCTTATTTATCACTGTCAAACCTTCTTTCAAGTAGCTAATAACTTCAATTGACTTCCGCGTTGGTACATCAATCCGGTAATGCTGTCCTTATTTGTTACAGCTATGGCAGAGCCAATTTCATGATTAATTTCATCAGATGTAAACTCTGTCTGAAAATATGCACCTATAAACATGCACAGTTTTGTATCAATCACCAAGACATTGTTCGATGTGTATAGAACTCTGAACTGAGTAAATATAGCCTTTAGGAAGCATGTTATACCCCCTTTTGGCCTACCCAGTGGACCGTGCTCTGCCAATTTGTGGATTGTGTAGTGGACAGACGAGGACCATTCTGTAGTCAAAGTTTCTACCATAATCATGGCATCGTAATTTTTGAAAACGCAATCAGGTGCTGATTTCGTGATATTTAAAAGACCCTCAATATTCCATAATAATACCTTTACTTTGCTGGTATCTATTGTCTCTATACACAAGTTAGAATCGAAAGGGGCGAAGAGTTATACTGGCAGGCAGTGTTGCCAACTTAGCGGATTTTCCGCTAAATTTGGCGGAATTAGAAGACTGTCGGTGGAGAAATGTATCATTTAGCGGACAGCGGAATTTTTGGCGGAATTCTAGATTTATTATAGCGGAATTTAGTGTTTTATCCATTTTACGTTCTTTTTAAATTTGTACTCCAGTCTGCCTCGGAGCTATTCCGTATTTCTTGTCAGGAGCTTGCAGTCACATGAGGAAAACGTGTTATTTGGATTTGATGTTATCAGATCATGGTATCATTAACTTCTAATGCGTGCGGAAAGGGTAATTTTCTCTTAGTTGATGAATGATGACAGATAATGAAACTGTGAGAGAGTAGCATTTATATTTATACTATGAAGGAAGACCACCGTAATGAACTGGCATGTTTTGTGTGTGGCCTGTGAGGTAGGGGATTCACCTAGTTTGCACCCGGCACTAAAACGCCTACAAGTTTTAGCTCGCAGTCAGGGGGTTAATCCCAGTGAAACTCACAGATCAGGTGAGTGGAGACATTACATTACTTTTATTATTATTATTATTATTATTATTATTATTATTATTATTATTATTATTATTATTATTATTATTATTATTATTGCTCATTATTTGATATCGAATTTCTTGGCGGAATTTTAGCAGGTTTTAAGAAATATTTAGCAGATCTTGAAAATATAAGTTGGCAACTCTGCTGGCAGACCAAAAGGGCGGGTTTTGTGCTTTATCCTTCCGTTCAAAAGGTATTCCCAGGCGAAAAACTTTATTGCCTCCCTTCGTTTGAAGTTCTTCACATTTTACTCCCTTTTCTCTGCCTTTACTTTTCAAATGCTTCACTATGTCATTAGCAGACGATTCAGGGTTCACACAACCAATATATAGCCATGCTGTTTTATTAGCTGCTCTGAATTTTCCATTTTATATTAGTGCTATTCAGCTGGTGATCTGCGGTATGTTTTATCCTTTCGTATTCTCTCTACGAGTCCTATGAAGCCACAAGCCTCGCCCTGCTTCTCTTTCTCTATCTCCTCAGCATCTAGATTATTAATCATTCGTGTTTCAACATCTTGCTCTATTGTGGCACTCTCCTTCATAAAAACTGGATCGGTTATACATTTTTTAACTTCTACCGGGATTTTTGATTTTATTTCTTCACTTATTTTCTTCACAATGTCACTTTGCATTAATTCCATCATTTCCTCTAATCTCTCTGTCAAAATCTCCAGGTGGTTTCCTTTGGATTCCACTTTCTTTAGGACGATAGGTTTGCATTCCACACATATCCAAGTAAGTTTGCAATGTCTCCTTTTAATTATGTTCCATTCTCCCTTCGACAGTCCACTGCAGTCTGTATGCTGCTATCTGTTACAAGCTTCACATTGCACAGCATTTTCGCTCCTTCCAATGTCTTTCCTGCAGCTGTCACACAGAGCCTCTTCCTGTACTACCTTATCCGCCATTGTAGCGCTAGCGAATAAATGTACTCTCTCCTATGAGAATCGATTCTTGCGATCGTGTAAACAAGATATAACCTCTGTGCAATAATTATGATTTCCTAGATGTAACTAAGTAGTCTCTTTATAGCAAGTATTCCTTGGTCCGGAGTACCTAATCAAGAAAAAAATTGGTGGCTCTGATATTACTCCTATAAACAAGAAATTAATGTACCAGTTCTCCTAATAACTAGGGAGAAAATCATGGATAACACTTCCACTAATAAAAATAACTATTAGCTTTGCAAATTTACAGTTTGCACATCTGTTGATTCACCAATACATTATTATTACTAGGGCAAGGCATTTAATGACAAAAAATAGCAAGAAAATGCAAAATAAAAATTGCATTCATGACCTAAAAATGGTTAAAAAATGACAAAATTTGAAAAAAATGACCAATAAATTAATTGTAAGTCACTTATTTATTAATCTTTTAAGAACCAATTAGCTGATTTGAGAGAGAATTTTAATGGATGACAATGCATTAAGTTTAAATTATTTTTGTTACTAACAAAGCTTTGCACCCCTGGTGAAAAAAAATGAAATATTCTAGAACTGGCATATTCCTCAAATACTCTCCTAGCAAATAGGTGTCATTTAATTAACAAAGAATATTTAAGAAAACAAACTTCAGTGGCTGTTTACAATAAATTCGAATTGAAATGCACAGTGAAAACTTTGCGTAGGTTCTCAAATGAAAACGATTGCCTATTGTCTGCAAGTAACGATTTGTACATGGAAAAGCTTCTCTCTACCTCAACTGAAACAATTGGTGCATACTGAAAACAAGCAATATCTCCCGGATTCAGTTCACAGTCGGTAAGAGAAAAATTTTCACCCGACAATTATTTGCCAGTAGAACACAAAGTTTTATACCCACTGTTCTTTTGCAACACCTTATTCAATTTCATGGATACAACTTCACCCACTTTACCACACACACGATTCAGATCATTCACAAGTTTATACACAATTTGCAGCTGCTCCACTAGTGGCACTTGGGATTTTTCTAGAGCACTTATTGGATTAGGAAGGGATCCAAAATTTGTTTTTATGTAGGAAAGTTTACCTGCAGTTTCTTTTTCGGCCAAGAGTTCCTGGCCGGGCCGAGTGGCTCAGACGGTTAAGGCGCTGGCCTTCTAACCCCAACTTGGCAGGTTCGATCCTGGCTCAGTCCGGTGGTATTTGAAGGTGCTCAAATACGACAGCCCCGTGTCGGTAGATTTACTGGCACGTTAAAGAACTCCTGCGGGACTAAATTCCGGCACCGTGGCGTCTCCGAAGACCTTAAAAAGTAGTTAGTGGGACGTAAAACAAATAACATTATTATTAAGAGTTCCTGGGCTATTTTTATTGATCCACCCTCAGTTTTGTCGAAGGAATCGACCACTTTCTTTACAACTTCAAAGTTCCTGCAGTAATAACAAGCCTCAATCCACGTTCCCCATCTAGTCAAAACAGGTGAAAAGGGCAAGGGAATTTCAAGAGCTTCTGTTTTGAATGCTAGAACTCTAGATGGGGCTTTTAAAAACACTTTCTTTATGCACCCAATTAACTTGTCAACTTCAGGAAAATTATGTCGTACCTCTTCCGCGGTCCGATGTAACGCATGGGCTAGGCATGTGACATGCACCATTTTCGAGAAGAGCACTTGTAACGAAATTGCAGCCTTTACCATGTAGGGTGCTGCATCTATTATTAAAAGCATCACATTGTCATTCCGAATGCCATTGGGCCACAATAGCCTCAAAGACTGGTCAGACAGTTTGCTAATTGTTGACCAGTTAGCTTTGTCCAATTGCTCACAATGTAGTAGAAATGGTTCTCCAGCATTCCCTGCTTCCAGGACGCCTACAATAACGTTGGCTATATATCGTCCCATACTGTCTGTTGTTTCATCTATGCATACCCCATATGTTTCTGTCTCCTTCCCTTATCCTTATTTCTTGTGACGTTTTGTCATAGCATCTTCCAACGTAGGTTCTTCTTAATGTTCTGGGATCTGGTACAGATTTTCCAGTCTCCTCTTCTAAGAATGTACGCAGCTTTGGATGGTTCAATGTGTTCAGTGGAATATCGGCGCATAAAAATGCTGTACACAGTTTCTCACAAAATGGAGAAAATGTTGAAGATTCACCCAATAGTGTCTGGTGTAAGCCACGGTTTCTTTTATCTTCAAGTCGCTGCACACCACGTTTATGTTTTTCTCGCGACACATGTTGTTCAACTCTAAACTTCTTTTCTGCTGAAACTCGCACATCACACACTTTGCAAAATAATAGTTGAACCTGCTTTATACGTAACTCTGTTCTGTGTAATTCGCATTTGTACGTAATTTCCTTTAGGTCCCGCAAAGTGTAATTTAAAAGCGTGTTAATTAAATCTTATTTATACGTAATTTGCTTTTATACGTATTAATTGTCAGTGAAATATAACTGAGTTTTGCGTAATTGTAATGATCACGTGCTTTTTCCAAAGAAACTACTGTATTTACGTAGTTTTCTCTTTGTCGGCGTAGGTGGAAGTGAGCGGTCGGGTTTCGGTGCAGAAACAGAACACAAAGAATTTCGCCGAGTGACATTGTTGACCCTTACTTATTAGCGGCGTAACAGAGGCCGACCGAGAGGTCCCCTTCGCTGTCTATCTCACTCCTCTGCCTTCGGTGCAGAAACAAAAGAAAATACAGAAAATTTGTTTGATTATCAGAATTTCTTTCTTCGGAATAACGGAGAAGTAAAATGTCCACTGTACCGTATCTGGTGTTTACTGCTGAACAGTAGTTTTGACATTGAGTTGCTTTTGATTTGCCATGGAGAACAGTAAAAAGGAAACGTTATACCCTAGATGAAAAAGTAAAATTTATACGAGAAGTGGACACTAATCCACACAAAACAAAAACTGAAATTGCTTCAGACTTAGGTATTGCTTATACCACGCTATGTACAGTCATCAGTAAAAGAGTTCTTAAAACTGGGTTGAAAATCAGGAAAGCGCAGCAGTCAGCAAGAAGGAAGTTACGTAGATTTGGAGGTAGCACTTTTTGCATGGTTCCAGCACAAGCGGGCTGCAGCTCTACCAAGTAGTGGAGACATGCTGAAGGCAAAAGCGACAGATTTAGCTAAAATGATGAGTATCACTGCTGATGATTGCAAGGATTTAAAGATTGTCATGGAATCACGGGAAGAACATTTTGCGGTGACTCAAAAGCTGTGGGCGACGTCACGGTGCAACACCGGAAAGAAGAGGTTCTGCCGGGTATCATAAGCGACGATCAGTCTCCAAACATCTACACTTGTGATGAGACCGGCCTATACTACAATCTCCTTCCTAATAAAACATTAACTGAAAAAGGTGGCTCATGCCATGGAGGGAAGAAAAGTAAAATTTGTGTAACAGTACTTCTCGCCACCAATGTAGATGGATCTGACAAAATTCCTCCACTTGCGATAGGAAAATCAAAGAATCCGAGGTGGTTTCATTGTGCGAAAAGAAAACGTACGGAATATGAATCCAGCAGAAATGCTTGGATGACTATGCTTCTAATGGAACAGTGGTTAAAAAAACTGGACATTAAAATGAAAAAGAAACAGAAGATCCTTCTTCTTATGGATCGATGTGCAGCACATCCATCTCAAAACGTTCTGGAGAATGTCCGAGTGGAATTTTTCTCTCCTAACTGTACCAGTGTTCTACAGCCGCTCGATTTGGGCATCATTGTAAATTCCGAAGTGTATTATAGAAAAATGTTGGTTCACCATTTAATAACACTGAGTGATGCAGGAAATGAACCTCTCCCCATTAATTTGCTACCAGACACGGACTTCATTTCGGCTGCCTGGAAGTAGATGTCATCCTCCACAATCAGCAACTGTTAACGCAAAGCTGGTGTCTGACTAGAAGAAGCTGCCTCTAATGATGGTTATGGGGACGACGTTTTGTCTGGCAATGAGCTAACAGTACCGGAGGGTGTACAATTCGATACTTTTTTGCATTTTGATGATAATCTGGCTGTATGTGAAGAACTACCGGATGAAGAGATTATTGCTAATGTATGCCGATAATGCGGTGGTGATGGACCAGCTGCAAGCGATAGTGACAGTGATGGAGATAACGACTTGAATCTTGAAACACCTGAACTGAGTGAAGTGTTTAATGAAATCGATGTGTGTAGGCGTTACATCAGTGCAAAAAGTTGTAGTGAAAATGCTTTGAATTCATTACTAAGATTGCAAAAGGAGTTTTATACTGTCAATGCAAGAAAAGTGAAACAAGCCAACTTATCTGATTTCTTTAAGGCAAGTTCAAAATAATATTTTCTGTCTTAATGTATTTATTGTTTGCAAGGATTTACACATGTAGGTCTATTCCATTGGTTTTTCAGTAAATATGTGATGTATTGTGTAAGTCTGATTTCTAAGTAATTCTGAGTTACAAGTAGTTTCTTCTCTTCCCCTTGATGTACGTATAAGTCAGGTTCAACTGTATTTTCCCATCAGTGGAAAATATATTTTCTCCATATTTTGTAACAAATTGTTTTAATTTAACAATTGTACTTCCTTTAACTTTGGGCATCTTACAGTACTTGTCAGCAAAGAATTCACTCGACTCTCGGCACGTGGGCGACTGACTTCCTTCTTATCTAGCTGAAGATAAGGAGCAATGCCCAGCTTGGGCGAGTCCATTATGCGTCTTACATATAGGGGAAGCAGGTACTGCTTATAGTGTGTTTTCTTGGAAGTGCAATCAAGTTGAAAATACTCTTTCCTTGAAAACTTCTTTTTTTTTTTTTGCTATGGGCTTTACGTCGCACCGACACAGATAGGTCTTATGGCGACGATGGGATAGGAAAGGCCTAGGAGTTGGAAGGAAGCGGCCGTGGCCTTAATTAAGGTACAGCCCCAGCATTTGCCTGGTGTAAAAATGGGAAACCACGGAAAACAATTTTCAGGGCTGCCGATAGTGGGATTCGAACCTACTATCTCCCGGATGCAAGCTCACAGCCGCGCGCCTCTACGCGCACGGCCAACTCGCCCGGTCCCTTGAAAACTAGTGGCGGCAGGGTATGTTGCAAGTCTACGTTCTTTCTTGAGCAAGTTATTTGTCTAAGTTAAACATAATAGACAAGTATTGTAAACATAAATAATATTAAGTAAATATCCAAATATAACGAAATATAACACTTCCCAGAAAACAATTAAAAATGCCAAAAATGACCATAAATTGCTCCAAAAATGACCTATCTCTTGTAAATGGCAAAAAATGAAAAAAAAATGCCCAAACAAATTGCCCTTACTTAATTCAGTCAATTCATGAAACACATGTACATATACTCAAGCTATATTTTGGCCTTCAAAAAAAAAAAAGATGCAAAATCATCAAATGCCTTGCCCTAATTATTACACTTTAATACTGAGCAATCTGCATACACAGCCTCCTGATAGTGATGTACCTAATGATAGTAATATAAGTTTATGCTCACCTGAGTGATCTTGGACACCTGTTGATTTGAATTTTATTCCAACAAGAAGGTAATTAGGCATTTTTTTTACTTTGCATGCCACATTTCTATATGTAGATATAACATCTGCATGATATGAACTGCGTTTTCCACTTATTTTGAACAAAATCAGACAAGTCGTTTAGAAATTATAGCAATGTTTGTGATAGCATGTGAAATTGTAATATTTTTCTAAAATTTATTACTGCCGTAGGGTAAAACATGGCCTACTTTTAATACCAGCTTGAAGGGTTAAATTGCAAGAATGTTATATAATTAGCTACATTAGATAATATAAAGGGATGAAATGTTCATATTATGAAAACAAACAGAATGTCTCCTCATGATTAAATGATTAAAATTTCATATGTTAAAACGTTCTCTTTAAAAAAAACTATGAGAAAATCAGTCCAAATATTTGATCTGAAAAAAGAAAAGCATTTGTGTTAGTTGAATTGTTATAATTTCCATAAAATCTTATAGAAATGTAGTAAAAGGTGCACCTTTTACTTAATAAATGTTGTCAAATCTCTTGCTTAACAGCTTTTCAACTTTTAAGCTGTAGTAATTCTTTTCCTGTTTACAGATAACTTTTCCTTGTCCAATATTGATGCTGGAGGTGTAGTGAACCTCTCTCGGGCTGTACCTTAATTGAGGCCACGGCTGCTTCCTTCCCACTCCTAGCCCTTTCCTGTCCCATTATTGCCATAAGACTTATCTGCGTTGGTGCTACATAAAGCTTGTAAAAAAAAATGCTGCCCATTGTTCAAATTCATATGAAAATCAACTACCCAAAATCAGTTTGCTTTCTTATCATATTGCTTGTACTCTGTGGGGTGGTGATTTGCTACCCACCCCGGTGTTTGGAATCATAGGAAAACGATGTTTTACAATACCTGAGGTAGCAGAGAGGGGAGATCCTTACTTTTTGCTTGCCAGAGACCCAGCAACCCATCCCAAGAAGTTTTCTTACTTATATAGAAGAATTAAAATTGGGACAGTGTACAACGTTGCCAATATGAGTGATTATCAGACGTTTCCCCTTCTTTGAAGGACATAAATATTTTGTGTGTTAATAAGATTGAACTAACATGGATGTATATTGAGGTTAAGTGCAAGAAGTGATTAAGTTGGAAGTGGTGACACTAGTCTGAAAGGCCTATTTTTAACATGCCTTTGTGCAACTCTAGTAAAAATACACTGCTGGAGAAAAACATGCAACATCGTCAATGCCAGGGTCATTTTCTTCACAAGTGATGTGACAGGTAGTTCATCATTGCAGGATTATATGATCAAAGATTTAGACCCAATGAAACACACGTCACAGTAAAGGATGCCCAAACATTAGCATCAATGCACAGTGTAACCCCGCTCTGTCTGGCATCATTGTACAGTAGGCGTGTATTCATGCTTGCAAACAATCATAAAGGTGCCGAATGGCATATTGCGATAGATGGTCCCAAGTATCTTGCACATTTTGATGCAGTTCAGCAATGGTTCCTTCAGACTTGGGAGAACACGTAAGTTCCTGCTTCATCATCTCCCTTATGTGTTCAGTTGGCGTGAGATTCGGTGATCTTGCTGGCCAGGGCAGTTGTTGTGCAGCATGTTGCGTCGCAGCAGCTGTATGTCGACGTGCATTGTCCTGTTGAAAAAACATAACCTTCCTCTCAAAGAAATGGCAGTAGCACGGGGTCAACAACCTGTGCATTGTAGAGGGCACTGGTTATGTTACCCTGCAGAAACACCAACTGTGACTGTTAGTTGTAGTATTGTTTAAAAATAAATCCGTCTACTTTACTTACATTATCAGCTTCCTTATTTTGAAGACGGAGGACCTAGAAGTTATTAAATCCTTGGGGCTTCATCTACTACCCTGCTTGCACTTTGTCCTGGATGCGTTGTTTTCAAAAATGAAAATGTATTGAACACCATCTGCCGTTTCTTTCTCCTGAGAACTTCATCACTTTTGCTTTTCACATATTCAGCCATAACTTAAAAATATTACTCACTTAATGATAATATGAAATGCTAAAGTGCACACAATGAAAAACAATGCAATGCATGGGCAGTGTAACACAATACATTTACAACAAAACACCCTGCACCCCGGAAAAGAGATCACTTCAATCTGACCAATATCAAATATCCGCAATCAGTGTAATGAGTACGACACAGGCAGATATGCCACACTGACCTCACCAATTATAATTCGCTGTAGTTATACCACATGTTGAGTACTGTACATACTCCCGTCACTCTGCGGGCGCGATCTGACAAACATAGCCGGCTGTTCCATATAATGGGCCGCATATGTACTATTTACACTGCCAGACACAAAAAAAACCACTGAAGCACCCAGAAGGGGAGGAGGAACCAAAATGAAACTTCACGTCTTGAGATGGTACATGTTGTTATTTCAGTGATTACAAGATCCAGTCAAATTTACGAAGAACTTGGTAGTATGAGCTCACTTATTAGTATGATATTGCATCCCCACTGGCCTGGATGCATGCATTGATTTGATTGGTAAGGGTGTCATAAAGACGTTGCATCCTCTCCTGAGACACAGGCCCACAACTGTTGTAACGACTATAATATCCTGGATACTAGTACTGGGACGGAGTTGACGTCCGAGCTGGTACCACCTGTTCTATCGGGGACAGGCCTGGGGATCTTTCTGGTCACGGGAGTATTTCAACATCTCCCAGACAGTTCATAGACACACATTCCATGAGTGGACGAGCATTGTTGTATTGAAAAATGGCACCACGATAATGTCAAGAGAGGAACAGTAATAATGGCCTGTGGCTTCCAGAGAGCCTGGTGCAGGTCTTTGGATTTGACGCCCGTAGGTGCGTCGTGATGAGGATGAAATGATGATGAAGACACATACTCCCAGTCCCTGTGCCAGGGGAATTAACCAATTATGGTTAAAATTTCCGACCCTGCCAGGAATCGAACCCGGGACTCCTGTGACCTAAGGCCACCACGCTAACCATTTAGCCATGGAGCTGGACACATGAGAGGTAACGTGAGTATGCAGGATGTCTGTGGCATACTGTTGTGCCATCCGAGTTCCCTCAATCACTACCAGCTGTGACCTGAGGTCATACCCGATGACTACGCACACCATGGCACCAGGAGTAACACTGCTGTATCTCTCCACAACAATGGAAGAATGGGACCTCTCATCAGGTCACCGCAGTACTTGCAGAAGAGGATCATCCGTGGTAGTGCAGAACTGTGATTCATCTTTGAACGCAATGCAACTCCATTCATCAGCAGTCCATGCTTCCCGGTCACAGCACCACTCCAAATGCAGCCGTTTGTGTTCTGGTGTTAATGGCTGCCTACACATGGAACAGTAATTCCCTAGTTCAGATGCTGCTAGTCTCCGACCAATGGTGCGGGATAACACAGAATGTTGCAGGGAGTCCATTACTTGTTCTCAGATGGCAGGCACAGATGTGAAGGGGTTAAGCCCCATTCACAATGCAAATGTAACGTAAACTTAGAAGTTTGCGGCCATGTTATCTACTGTAGCCATTCGCAATGCGCTGACGTAAACTTAACTGCGAGTCCGTAAAATTAAGGGATTGCAGTTAATTGTACGTTAGATGTAAGAACTAGCCAATCGGAGCAGATGTAAACCTTGTATTTGGTGCACGATATAATGACTTCTTGTGGCGAAGCGCTTGTAATTCTCTTTCAAAATAATCTTTGTGTGTATGTATGATAAAAGGAAAAAGAATTTCAAAGTTGCTGTGCCGAAAGAGGATACGCCGAAATATGCTGTAGCTATGAAATCTGACGGTAAATGGCAGGAGACAAGCTCGCAGCGCTGACATCCGGACGAGAGACAATTCCTCTCATAGATAAATGTCCCTGTATATTTCTTAACATTATGACAGACTACTAGTTTGCGAAAATGATATCCAAACATCTCATTGGAGTGTGATAGCTAGGTGCATAGATGTCATTAAAGGAGACCTTACACTTCAGATTTCCTCTGCACGTACAAAACGAACTGATAAGGGACATTTCTTACAGTAGATTACCGAAATTGCCCTGAGATGAACTTCTTTGATTCAAGTGATGAACCTTTTTTCCGCACTGTTGTTTAGTTCACCTTATCATGTACACAGCTCGCAGGAGCAAAGCAAGAGATGTTTGAAGTAAGATGAATTCTAACACATTGTTTGATTCCGTCGAGGTATTAAAATATAAAACTGCTAGATAGCCTAAAACCTGACTTCCATGCTAAATAGCAAGGCAGTGTTTTGATTGGCTGTTGTGTACTCTTTACGTTCATCCGTTATGAATACCACAAATTTTATGTTTATTTTACGGTTACGTTACCGCCTTGAGTTTACGGCTGTGTTTGCATTGTGAATGGGGCCTTGCGATGTTCTTGGGGCACAATATGCGGATCCACTTTTGTGATGGTCAGATGTGGTCGACCAGAGCATTGACAATGGGTATGACTGCCCTTACGTTCCCATTCAGTCCAACAGTAGGCCACTGTCACATCCGAATGCCCCACAAATCTAGATATTGCACGATTTGACCAGCCAGCCAAATGGAGACCCACAACGAGACTCCTTTCTAACTCTGTCAGATGCTGATAACGCTGTCTTCCACGAATGCGCAGCATCTCCATGTCCTTCACTGTGATCACTCAACATGTGACGGTGTTCATACCCTTAATATACCATACCAGGCCTGGTAACAACACTACACACAACACTAATGCACTATGGCGGCCATTCTACATGTCAGAGGGAATTGCAGCTCTAATCATTTACATACCAGCCAGTGATGTGTACATGTATGAAGTCACATCGACATCCGACCATTTCTTCTGGGTGCTTCAATTTTTTTTGTCAGGCAGTGTAAAATGATGAATTCAAATATAAGGTATCAAACTGATTTTACGTCTTCAGAATTGTGTGGAACAACCAATGTTTGTTCATAAGGAAAATAATACATTTAGCCAGGACTTCATTATAATTCTTGCATACATAAAGGGGGTAACAACAATAGAAGTAAAAGCCCATAAGTCCTGTAGTCTTTTCTAAACCCTGCATGTTCTATAGGATAAATAAAGTGGTCAACAGGCCTCTAGCATCCCACACATCAGAAGGTACAATGCGATTAATAACCCTGTGACTAATTAAAACATACCCGGCGCGCACTATAACTATTTTAAACTGCACGTTTTTCTCATATGCAACGGAGCTGGTAGCCCTAGCCAGCCAATAGTAACACAGAAAATGGTGGCAAATCTGAGTTTTATAGTTCCTCTGTTTTAATTTTTGAATACTTCTAGGGACCGGTTAGTGCGTCGAGGAGAAGCATAGGCGCCAGGAGGCTCGTAGTGATGTTGCATGTGAATAACCTGTGCCCACCACTCCAGCGTATGAGATCCTTGCTCAAGACTAGCATCTTGTAATCGCTTGTATATTCTCGCGTAACAGTTTGCCGCTATTATATGTTAGGGTATTCCGCTGCCTCTTCAAATTCAGAAAACTTTTGCATATATTTTTCTTGCGTACGATCGATCCATGCAGGAGGACAAATATTTGTTTGACGACGATGCGATAAAACGATAGTTCGAGGAATGATAGATGCGGGGAAATTTGGCATTGGTTTAGATGGAACATTTCTGGGACCCAATCAATTGAACGATGGATATGGGAGAACTATACAGGTTCTGCTGTAATTTGATAAGATCGCATTGTCTGTGATGCACCAGTTAAAAGATGACACGTCGATGTAGCTGTTAGTTTACACTTGGGAGATGATGAGATACTCTCAGCCAGCATCTGGATTTTTATTAAATATCCTTTTGTTTTCTTCCTGGTTTTACATGGCACTGACTAGGGGAGATCTTATAGTGATGATGGAATAGGTCAGGGCTAGGACTGGCAAAGAAGCAACTGAGGCCTTAAGTAAAGTTCAGCTCCAGCATTTGTCTGGTGTGAATTTTTTTTTGTTTTTGATATTTACTTTACCTCGCACCGACACAGATAGGTCTTATGGCAACGATGAGAGGAAAGGCTTAGGAATAGAAAGGAAGTTGCTGTGGCCTTAATTAAGGTACAGCCCTTACATTTGCCTGGTGCGAAAATGGGGAACCACGGAAATCCATCTTCAGGGCTGCCGACAGTGGGGTTCGAACTGCAATGTACCTCTCTCTCTCTCTCTCTCTCTCTCTCTCTCTCTCTCTCTATATATATATATATATATATATATATATATATATAACTTATACTGACTGACTGACTGACTGATCCATCATCGCCGAGCCAAAACTACTGGACGTGAAGAAATGAAATTTTGGGGATACATTCGTATTACAATGTAGGTACTCACTAAGGGAAGTTTTTTGGATATCCCGTCGCTAAGGTTGTGAAATGTGGGGTGGATTTTTAAAATGTATCTAGGGGAGGTTGCCCCAGCACTGGACGCATCCCAGTACCGGACAGTGGAGGTTTACACATTCCTTCGCTAGATGGAAGCACTTGATAGACAAACATGTGTTAGGGAGACACAGAGGAAAGCAGACGTTCGCGCGACTTGCTTGTAGAGTTTACCATGGTTGAGATATTCGTTGTGAAGTGCGCGTCACATACTACTTGTACTACACAGTTAAATTTTACAGCATCTTTTTACCCTCTTTATGTGAGTTAAAGAAATTATGTATATATTAGTCCATATTCTATGTGAATAGAGGACAGGATAATGTGCTTCGATAAAAGAAATATTCATTGGGTATTAATAGTAAGCAATATTCTTTGACCTCTCACGTGGCCTCAATACCGGACACTGTGTATGTCCACAGTAGTGGACAGAAAGACAGAATCCTGTGACAAACATACTAACGCTGTCGTTTCTTTTTAGGGATACTTAATGAGATGGATGCACACAAAAAGGGAAAGTGGAGTGATGAAATGATGAAGAAGGCAGTTGATGGTGTGCTCGCAGGGGGAATTCAGCATTAGGAGAGCATCTGAACACTTTTGTGTCCCCAAAAGCTCTTTGGGAGATCGCATTTGTGGCATTAAAAAGGGCGACTCGATTAAAAGGGTGCCATCAATGGGTAGATTTCATAAGACATTCAACAACGAGTTGGAAAATGAACTTGTTAACCATCTCAAATATCTTGACGGTTGTTTCTTACCCATGAACAAAACCAAACTTTTAACACTAGCATATGACCTTGCTGAATACTTCCAGTTACCACACCAGTTTAACAAAACAAAAAAAAATCGCGGGAAGCAAGTTTTATCGTGGATTCATCAAGCAGCATCCAGAATTTTCTTTGCGCTGTGCTCAATCAACAAGTTTACAGAGAGCACAAGGATTTAACAAGGAACAAGTGGATGCTTTTTATGTCAAATTGGAGGAACTATTAAGGAAATATTCCTTCCCTCCAAACGGAATTTTTAATTGTGACGAAACTGGTGTCAGTGTTGTGCATTCGAACACATTGAAAGTTCTATCCGTTAAAGGAAAAAAACAAGTCAGCAAGCTGACGTCGGGTGAACGACGGAGGAGCTTTACAGTTATGCTTTGTATTAACGCTGCAGGAGACCAGTTTATCCCCCCTCTTCGTTTTTCCCAGAATTCGAATGGTTCCAAAGTTGACCAAGGACGCACCTGATGGAAGCATCCTTGATGTACAAGACAGCGGTTGGATCACAGTTTCAGGCTTCCTGAAATGGTTGAAAGCTTTTGTTGAGAGAACTACTCCATCAGAACAAAGTCCAGTTCTTCTTATCTTGGATGGTCATAGTACTCACGAAGACCTCGGAGTTGTTCTGTACGCAAAGAAGCATCATGTTCATATGTTGAGTTTGTCCCCCCACACCACACACAAGCTCCAACCTTTGGATCAAGCAGTTATGAAGCCTTTTAAAACTGCATTCAATTCAGCATGTGAGGTGTGGATGAGCAAGTATGGAAGACATGGATTGAAAATCACTGAAAGAGACATCTGCGGATTGGTTGGAACTGCCTTTTCAAAAATTTGCAGAATGGATCTAGCAATATCACTGAAAGAGACATCTGCGGATTGGTTGGAACTGCTTTTTCAAAAATTTGCAGAATGGATCTAGTAGCAAAATCAGCATTTCAGTGCACAGGTATCTACCCATTCACTAAGGATAATTTTACAGAACTGGACTTCCTCCCAGCGTCAAACACCAGATCAGTGCCAGAAGAAGATGCCACAGTGATGCCAGAGTGGGTAGTGCTTCTCTTCAGCCACAGCCACCTTAGGAAACTTGAACACCTTGCCTGTGATCGTCCCACAACAAAACACTCCCCTCGTCAATATGGCTGTTTCTTTCACTTCTAAAGCCTTTCAAAAAGCCATCGATCAGATCTCCCCTGTGACTGATGTTTCGAAGAGGAAAATCACTGTCTGAAAAAGTAGAGGAGAAAAAAAAACGAGATTTTGACATCCGCGCCTTACAAAAAGTTGCTGGAAGAGAAAGAAGAAGTGAAGTAGCTAAAGAAAGACAAACAAGAACAACAAAGGTAGATAAAAGATAACATTGGGGAGAGGTCAGAAAGAGTCAAGGTCAGACATCACTGTTGCAAAAAGGAGGATTTAGTTCGGAAAAGAAGAATGGGATAGGAAAGCAGATGAAAATGATTCCAAGAAGACAGTGTGTCTCATTTGTGGAGAGTGTTTTGAGGAGGACTGGTTGCAGTGTTGCACCTGTAGTGGTTGGGCTCACGTTGCGTGTGCTGATAGTGATAACGTTGATCACTTTGTGTGTGAATGTTGCAAGCTATGACTTAAGTGATTCACCTGAAGTAAATAACCAACTTCTGTATCATAATGTCATTTGAAATTGTATGTGTGTGTTGACTATTGATATTTTTTGTGCTTACGATAATGCGTCCGTTACTGGGAACAGTTTTTTGAACGACATCATTAGTACCCCTTTTTATATTTCAAAATTACACTATTAAAATATCAGATATATCCACTTTTCTCGTATTACCATATTACATATGTTATCCTTTATCCTCAGAACTGGGTTTTATATTAATTCACGGAGAAGGTTTCCATAAAATAGACAAAAGGCTGAAGTGTGCGGCACTGGGGCAACTTCCCCTATATCTCAAAAGCTGAACAGTTTAAAGACTTGAAACTTGGTATTTAGAATCTCCATTAAAAATAAAGAAACACATAGTTTTTTTTTGTTTTTGGAAAATCCACTTAAGGGGTGGTGTGCGTGAAGAGAAATGAACGTAGTTGAATTCTCTTTATGTGGATACTTATATATCAAATTCTGAAGATGTTACAGACATGAAAATTGGTATTTTTAATCTCTTTTAAAAATAAAGTTACACATACTTTTTTGTTCTTGGGAAAAATCACTTGGCGGTTGTGGGGAGGTGGGTTAAAGGACTCAAAGAGGGGTTGAATTATTTTTATTAGGTTACTGGTATCTCAAAAACTGAAGATGTTACAGTCATGAAAAATTTTATGTGCAATGTCCCTTAAAAATAAAGTAGCACACATTTTTTTGTTTTTGGAAAACCTACTTGAGGGGGGGGGGGTTATTGAAGAGAACTGACAAAAGGCATGAATTTTTAAAATGAATATATCTCAAAAACGGGACATGTTATCAACGTAAAAATTGGTATTTTTAATAATCTCTCTTAAAAATGAAGTAACATAATTTTTTTGCTTTCAGAAGAATCACTGGGGGTGGGGGTTAAACGGATTGAAAAAGGGGTTGAATTAATTTTATTAGGAAACTGGTATCTCAATATCTGCAGATATTACAGACATGAAAATTTGTATTTGCTTTCTCCTTGAAAAATATAGAAACACTCATTTTCTGTTGGGGGAAGGGGAGGGAATCAACTTACGGGGGTGTAAAAGGAGTTGAATTCTTTTTATGTGGATACAAATAAGAAGTGGATTTTAGAAATACACCACTAAGGGGTTTTGACTGGGGGATGAGGAATGATGACAAAAATATAAGTTTATATGAAACAGTTTTTATTACAAAGTTAAAATATCAAATGATATCCTAGGTGTTAAATAAGAGAAGGTTTGAAACAAATTTAACCCCTCAGAGAGTTAAATGGGGGTTAAGATCCAAAAACAAATGTATTAATTTCTTCCTCTGAAACTGTTTTACCTACGAAGACAAAATTCCAAATCGCGGAATATATTTTAAATCGTAGGTATGAAATTGGAAATATTTTTAAACGTTCCACTGCTAAAGTGCCAAATGAGGTTAGCTCCGTAAACTAAATTATTCATCTCTCGAAAACAGTTTGGCATACAAAGTTGTAATTTTACGAGAAGGGTCTTCTTTTATGTCCCAGGTGTAAAATGCCGTATACTTCGAAACATTTCTCCCCTAAGAGGTTTAGATGGTAGGTGACTCTCAGAAACACAATATCCATTCTTCTGAAACTGTTTCAGTCACGAACATAACTTTCTTATGAAGTGTGGTCTTCTATATCCTAGATGTTAATAAATATTTCAAAACATTCACCCCTTACAAAAGTATTCATTCCTCCATTATTCGACGTATAAAATTAGAATTTCACAGGTTGGTCGCGTTTACGTCCTAGATGTTAAATCAGATATGGTTTAAAACCTTTAAATTCTTCTGTACGAGGTTCGAGTGAGTGGTAGATAATAAAATTAACCCTGGAATGGTATGATGCTTAAAACTTACCTCATTGCTATATCGTATTTTTTACGATCTTGAGAAAAACGCTTTTTTTTGGTAAAAATGGAAATGAAAAATCAAAACTTATAGAACATATTTTAATTTTACATACTTTTAAAAGATGAAAATACATTTAATATAAAAGAAAAGTTTATTGAGGAACAATGTCAAGCATTGTCTAGTCGTCGACGTCACCTAGCAGTTAAGTCCATCTGAAAAATTGAAAAAAACATTGAAATTAGTATATTTAATTTCAAAAAATAAATTGTATGTTTCAACCGAGGGCTAAATGATCAAAAAGTTTTGGTAATAGCTCAAAATAAATCTTACTTGCAATGATATGATGTCTTGATGATGCAGTTGATTCAGGCGCTGCAGATTTTGCAGATATCACCGCGGTGCTCCGCGCAGAACGCAGTGTCGTACTTGTTGCAGTAGTTGGCTGTCATTCTTCGCTTGTCAGCTGGGCATAGTTTACAAGTTATCTTCTTATCCATCCTAGGAAGAGCTGGATGTGCTGCTTCTTTTCGGCCAAGATCACTGAAGACCATACTTCTTAGCTCCCTCGGAAGATTTCTGATAGTCAAGCGCTGTTCTAGCCATGGAAAAACCAACTGCTGATAAAACTGATTCAAATAAGCTGATCTTGTCATGGTTTGTTCTTTTCTAGAACTCAAGACCCTGTTCAAAATAATAAGTGAGTTAACTCCTCCGATGTCGATCAAGTCATAAAAAATGCAGAGTGGCCATCTTCTTGTTTTCCTTGCACTAGATCGGACTGAAACCATTTGGTCAAGAGTATCTACTCCTCCTTTGGTCTGGTTGTAATGGTCAATCATAACTGCTTTGCCATCTTGATTCACTCCCTTGTCTTGGTGCATTGTGGAAATAAGGCAAACTACCTTGTTCTTCTTAGCCTTGTACGATAGAAGTGGTGTCGTGTTGCTGAACAGGTATTTTGCATCACCAGTGTCCCTGTTCTTTGTTGATCTCATACTCAAAGGTACCTCTGGTTTGTTTAGACGGATCGTTCCTAAAAGTGTCAGCTTGTAAGGAGCCTTGAGCAATTCCTCAGCCAACGGAACGGTTGTGAAGCAGTTATCCATTGTTATGTTGCGGTTCGATCCATGGAATGGGGCCGTTAACTTTTTCACATAGTAGTGGGAAAGAGGACCTTCGACAGTTGTGTTTTGTTTCCCTAAGTATGGCTTAGCAACTAACATATACTTAGAACCTGCATCACAAACCATAACAATTTTTAGCCCATATTTAGCTGGTTTTTTAGGCATATACATTTTGAATGGACATCTGCCTCTGAATGCAAGCAGCTGTTCATCAGTGGTGAGATACGGGCCAGCCTCGTTGTTGTCTATGCTTGATTTCATGAAAGCTTCCCAAAGGTCCCTTATAGATGCGAAGCGATCCGTCGCTACTCTCTCAGCTCGGGTAGTTTTGTCATCTAATCTGAGACAATCTAATAAAAACTGGAATCGCTTTTCACTAAAGCAAACTCTGTAAACATTACCACTTACACAAGGATCAAACATCATTGCTGTATTTAGGCTATTGTCCTTGTGGAGAGCAGAGAATATTTGAATTCCCAAGAGTGCCTTTATCTCTGTGGGAGAGGTTTGACTGTTTGAAAACTGAATTGTTTTGTAGTTGGCTTGCTTTCTCACCATTTCTTCATTTGTATGAGTAACGATAGAGTTCACCATAGTGTCAGTAAAGAACAACTGAAACGCATCTAAAGGGGTTAGAACATCTTTACTGCTGCCTTTAGGCCATTGTCGGATATTTACTATATTTCTAGGGGTATTTCTTGTACTTACGGTTGGAGGATTTTCAGTCTAGGAATAACTGTTTTTTCCTTTGATTATTTTTGTCGTTCGTTGTGGAGTCGAGCTTGCAGATCCTGAAGAACCAGTAATAGTAGTAGCAGCAGCAGCAGTAGTATTACTACTATCAGGTCTTGATTCATCAGATAGAGTTGTAACCGATTTTGTCCCACAACTACCAGAGGGACGAGGGGTGTCAGGAACTTGTGTAGTAGTGCTGTGTGGGCCAACCACTCCTGATATGTACATTGAATTCTTTTCATTTGTTGAATGACCACGACGTTTTCTCTTCAATTGTTCACGAAATTCATCATCTGAGGATTCATCTGAGTTTGAAGGTATATAGTCGTCACTCCCAGAGTATGCTAAAATGTCATTTTCCGACTTGCTTCCGCTATCTCCTTCATCTTCATTAGTATCAAAACTATCACCCTTTAAAAGTTTGTCACTCTCCGATGGTTACAAAGCCATTTTATAAAAAAACTAGTAGTCTAAAAAACAGCGTAAAACTCGACAAAAATAAATAAAAATATATACGTAATATAGCCTATGGTACTAATTTTCAACACACCAAGTCACCAACAACGACGACGAATATTTGATCTAACAATTAAACTTAAATTGAAGGACAACACTATACAAAATATTTACACAATCGGTATGATATCGTAACATTCACGAACTGACGTCAAAAGCTCTAAAACAAGAGCTTCCAGCACGACGGTTGCACGTGCACTGACCTTGTGAGTTGAGTGGGGGAAGACATTGGGAGGGCCGGAAAAGTCCGTGCTGAAACCTGTTCTATGCAATCAAATTTGTGTTACGTTTCGTGAAAATTATGACATCATACCATTCCACGGTTAATAGTCATTCCCCCAAAACTGTTTGATGTACGGGCTAAGAATGTATTTTACAGGCTCTGCTGACAGTGTACTCTCCAAAATGTAAAACCTTGAATAATAACTTTCATTTTTAAGCCATAGCGAAGCACGAGTATCTTGCTAGGAGGAAATAAATTGACTTTCCAATGCCATATATCAAGTAAATAATATTACATCAGTCTTGGGACTAGTTTCAGCCACATAGTGGCCATTTTCAGCCAAAATAAAAATTAAACAGCTCGTGTGATAACTAAAACATATGTATACAAGACAAAGACAATGTTGCAGGAATAATTATAACATTAAAATACATATAATAACAAAAATTATGGTCGTGATCTTCTTGTCATAATATGAGGTCTTTGAGTTAGGACTTACGGCAATGAAGTAAATCTGGAAATGATAGCCAGAATTAGGAATGAATAAACAAACAGAATATAAATTAAAAAGGAGAAAAGTTATTCATGAGGCTCACCTCTACATTGAAAGGTAGAACAAACACTGACATGCTGGAGGAAGCAGGTAGACCATGGAAATGAAGGAGTAGGTAGGGAACAAGCACTGACATGTTTTAGGAACCAGTCAATGGAAACAAAGGTGTTGGTAGGTTGCGAGAGGGAGGGGGATAAAGCAGGGAGGGGTGAAGGGGTGTCTAAAATGGGGCTGAAGGATGTGGAAAGAAAGACTACTGCCGAGAGGGTTATTTAAAGAGTTATAAAAGAAAGAATTCTTTTTATCTGAGACGTGATTACCAAAGATAGGAATTAACAGGTTAATTAAAATGTTTTGATTTCTGTGAAATTTCATTTAGTTTGAAGTTAGGATAGAAGAACTGTTCCAGATGGATATAACAATTTTCCATAACTTTTTGTATAACTTTCAGAATTTTCATGTCCAGGTTAATATTAGTGAACTTATGGTTAGTGTCATCCATGGCCGAAAATCTGTTATATTTCAGGGCATTAACATGCTCTAAGAATCGTGTATGGAAGCTCCTGCGTGTTTGACCGCCATAAGATGCGTTCACAATTATTGCATTTGAGTCTATACACACCTGACATGGTGAACTTGATGCTGTGATTAATAGAATTGGTATTGTGTAAAAATCTGTGTTTCTGTTACAAGTTTTGAAGGCTATTTTGACATCATGATTTTTAATATGTTTGTGATGTGGTAGACTTGTTTATTACTAAACGTAAACGTAGATAAAAAATTGTGAGTTTTTCTTTTGTTAGGGTGGTTGAAGGTTAGCGTTTATGTTTATTAATTATTTTCTCTATAAAGGAGCTGTTGTAGCCATTAAATATAGGTATACTGCAAATGGTTTTTAATTTGTTTTATAAGTTCTTCTTTAGACAGTGGGATGTAAGGCATATTGTAAAACTATTTTTCATCAAATTCTTTAACTTGTTGCTCAAAAGCATAAGTTCTACTGCGCTCGGGGCTGCTTTCCTCCTAGTGTTGTATTTGTGTGTACTCAGGTCTGCATGCTTGGTGGAGGGATGGGGAACAACAGCTGCAAAAGGAGGTGGAGGGGAAATGTTCCTTCTAAGTGGGGGAAAATTCTTCCTTCTGTAACATTTCGTTATCGACGTGGAGTAGGTTTAATAAGGGAGTTATTGAATCAAATAAAGGATTCCTATTTTCTATGTTGTCATTCAGACATCGTTTATTGTTATGGAACTTGTCCAGGAAAATAATTAGTTTCTCTGTTGTATTCATAAAGCACTCTTTCTTCACTCTTTTTATTACTTCGAGATCTGGTTCCATTGAAGTATATATACGTCCAGCCTCTTCCATGTGGATACTCATAGTGGATAATTTTTGGTGTTTACTGTCATTTACTTGTTCCACATACCTAGTTGCGAAGTCTTGTCCAATTTGTCCAACATACGCTGCTCCACAGCTACCACAATTAAGTCTGTAAACACCTGAATCTGCACAGCTACTGTTTTTTGTTTAAAGTTAAGAACTTCATTTTCTGTTTTTTGGGTTAATTTATTGTATTAAAAATGTATTGGCTTTCGTATTATGGGTGGAGTATGCCACATGGACTTTCCTTTTTTTAAATACATTTCCTATCTGTAAAATTGCAGGATTATTATATGAGAAAACAGCATGGCCTGATTTTTTATTTGTGCCCAGGGTCAATTTTGAAAGAAGTTTCCTCTTTACCTTACGATTTTATTTATAAACTTTACATCAAAACGATTGAATGTGGCTACATTATGTAATATTTCAACTCTTTGGAACGTTCATCTTAGAAAGGGGTAATGTAAAAGCTCGATATACTGGACTATAATAAGCTGCTTTCTTATGGCCGGCTGGATGCATAGAATTGCATTTAATTACAGATGAAATTCTCTTTATCTCTGATAATAGTGACGCCTAAAAAGTTTATGGAATTATTTGCCTCATCCTCAGCAATGAATTTCATGTTTTTTTTTCTTGCGAAGTAAGATACAGTAGAGTCTCGTAAATCCGAACTAATTGATCAATGAATGTTATTGGCTTTACGTCCCACTAACTTCTATTTCGGTTTTCGGAGACGCCGAGGTGCCGGAATTTCGTCCCGCAGGAGTTCTTTTACGTGCCAGTAAATCTACAGACACGAGGCTATCGTATTTGAGCACCTTCAAATACCACCGGACTGAGCCAGGATCGAACCTGCCAAGTTGGGGTCAGAAGGCCAGTGCCTCAACCGTCTGAGCCACTCAGCCCGGCGAACTAATTGGGACCGGAGTTTGTTCGGATTACGAAATTTTCGGATTAACCGGAAAATGTTTTCTAATAATAATGTTATTGTTTTTATGTCCCGCTAACTACTTTTACGGTTTCCGGAGACTCCTAGGTGCCGGGATTTTCTTCCACAGGAGTTCTTTTACATGCCATTAAATCTACTTACACAATGCTGACGTATTTGAGCACCTTCAAATACCACCGGACTGAGCCAGGATCGAACCTGCCAAGTTGGGGTCAGAAGGCCAGCGCTTCAACCGCCTGAGGAAAATATTTTCTACAATACTGTACAGTACATACTGTAATTTGAAATGTCCATTCTTTAGCAGTTACATTAATAAAATACTGTATAAAATTACAGTAGGGTAGTTAAGAATCAGTAGAGTAGAAACCGACAATGAAAATGACATTACCGAGTGGATGGAAGCTGTCTGGCATCAATTACAAACAGACCAAGAAATTGTAGCTATGGTGGAGAAAGAATATGGAGTTGATGAGGAATAGAGTAACGACGAAGAAGACCACAATGAACAACTAGCGTCACATTGAGATGCCGTGGCAACTTACGCGTAGAACTTGCCGTTCGCTAGGTCGAGCAAACTCCCCTGCTACGCCCACTGATGTGATGTTTATGAGATGCTGGTTTAACACTGCACCTTCGAGTAGGTTCCTATCACTACGACAAAAGAAACTAACTTTGTAAAGATAAACGACCAGTGGTTGATGGTATATGATATGCAGTTATGTTTTATTATTAAGTTACTCTAGTGAAATATGACTAATAAAATGCAAGTAAATCTTCATTCTATAGTAGGTTCGTTCATTTCAATAAGGAATATTTCAGTTTGGATTAATGGGGTTCAGATTAACGGGACTCTAGTGTATTGAAGAATATCATGGCTATTCTTATTCCTCTGGTCAATGACTATAAACATGACATCAACAAATCTCAACCCGATATCTTGTCCAATAATTTTAGTACAGTGAAACTCGGTTAAGAAGTTCCCGCATAAGAAGTTTTCCCGCCTAAGAAGTGTGATATTCTTGGTCCCTTGATCAGTTGCATTAAGACATATGTATATTTTTCCCGTTTAAAGTGTTCTGTTGTAAATATATTTCCCGCTTAAACAGTTCAGATTTTAGAGCCCCTTGAGATAGAAAACGTCCGCTCAAAGCAGCCCGTGGTTAGAACCCTCCAGTCTCCGCGCAAGTTGCACCCTGTGTTAGACCGTGCGCGCGCTCGCGGTGTGTGTCTGGTGTCACGGAACATGTGCGGGCCTGCCACGGCCATATGACGTCGCGCTATGACAACACGGACAGCAGATGCTCACTCTCGACTTGTGGAATCGAATCGAACCCATCAGTCAAAATTTCCACTCCACCGTTCCATCTAGCGGAATAAAATCGAACGGGATTCTACGTAAGAAACATAAAGTACGCAATGAATGATTTGATAAAACTTTAATGCAGTAATTTGCGGGCCGCGACAGGGTGAAGTCATTAATCGAGGTGGCCTAAACATTAATTAAAAACCGTAAAGTGCATTTGCCCACAACATTACTGTTAACCTACCACAAAACTGAATATTCTAACCTGTCTGATTTTTCATTCCCTTGCTTATTTCCTTCCAGGCATTCTGTCTTACGTTGTTGCAATAATACTTGTGGGCCTTGCCGTAGAGGAAATTACGTTTTTGAACTAAACTGATAAGATTTTCCGTGTCTATTATTAGTGAGATGAATAAAAACAACTTCGCGACTCTATGCAGGAAACAGCCGATTTGCCAGCAGCCAGCTGATACACATGCCGCCAAACAGCCGACCGAAAGATCCCGATCGTGTACGAAGTTGAACGAATGTTGACAGACAACTGGGTGTTGAGGGAGGCACACATAGGCATTGCAATACCACGTGTTGGCATAAAATTGAAAGTTATTTTTAATTTTACCTTTATACGAGCTAAACATTGTATTATCGTGTTACTCGTAATTATTACATCACATTATTAGAACGTAGCACAAGGATGAGGAGACATGAAATAAAATTCTCGCGGGGAAAGAAACTGTTTACGTTTATAGATGTGCTAGCGTTGCTACTGCACCTTTATCTCTCCCACGTAATACCCCGGATACATTTCCATGCACTAATTTCTACCAACTTCGAACCTGTGTTTCTTTTCTTCATTACCTATAGCATGAAGAGGATTGAAGCGGGAAAATAAACTCAATACTGGCTTGGCCATGCGGTACTTGTGAAACAGCCAGAAACTACGCCCGTTGCCGTGACAACCAGTAGGAATGCAGGGGCGATTTAGGCCTAGATTCTAAGAATCTCTTAAGAGTAAGTTGCTAGATTTCCCATTTGCTGCCGTTATCCTTGAAGCAGGTGTCAGGGGTGTGAGGAAGATAGAAAGCACATGCTAACAAACTAGTACACGTCTTGTCTTTGCTTCTTGTAAGCCTAAGCTACGGATTGCCAAGCATAGTGTAGCGTCGTAATTAGTATGAATAGGAGTAGGTGAAGTTAGTTGTACTTGTAATGTCAACGTACAAGCTTTTTTTTTAAAGTGAAAATGAGCGCAACTCAGAGGAAAGAGATCAAGCGAAAGGCACTAACAAAAAAAGACCAAGTGGAGATTATAAGGAAAGTGGCGTCATCTACACTTTCTCGTGTTGCTTTGGCAAAGGAGCTGGGGATGCCGCCGTCTACTTTGAACGATATTATAGCGAAGAAAGAAGAGATATCTGCTTCTGCAGGGAATACTTCAGCAAATTGTAAGGAAGTTAAATCTGAAAAGTACGATGAAATAGAACAAGTTCTGCTAATATGGTTTAAACAACAGCGAAGTTTAAACATACCTTTCAGTGGGACTATTGTGCAGGAGAAAGCCTCATGCAAATTAAGGGTACCTTTTACCGCGTCGAGCGGGTGGCTGGAACGCTTTAAAAATCGAGCCGGCATCGTTTACAATGCCGGCCCCGTGGTGTAGGGGTAGCGTGCCTGCCTCTTACACGGAGGCCCCGGGTTCGATTCCCGGCCAGGTCTGGGATTTTTACCTGGACCTGGTTCGAGGTCCACTCAGCCTACGTGATTAGAATTGAGAAACTATCTGACGGTGAGATAGCGGCCCCGGTCTAGAAAGCCAAGAATAACGGCCGAGAGGATTCGTCGTGCTGACCACATGACATCTCGTAATCTGCAGGCCTTCGGGCTGAGCAGCGGTCGCTTGGTAGGCCAAGGCCCTTCAAGGGCTGTAGTGCAATGGGGTTTTTGGTTTTCGCTTACAAAACAATTTGTTGCGAAGCAGAGAGTGTAAGTTCGGAGGGAAGGGAAGTGTGGAAGGACATGGTTCTGCCTGCTAAAATAATCAAACCTTGCAACGTTTTTATATAACTTAATATGTTCCCTTCTCTTATCAAATATATTTATAATATGGTATGTTCAATTATTTTACTTTATCTCTAAAAATATTGTCATGATAATCAAATTTTTATATTGTGGCTTTCTGTAAGCAGCTTTTATATATCGGCCTATTTCGGTATTGTTCACAAACAAGGAAATCTGTTGGCTGTGTGTTTCACAGTACAGAATAAGTTTTTGGGCATTACCCCTTTTAAGAAGTTTCCTGCTTAAGAAGCTTTTTTTTGCAGTCCCTTGAAAAACTTCTTAACAGAGTTTCACTGTATTTTCAAAAAAATCTAGAAAAGTGTCTGTTAAAATCCCAGAAGCCAAGCATGCAGACCTTACAAGCACACACAGATACAACAGTAAGAGGAAAGCAGCTCTGAACAACGTAGGAGGCTTGGTGTAAGTCAGGCGTGAGGGGTGTCTGGTGGTGAGTAAACTTGAGGTTTCATTAATCACGACAGCCAGATCACTTTCATTATCGAGTTTCAAACTTTTGTTCTCCTTCCCAGATTTGGACTCAATATCATCATA
Source organism: Anabrus simplex (assembly GCF_040414725.1). NCBI lineage: Eukaryota > Metazoa > Arthropoda > Insecta > Orthoptera > Tettigoniidae > Anabrus > Anabrus simplex. Next base: position 985,252,862 of record NC_090266.1, read on the forward strand.
GGGAGTTGCTCTCCATCTCAAACACAATCAGTCCATTTCATCTGACAAAAAAATTCCCCCTTTCCATTCACATCAAATGTTGGATGTTACAAGAATTTGCACAGCTGTACTCTGCTGTTTCATTTATTCATCTGGAAACTTAAGATCCTTTCATCTTGGAATAATTTTCCAAGTGGTGTTTTGTGAATAACATATCTTTTACATCAAGAGATGTCAAATAGTGACAATGAAGAGAAAAGCAATGACTCTTTGGAAGTTTAGACTTTATATCTAGTCAAGGAGAAGTTATTTTTAATATGAGTCTTTAATTGTGTTTTAGTTATGTAACCTTTTTTTTTTGTGCATATTTCAACTGTCAATCAAGATCACGGCTGGTGTTTTCTATGAAAAACGAAACAGGTACCGACAAATTTTAAACGAAATTACTGTCTTATAATCTAAGGAAAATCATACACTTTTAACCTGTTCAGCGGCACGCCGATAAATTCACGGGTGGCGCACTCTTATCCATAACGTCGCTGCCCGAGAAATTCTTGTTTAGCTGCAGTGTTCAATTCGCAGTTGCCCAGTAATTTCTCGGGTACTGTAATCTTTCAAAAATGCTTTCCAGCATTCTCAACAGATGGCAGGAGGGTTTCCAGCTGTATTCATGAAGTCTCTAGCCTAAAATATGCCTTACCGGGCGAGTTGGCCCCTGCGGTCAGGGGCGTGCAGCTGTGAGCTCACATCCGGGAGATAGTGGGTTCGAATCCCACTGTCGGCAGCCCTGAAGATGGTTTTCCGTGGTTTCCCATTTTCACACCAGGCAAGTGCTGGGGCTGTACCTTAATTAAGGCCACGGCTGCTTCCTTCCCATTTCTAGGCCTTTCCTTTCCCATCATCGCCATAAGACCTTTCTATGTCAGTGCACCATAAAGCAAAATAGCAACAAAAAAAATATGCCTTGATCTTTTCTACTTTACATACACTATTTCTGGCCAGCTGACGAGGTAAACAGAAATGGCGAGCACGAAGCGGAAGAGATGTTTGAAGACAAAGTAAGGAACTACATCGAAGATTAATCTTTAAGTGGCATTAGTATTTCTGATAACAGTGATAATGATTCTATTGATTCTTCAGATGATGATCTCCTTAGTATTTCTAGTGAAACTGAAGAAGATGATATGTCAGAACTTAAGGTGATGGTAAGAGATATTGAACATACAGAAAATGTGTAAGCCTGGGGATAGTGTGCAACCTAATATCATTCCATTTACGGAAAATCCTTGTGTTAGGTTTGGATTATTACTGCAGGTGAGTGCAATTGACTGTTCTGAATGTTTCTTATGGATGAAGTTGTAAATTTGATAGTGACCGGAACTAATTTGTATGCTAAAACTGTATTGAAAAACCTGTAAATAAATTTCTGCATACAAGGGCACAGTTTTGGAAAGAAACAAACTCTTACTAAATTTGGCAGTTTATTGCATTTGTGTTGGTGGGAATAAAAAAAGCCCGAAATAAAAATACATTGGTCACAGGTCAGTATTCTCAAAACACCAGTATTTTATGAAACCATGTCACGGTCCTACTGTTAAAAAAAACTGTAAATAGAGTGTAAAGTAAGTTTTTATTAACTATGAATAATATATAAATGTGTTCCCTTAATAATTGTTACTCATTCCTTGCTTCCTAACAATATACAATTTCCTCTAGAAAAGCCTCACCTTTCTGGCACAGGAGGTCTGCCAGAACCCACCACTGAAGGGGTTAAAGTGGTGGAAAGTTTTAATTTCTGAAATGTACACGTTGGAATTTGTTATAGGCCTATATAATAATTCCACTACGGACCAAGATGAAATTCATTACTTTTAAGAGTCATCTGACTGAACATTTTGTTAACAGAAGCATGATTATTTAGTTTTTTTTATGGCCGGATGCCCTTCTCGATGCCCAACCTCAGTTGAGGAACTAATGAAGGTGAAGGTATTGCTCTTGATCTGAGAAATAATTTTCTTTTCAGCAGAGAAACAGGTACAAGAGATATTTTACTTAGTCTACTAAGAATTTGTAATTATTTTAACCTTTTTTCTGGCATGTCTTACTTACTGTGTTATGCTGCATTTGTTTAATTCTGATTGTATTTCTTAACGTATTTTTTCATTCTTGTATTTTGCAGTTGGCTCTCAACCTAGCCCAACTAAGGCAGAGAATTCTTCTCCCACCACTGGGAGTGTTAATAATCCTCCCTTTGGAAACCTCAATAATGTAGGAGAGTCTGGGTTAGATGTCTTAAACTCGTCATCCCCTGAGTTGGCTGCTCCAGAACTAGTCCCGGCAATATCACCTGTGAATGTTCCGCAGCTTCCTACATCAACAACGGACGCATCTCCAACCCCAACCAGTGTATCCCAGCCGTTTGTGCAGGATACTCCTCCGAAATTAACTCCAGTGCAAGTGGATGCTAATAAACCACGCACTGATGTGCCAAAACCGGAATTCAAAGTTGCGACTCCACCTCGAAATAGCAAGAGGAAAAAGGAAACTAAGGTTGGTAATTAACATATAATTATGTAATTCTGGATTTTATAATTACATTACACCAGAGTTATTTTATATTTTAGTGCTTTTAGCACCTCTTTTTTTTTTTAAGCAAAGTACACTATCTGATTAAACGTATCCGCTTGCGTACCTCAAACTGAACACAAAATTTGCTGGTAACATACTCTCTAATATGATACTGGTCCATCTTTTGCCTTTATCACAACCTCGGCTCAGGTGGGGAGACTTTCTACCAGGTGTTAGAATCTTCCCATGGGAATGGCATTGTATTTTTCCTGGAGAGCTGGAGTCAGGGTACATATTCATGTTGGAGAGTTGGGTCTGGAACAAAGTCTCTGTTCTAACTCATCCTACACTTGTTCCAATGGGTTTAGGTGAAGACTTTGGGCAGGCCAGTCCAATTGTAGAATACTGTGTGTGGCTGGTGGTGTTTTGAACCCATGTGTCTCCCGAAAGCAAAGCTTGGCTCTATAGCTTTCATGTTCACACGTGCAGCCATTCGGCTTGGTAGTTGTAGAATATTATTATCCTTAAACCATTGGCTTACAGAGACTGCTTAATGCCTTGGGGGTGTTATCATGTTGGTGTATACAAGGTTCATTGCCAAACTGATTTTTCATGGTATGCAATACGATAGTATTCAAATGTGTTGGTATCCTTCTGCATTTACTGTGGCGTGCAGTTTTACAGCAGGGCAGAGTCCGTACTGTGAGAAATACCCCCACACCATAATGCCATCTCCATCAAATTTCACTGTTGGTATTAACCCTCTCGCTTTCAAGCTGATGGATGTGTGAAAACTGTCAGGCATATTTACCGTACTATGCACGCACTTCTTTTAAAATTGCATGGAAAGCACACCAGTAAAGATATCAACACGAAAGTCTGTAAACTTATAGAGCATACATCACCTATCAAGTAAGTCATGTGCCTAAATCAAACGGGTTCAATGTTAAAAGAATAAATGTGGAAACAAAGTCATAAATTTCAGATTTTGAAATATTTGGAGTAATTCTGGGAAATGTTCACTGCCTAAGTTTTTCATTTGTGTTAGTAGAAAGGCTATATTATTATATATTATCACAATTATATGTGTAATAGATCCAAGGATAGATTAAAATGTGTAAAGTGATGTATCACTGAACAATGTCAGCCATTTTTGTATAATATACACATTTCTCACTAGAGGTGCTGGATTATCATCTGAGTCATCTACACTTTATGATTCAGACTATAAAACATCATCACTTTGATTCGGACAATAAAACATCATCACTTGAAGAATTATCAAGATATTCCATGATATCATTGTCAGCCGAATGAACTCTCTTCGCCATGTCGCGCACGGTAAATAACTAGGCCTGACGTAACTGAACTATATGTAACACTTCCCAAACACTATGCACCTACTTACCTTAGAAAACTCTTTTCTTCTTCTTTTATGACCACATAGGATCACTTTAGTCAGTTCGTCGTTCAAGTTCTCTTTGAAGGGATTGTTTGAGCTTTGCGGTCCTTCCAGTACTTCAGACGCTCCGATCTTCGTGCCCTTTCCTAGGTTGAAAATATGCGTGTTGTTGGTTTGTTTTGTGTAAGGGTAAAGCGGATATTTGTATTCTTGAGTTTTATGTTCAATTTTATCTTCCTTGTGGTTTATTCTGTTGTAAGGCCTATTTCCTTCAGATCCTCTCTTACTTCTCTGATCCATTTACATCCTGTTGCATTATTTTTTGAGACAAGGTTGTGTTGTACTAGTTGTTTCAGAAGTCTCGAATCCTGCTTCCTCATGGTATGTCCAAAGAATCCCTGTCTCCTCGTACGCATAGTATCTGTAATGGGTTCTAGCTCTTTGTACACAACTTTGTTAGGTATTAACCGCAGTGTCCATCTTTCTGGTATTTTTTGTTGATGCAGGTTCTTCCAAGCCTTTCGATTTTCTGAAGTCTGAACTCTTTATAAACTAACATGGAAACTAAATATATTGTCTATGATACTGCGTAATTTCATTATGAAATCACCACCAAAACAGATTCAAATGCACGCACGTCTGCCACCAACCAGAAAGTAAACAAGACACAGAACTCCAGTGAGCACATATTTTGGACTTTGAGAATATCGATACATATGGATAGTTGGCAGTTTCCATGGAGTATAACGTGAGTTAAAACTGTGCTCTTCTTACTCCTTGCAAAATGCTGCTATCTGCCTCGTAAATAATGAAATAACAATAAAGGCCGGTAATGACTGGTCATTACCACGACACATTTAGATGAAACCGCGGGTACCGATAGTTGTTACCTTGAAAGCGAAAGAGTTCAAAAAAAATTTGGTTGATAGCGTTCCCTGGACATTGTGCATGCTCAAATCTTTCCATCAGATTGCCAGATTTTATTACTGGATTCAACACTCCAAATGACCTGCTTGGTTGCCAATGATGTGGGTCTTTACACTACATCAGGCGGCACTTTTTACTAACTGTAGAACCAGCAAGCATCGATGAATCAGCAATTTTCCCATTTCTGTAACAGTTAAGTCAGTCTTCAATCATTTTTATTTCTTAGTAGCACTGTTTCGCAAACAGATGGCGTGCCGTCTCATCTTGTGCTCCTGGAAGTTTACCGATGCCTCTTACTCATTTTCATCCATAGGAACAATGTCCCTTGTATATGTTGCCATGGAAACAAATGAGTGACTTGCGGCTATATGAACCAAAATGTATCTTGTAATGGTGCTGTACTTGTTATCGCTACCGCTCTTATTTTTAAGCTGTAATTATATGTATCAGGAAGTTAAAAGTGCACCTTGTTGTTCTTGTTTCCATCTACATTATTTTAGTTTTGTTTTGCATCCATAGAGCATAGCTGCTGAAATAACATTTATATCATAAGTACACATACCCACGTGGGTTATAACATGGCTCATCGAAGTCTCTCGGCTGAAAGACTGCATGTTAGGCTGGACGAAATTGACGGTTCTGAATTTGAAGACATAGAAGGTGGGTGAGTGAGTGACGAAGATGGTGAACAGGGAAGTATTAGAGAAATATCTCTTGATACAGATAGTGGAAAGTGATCTCAACTACCTGCTACCAGCATGTATGGGGAGATATATTTTTATTATCAATCCAACAAATACCACTGCATGGACTTGAAACTTACACGAATATTGTGTAGATATATGTGCATCATTTTGTATCTGATGGATTTTGTGTCTCATGTTTCATCTTGAATTTTGATATTGCTTATGAAAGAGTATATTGAAAGAAAGTTACCATTTATATGGGTAGCCTTGACACCAGTGATCCAGTAGAGCCAACTTGACCACAAATAAAGCAGCCAGTAGAGTTCCAGTAAATGTTCCACTGTTCTGAAAAGCAATAAGTATTCACTGTATTGGGACCAAGATGCAAAGTCCAAGCGGAGTATTTTCTTGAAACAGTCCTAGATTTTAAAAAATGGAAATACGACAAGGGAAACAAAAGTGAAAAATTGAATTCCACTCGTAGAAACTACGGGCACGCTATTTCATTGCTGCTGACGGAGCTCGCAGAATCTACGGGCACGTTTTCACTGTTGCTAAAAAATAGTAGCTTCTGTTTCAGTGAGCTGTGACTTCACTAGGATACAGTTGAATGCTTCGATAAGCATAAAATATACTAGTTATGAACATAAGTTGGGAGCTCTTCTTTCAGGCATTGATAACACAGCCACGTTACTGCATAACTTGGGGCTGTGTCATCGTTGACTCTCAGCTCTGAAATGGGCGGGGAAGTACGTACGGTACATGCGGACAGGAAGAGGGTGTGTTTGAGAGGCAGACTCGTTTGTGTAATTCTTGTGAATTTTTAGCATGTCTAATTCAAGTATATGAAATTTCGACAATGAATCCATAATTAATGTTCGTATGGAAGGCATGATTTCTGAAAATGAGGATGAGGGTAACAATAACACACTAAGTAAACATGATGATTCTGGCGCTTCAGGCAAGTAAATGTAGATAATGAGCTATTTTCAGATTGGTGTGAAGTGTAACGTTGTTTCATACTGCTTCTTGAAGTGGATTCTGTAATATGGTTTTAGGCCGCTTCCTAAGAATGTGGGTGTTTCCCGTGTACAGATAGATGACAACCTGCTGCAACTTGATGCAACCCCGTTGTCAAACAACAGACAGTGGGAAAGCAAATTATTGGTTGTAAACAAGGATACTGGTGCCAGTTGACCAATTAGATTAGAATCTGTATTATTGTGTTCCAGTAGATGTGTCCACAATGTTGGACAGATTTCAAAATATTAACCGAACTGGCATCCATAGGTGCGTCAGATTTTTTTTTTTTTCGTTTGTGAAACTTATTATCTTCATAAATTTATATTTAAAAGTTGCTGCACTATAATGATAATTAATACTCGCTTTTGTGTAGAGGAAAGTGTGATCTTTCTAAATATACCAAAAGTTGTTATATTCATACCTTACCCTAGCATTGAAAAAGTTCTAATTTCTGGAGGGTAGCACATTCCAATATGACCGTCTCCAGTGTGTTAAGCCCGGAATCATCTACTACAGCACACATGAATAATACAGGAAAGCATAGTCGAAAATGAAACTTGAAGTGAAGTTTTTAACGCTACACCAGAAAATGAAGTGACCTCTCCCACTTCGTGAATGTAGTTAAAAACTCATCAGAACACATGATGTGAAATAAAGGTTAGGAAGACGTGCTTTCAGAAATGGTGGATGAAGGTAAGAGGACATTACATAACATAGCCTCTTCAACTATTCTTGTCTTCCAATCACTTCTTCCTGTTCACTCTTGCCCACCCCTCTCCTCTTCTGCACACTTCCCTCCACCTGTCTCTTGGTCGTTTTCCTACTATCTCCATTTCGTGCATCCTCCTGGGTGTACTTTCCTGTCATTTTCTTCTTGTGTCCATACCATCTAAGTCCAGATGCCTCTATCCTGTTCTGCAGTGGCTCTTCTTTTAGTATATTGTCCAACTTCTCATTTCTCATCTTATCCATCCTTGTCACTCCTGTCCTGCTTCTCAGAAATTTCATTTTGCTTGCCTGTATCCTAGTCACGGCTCTCTGCTTCATTACACAAGTTTCTATAGTGTAGTAGTATGTCCTGTTTATCACTCTCTTTCTTCTTTGAGGGACATCCTGCTATTTGTTTTACGTCGCACCAACTCAGATAGGTCTTATGGCGACAATGGGAAAGGCCTAGGAATGGGAAGTGGCTGTGGCCAGCATTTGCCTGGTGTGAAAATGGGAAACCACGGAAAACCATCTTCAGGGCTGTCGACAGTGGGATTTGAACGAACTATCTCCCAGATGTAAGTTCGTAGCTGCTCATCCCTAACCGCACGGCCAACTCGCCCAGTGAGGGACGCCCTTACTCCAGAACAGGCTTCCGACACTCTTCAGGACTGCTCCTGCTTGTCTTCCACGTTCCATTGTTTCCTTACCATTTCTTCCACTTCCCTCTATCGTACTTAATAGGTACTTATTCCATACTACTTTCAACACATGATATAGCCACGGTTTTCCTACCTCTTCTGCTACATTCATCTAATTCATCCAAACGTGGAGATTTCCCTCGTTTCATCTTGTGTCCACTGCTACTTCCACTTCTTACCCATGTTAAGTCTCATTCTATTTCCAGGTTTCAGCCTTCCTTCATATTTATACTTTCCTCCTCAGTTTAGTAAATTTTCCTAACCCTCCCTCCACATTCCTTTGAGGTTCTCTTTTTCCTGCACTTAATTTCCATTTTTATCTATCATTAAAACATCCTCCTTTATACCTTTCCTCTTACTCTTGACCATTCCATGCAGTACTTTCCTTTACTTTGGTGTCTTCTTCCATCATGTTTGTCCACCTTTCCATCAATTGTTTCTTCTCTGCTACCACCTTTTAAGCTTCCTCCTGTTTGGTCTTATATTCTTGTCTTGTCTCCATTGTCTGTTGAAACCACACTTCTCCTTTTACTCTGTCGTTCTACCATGGAATCTCCTTGCATCTTTGTTACTCGTTCTACAAAGTTCCTCTCCAGCTTTCACTAATGTCCTCATGAATCTTTCCTGTTCTTCCCCTCCAGCTTTCGTATCATCTGCTGGTAAAAATATTCTTTTTTTCCTCTTTCCTGGTTTCTTTCTCCTTCAATTTCCCTGTTTTGATTCATCTTACTTGATTCTCTGACCTTTCTTTCCTTCATTATCCTCAGTTTCATTAGCAGTAGTCTGGTCACTCTCTAGGGCCTCTGATGATATTAGCCTTACGTCTGTAACACATCCTTTTCAGTTTGCAGTCATAGAACTTGAACGCCATCATAGAAATCCTCAACCAGTTAGTACCAGCTTATCTTATGATTTTCTCTCTTCTTGAACCATTAGTTCTCAACCATCATCACATTTCTTTCGCACAAATCCAGTAGCTTTTCCCCCCTCCTTATTTCTATTTCCCCATCCTTCTGCTCGAAATACGTTCTTACATCCCTTCCTTTCCAGTATACATGGGCATTCTAGTCTCCTGCTGTTTTGGCCATTCACCTGTCTCTCCAATTCTTCCTTAAAGTAATCTTTTATTCAATTGCGTGCAGCCTACTTGTGGAGCACATACTTTTACCGTTTCCCACCTTTTTCCTTTAACTGTTATTTTGATTTTCATCAACCTGTTACTTACCATCTTCACTTCCTCTTTCAATTAGGGTTGGGCGCTATGTCCCTGTATCGGCACACTGAGCCGGTGCAAGCTATGTTCCGCTGTTCCGAAACACCGAGTGTCAGTTGTTCCGAAACATGCTCGAGCGAGACCGAGACAGTGACTCGCTTTGTTGATACCGGCAGTGTGTCGCCATGTGCTGGAGTGTTCCGTGTTCCATATTATCCTCTTTGTTCTGTGAGTTCTGTTGCACTGGCAACTGGCATGCGAATAACCTAATGTGTTCTGTTTTGTACGAGTTTTCATTGAAGCCTAGTAATATATACCACATGTAAGACTGTAAACTTTGCATAATGTCGCACCAGAGTCCTGTTTAGGGATTTTTTGCTACAATAAAACCAGACAGGGTGAAATGCAATTTATGTTCTTCTGTTTGTCTGCAAAGGCATCTTCAACCGGCACAGTGTCGAGACATTTCAAACTTAAACATCCCACAATTTTTATTATCATGTATTGTTTTATATTTAATCTCCTGTTCTGCTTGTATATGGTGTTTTTTATTTTCGTGTTTTCCTTGTATGGGTTAGTTTCTATTTTCGTGTTTCGCTCGTATATTGTGTACGTAAATAGAGCTCTGGCGAATGGTTCTTCAACTGCGTGAGTAAATTTTCAGTTGGTGAAAATAACATTTTGACATTTGCAAACACATCTACTGCCAGTGTAATTGTGACAGGTGTATTTCAGAATGAATGAGAACATTCTTATCCTAAAAACAACATTTAGACATGATTTTTTGGGTACGTATTTCAGAGTTCCGACTGCTTTTTCACGTTTGATAAAATTCATTTTTGGGTCCGTATTGAAAATGTTTGTATTAAATAACACTTGTATGTTTCATTATTCATCCACCTATTCAATACAATACTTTTTTTTTCTTGCCAATCCATAGTAGGCATCATCAGCCATATTTTTCACCTTAGAGTACATCAGGTACCTGGTTGGAAATAATTTATGAATACTGTTAAAAACTATGTCGTTTAAAATGTATTGGAGATTGTTAAACAACTATTACAATATAAAATGTAGTATGCTGTTACTTGACAATATTTGTGATAATATTGGAGTCTAAAAACATAATTATTTGAGGATTATGACATATTAAAAGATATTACAATGAAGATAAAAATCCGAAAACGCATTCCATTTAGTTGTCAAATGGCGTATTATAAAAAACTTACGGAAAGTTGAGCAGTGGTAATGGTCATTGGTTCTTGAAGTTAATAAATGTTGATTTTCATTTATTTGCGTATAGATTTTGAAGAATTTTTATATGGCCTGGTTCCTTTTGAGATGATATTAGTTGGAAATGTTTGTGCCGTAGGCTATATTGAGGTCTTTGTAGGCGTCATTAGACCATCTTCCTTGATGTGGTAAGAGTTTGTGGTGGGTATGGCTCTTTGCTGTTGAGCGTGTTGAGGGAAGTGGATTAGTTGGAAGGGAACGTTGTTGTCATTCGGTGATTAGCCAAAGGTATGATGAGTTCTGTAATTAAAGAGTCAATTTGAAAATTTAATGAATAACCATAATTGGAATTAAGGGGCCGAATAGTGGAAGTTATATGAAGAGTGTTGACACTTACCCCTGCGACCGCTGAGATATTAGTTTACATGAGAGTTTTAGAGTAACTAGCAGTCGCCGAGCTCTTACTACGCGTGTTGTATTTGTGAAGTCTTGGTGGAGGGGGTTGAGCTTGAGAAGGCGTGGTTGAGGGCCCATTCACTGCGCGTGAGGAGGCGTTAGTTTACAAAAACAATATAAATAAAAGTCACCACCTTATCAATACAAAATTTATTCACATTCAGCTAGTAAATATGGTCAAGACCAGTTTCGACCCCTAGGGGGTCATCTTCAGTTGACATGCATAAAAGATATATTTTACAAAAACATCACATATAATGATTAAAACTTAAATTAAGTCCAACTGATCATAAATGTTGGTATGTATGTCTTGGTACATTTGAACTATTGTATGTGTCAATCCTAAGTTTCCCAGCATACAGTGTCAAGGTAAGTAGTTAACTAATATACATCATCCATGAAATTACATGCTATTTTTCATGTTATCACTATCTAATTTGGGTTGTACAATGTGGAATGAGATATACGTACATTTGTGTAAATTAATAGTAGTAAGTTCAGTAATATACATTAAAAATTGGTTCTTAAATTACATTAATTGATTATTGATCAGTCATATGAAAATATAGAATTATTGGTTTGGACACTTGAGATTAAAATATTAGTATGCAATACCTTGTTGGCATATATCTTAAATACTAAAATATCAGTTTATAAAGCCTATTATTGTTATTTTATGTCTTGGAATAGGGTTGAACTTTTAGAAAACTATTTGTTTTGTTGAGCATAGTCATTGGATAATCTTGTTAAATTGAACACATAACTAAAACAGTGGTATATATATACCTTGTTAAAAATACATTGCATTAACATTATTAATATGTGGTGCTATATATACATTGTTTAGGGTAAAATGGGGTTAATGAAGTTTTCACAACAATATTTGATTAGTTATGATGTTCCGATATAATGGGTCCGTAAAAATATATAACTATATACATAATATCGGTTAGATAAGTATTTGTATAATCTGCTTGCAATTTAGGTAATATTTGGTTGTAATGTCTGGCGATATTTTGGGCAGCTACTGTTGTTAGAGCTATTAAGAGTCTTGAATATTATTGATGGAGCATGTTCTTCTTTTCGTGTGCCGTAATATGTTGAGTTGGTGACATTTGTAAGAACGCGTTGAACGTTATGCGTCCTGGTAGGGTACACGTTGATTTTATCGTAGAAGCATATATGTTGTCAGTGTACCTAAGAGAAGAGCTCCATTCAAGTGGAAATGAATAGTGTGAGATGGTCAAATGCGTCCGGTATAATTGCAAATTTAGAAATGATTTTTTCTTATACATTTGTTTAATTTCATTTCTCAGCCATATGTTGTTTACTTTATTTTGAGTGCCGTTTGACTTCTGGTATGATATGTTTTTCCTTTGTAGTGGTTTAAGGAACTTAGGTATTAGTCCTAGTTTCAAGTAGTCCTTAAGAAATGTTATGTCCTTTGAGATTTTACCAATCTTTATTCTAAGATTCAAATACTTATTCATTTTAACGTTTGCCTGGTTGGCTTTGATATTACATGTATATGAAAATCATTTTTGGGCCCGTATTGAAAATATTTGTATTAAATAAATATACAATGTATTGTATTCAATAGGTGGATGAATAATAAAACATACAAGTGTTATTTAATGCTTTTTTACATGCTGTGAAGTTTTATCCTGGCCCTAATTACTCGCAATACAGGCCGATACATTCAACTTGTGAATATATCCTTGGATTAGTTACTTTACAACACCTGTACTGGAATTGTAACCATATTGTGTGTATTTCATTCTGACAAAAAAAATCTTTACTTAAAAGCAGCCTTTAAGTGTGCGTATTGGGCGCGAATTTCAGTTTTCCGACTGTTCCTTCTCGTTCCGTGCAGCTGTATGCTGGCCGTAACGACACACAGCACGTTCAGTACAGGCACATTCCTGCTGATGCGGAGCAGTCATGTTGCCTCAGTAAGTTCTCTCTCCTGCGCATCGCCATCTAAGAAGCCCACCTCCCCCCTTCAGGTAATGAAAACAGTACAGTAGAAGTCCGCTATAGCGAGTACGGCATATAACGAGAACTCCGTTATAGGGATCACTTTTGTGCGTCCCTTCAAAATCCCTATATTAAACTGGTATTATCCTTCGGCTACAGCGAGAGCCCTTTCACTGACGCATCCATTATTACGAGCGATTATGCGCGCTTGATTTTTCCGTTGCCGATATTTATGCACCCAGTCATTATGTTGCATTCAATCGATCATCTTCGACACCGTATCGTTTCTCGCTATGTCCACCAGCGAGCTCTCTCGTCGACATTCGAAGGCAATGTCGGAAACGATTAGTAATACCCGTTGACTGCTCTTCT